>NC_140167.1:58914297-59366797 GCF_963971535.1 Notolepis coatsorum
GAGAGAGAGAGAGAGAGAGAGAGAGAGAGAGAGAGAGAGAGAGAGAGAGAGAGAGAGAGAGAGAGAGAGAGAGAGAGAGAGAGAGATAGATAGATAGATAGATAGAGATAGATAGATAGATAGATAGATAGATAGATAGATAGATAGATAGATAGATAGATAGATAGATAGATAGATAGATAGATAGATAGATAGATATCTCCCTCCGGGGCTGGTAACGTTAACCAACCTCGTGTCGAGTGTAGTATTGTATGACCTCGACATAACGTTTAAACGTAATTTTACTCCGTTTCCATGCGGTAGCCGGCTAGCTAGCATAAGCTAACAGAGGAACGACTAGCAGTAGCTATCTAACGTTAGCTAATAGCTGTAACGTACAACGAATCAGCTGTTGATATGATGCGCCATCAGTAGACAACGTATCTTGTATTAAACTAGAGTTAGTGGTTTAATGCTTCAGTCACAAACCTCTTTCATTTCTTTGTGGAGATCCGCGTGCCGGTCCTTCAGGTGTTTTGCCATATTTGAGGTGTTGGCACCTTTCGTTGGCACTGCCCTGTAACACCGCTTGCAAATGGGCATTGTGACATCTTTAACTTTCCCTTCTGTGTTTACTTCAAAACCGAAGTACTTCCAAACAGCACTTCTGCTGTTTTCTTTATCTTTAAGTTGTGGAGGCGCTGCATCTGCCATCTTAGTTCACTCAGCTAAAATGTTTACTGAAGAGTGAAGACGCCGACGGCTCGCTCTGTGAGGGGGAGGGCTGGAGGGGGAAGCGTGCTCTGAACAGCTGGAGGGGCAAGCGTGCTCTGAACAGCGTGTCAACAAACTTCCGGTAGAACACTGCCAGCGGGTACCGATACTACAGAAAGTATCGGTATTTCGGGAAATGAGTATCGTAACTGTTTTAAATATTCAGTATCGATATTTATCGATACTTAGATATTTTTGACAACACTAATACATAGCACAAGTCCCCTCCGATACTCAAGGTAGCAGCCGTCGCATCTTTTCACCTGCGCAGCGCGATCTTTCAGCGTCAGGGGTCTGCGTTTTGGAGGGACGCCGCCCCTGTCGCTTCTTGATTCTACTGCGCAGGCGCACCAACCGACCTGTAGGAGTCGCTGTCCACAACGTCCGATCCCCACGCATCAGTTTCCCTCCCCCTAATACTGCCAATTGTATTAGTACGGACGACCAGCCAAACTGAAAGCAATGTGTCTCCAGCATTGGAGGTGAGTGCCTTGCCCACTGCACCACCTGTTGCACTTTCTAAAGATATTAAGTTATACCCTAGAGAAAAAGAAAAAAAACTGTGTGGGGACCAGACAGTGATGTCACTCATATCACTCATGGCAGCCATTGGACCTGTGTAGCCCACGGTCTGGTGCTACACAGTGGTGGTGAAAGAGGCAATGTCCACCTTGTATTGTAAAGTGCTATAGAAAATTCATTCATTAGTTCGTTCATTCATTCATGGGCCACTTTTTTTTTCAAACGACTGCGGGGGTCATTATTATCTAGACTATTAACACTTTCCGTGCCAGCTGTTCCAGTCCTATATACCCCGTTGAGTGCCAACGCTCTATTCAATGACAGAGCGCTCACATTTGTGAACGCATAAACCGTTGCTTATCAATGACTTGTTTGCAGTCAACATTATCGTAACAGATTGTTTTTTAATCAGTTAATTTCCGTTTTATACCATTTTAAAAAACGCAAAATATTTTAAAGTTTCAGAAAAAAATAAAGATTCCACATGAATCGCCCTTTACTGGAATACACAAAACACGTTGTAATTTTTTGGCCTATTTATGAATCGATTTCAAATAAACGCTAGATTATCGATAGTATATGTGTACTTATGCACGCTATAGAAGCGGGCTGAAAAATCGATTATCTTATTTCCTGATCGCACACACACACACGCACACATACACACATACGGGACGCCTAAATATTAAAGGCAACCAACTTGTGTCTAGCCACGCCCAACTTGCGTCTAGCCACGCCCCCCCGGCGACGCGGCAGTACCGCTTCGCTCTGCCGCGGAGCTCTGTCGTGGCAGCATTATGTAGCAGTAATCCTCCCTTTTTTAACATCGACAACTAGCTAGCTAGTAGTGCCGCCTTGCTGTGGATCCTGCGGTCCGTTGGTGACGAGTTCGATTCCCTTCAATTTTTCTTTTTTTTCTTTTTTTTTACTTGCATTCTTTCGCCGGTTAAGTTTAGGCATGTTAACTTTAAGCATTGTTTCGGAGTTGGTTAAGGTTAAGGTTAGGCATTGTTTCGGAGTTGGTTAAGGTTAGAAGGGTTAAGTTTAGGCGCTGTTAAGGAGCTGGTTAAGGTTAGAGTTTGTCTTAGAGAATGGCAATATTCTTTCGGAGTTGGTTAAGGTTAGGCAATAGGCATTGTTTCGGAGTTGGTTATGGTTAAGGTTAGGCATTGTTTCGGAGTTGGTTAAGGTTAGAAGGGTTAAGTTTAGGCGCTGTTAAGGAGCTGGTTAAGGTTAGAGTTTGTCTTAGAGAATGGCAATAGACAGCCTATTTCCGCGCTGCAGCGCGAGGCAATAGACAGCCTATTTCCGCGCTGCAGCTCTCTCGCGCTACCGCGGTCACATGGGCGTAGTGGCCAATCAGAGAAACGCTAAACACAAGTTGGTTGCCTAAAATATTCACGCATACGGGACACGTTGATATATAGGTGAAAACAGCTCTGATTATCCCAATACTGGTCAAATAGATTCCTTACCTCAGATCAGATGTTCTCCAAAAAGATTATTCCAATTCCTGATCGCCATTCCAAATATCGATCAAGTTTATTGATCCAACGCTGGGTTGTCGAAAGACATATTCCACGCTGTTCTGATGGTGGGCGATGACTGCAATGGGCTCGGATTACATGCCTGACAAGTAAAATGTGGAATCCGATTTCCCATGCGTTTCATTCAGTCCAATCCAATGGGGTGCAGTACCATCCGGAGAGACGATAGGGGGCGGTATTTTCCCAATTCGAGCTCAGAGAGAGTGCCAGTGGTAACCTGAGGCTAGATTGATGAAATATTCATGGGAATCGCTAATAAAAAAAATAACGATTAAAAAAACGGCATATCTCGTTTCTGGCACTCAACGGTTGGCATGAAATAACGAATTATGCCGTGGCTGGCACTCAAAGTGTTAAGTCTCTCAGTCAAGGTTCAGGTGTTTATCTTATCTTATACAATGGCATGTAAATTTCTCGATTCTGATTGGCTGAAACAGTCAAGTTAGACGTGGTTATTTCTTATAACCCCCGCTCGTGATCCCAGAACCCGCCCACAATCGAATTACAATCACTCCCCGTTCGTGGTTTTAGAAATGAAAGCAAGATGGCGGACAATAATCTTTATGAATGGATGTGTTGAAAGCGTCATAACGACTAAATCAAAAACGATTCTGTCACGGCGAATGTGTTAGTTTCTTACACAATGTTGGATTATGTAATTGGTGGGTCATGAGTAGGGTTGGGCACAGAGAACCGGTTCTAATAGGAACCGGTTCCTAATTTCCGGTTCTGGAACCGGAAGGAACATATTTGCATTTCGATTCTTAACCCTTTATCTGCCAGAGATTATTCTGATCTTAATCCACTCTCTGCCACCACTGTAAGTCTATGGAGATGTTCCCCTTCTTTGCAGGGCTATAACTTTTTAAATTGTATTGCTAAATTGACATTACTATGGCCCATTCAACATCAAGTATCTATTGTTTAGGATGTAGCAACGTTCTACTTTTTCATTCACATTCATACTAAAATATGGTCTAAAGTATAAATATGTTTTTATCGTTTTCTGCAGCATTCCATAGAACGTGAGTTATAGCCATAAATACATATATTAGATCATCAAATGTAGTTTGATACCGATTGACGTCAGATAAAAGATTTCAATTGTACAAGGTCCTAAACGTCATGCCTCATCATCTGCTGGTGACCGGAGGGGGGGGGGGTTTATAAGTCCGTGGCCGACGTTAAATGATACCTCTGTTAGCTCACGTTAGCTTAGCTCACTGTTCAAAACGAAATGTCCCATTCAACTAAATAGTTCACTGAGGTGTTGTCTTAACGTTATATTTCCGGCTAGCAGTAGCTACAGATAGCTCCTGATATCAATGTCTTATAACACTCATTCGATGCGTATTCGAGCCCCGGCTTGCATCGCAGTCACAAACGGGGATAGCTGAGGGAGTAGGGTATATCTGCAGAGCTTAGTGTATATCTGCAGAGTCGAATGTGATTTGATCAAAGCAGAGTATACACACACAGACAGTGGAGATAGCAAGCATTTTGACTTGTTGTGTGGTGGCGTTGTCTCGCAGATAATACAACTACAAGTACAAGTCTAATTATATAATGTATATATTTTATAAAAAAAAAATATATATATATATAATAATTTTTGTATTTTTTTTATTAATCAAAAACGATCGGTATCGGATCGGTATCGGCCGATATGGCTCAAGACGATCTGTGATCGGTATCGGTGGCAACAAACGTGATCGGGGCAATCCCTAGTCCAAATCATGTTGTTTATCGAGTTATTGGCAACGGATCGATATCCAGTGTATCAAGATGGAGTCCCGGGAGCGATAGCGAGTGGCCGGACGAAATATGGGTGAGCACCACTTCCGGCCGCTCACTTCCGGTTTTGGCGATTCGCCGATCGGCCACCAGATGGCGGTCTTGAACCGTTGGAGAGTTGAGAGGAGATCTACAGGAGATCTCAAGTCTCCGTGGGTGAAATATGATTGCCATGACAGATTTTTGAAATATTGATCTCAAAGACGCTGTACGACGTCATTGGCAGATTACGCATGGCGAGGAATGACGTCTAAAGTCGTCGTTGGCGATTAAAGGGTTAATTTCGATTCTTAAATTTTTCTATGTTAATTAATACCCTAGTTACAGTACAGCAACCAAATTAAACTGTATCAAGTCAACTGACAATGTGAATAGTATGAAAGAAATGTAAGATAAAAAACAAAAAAATCTCTTGCGAAATAAGCTGTGACCTGTTTTGACCTGCACCTCAAAGAATCGGAAGCGAGAATCGTTTAGAACAGGAATCGAAATGGAGAATCGGAATCGTTCAAATCCAAACGATGCCCAACCCTAGTCATGAGTAATATAAATAAAATGTCATGGATAATAATGTTAAGTTAGTTAGTTCATTCCTGTAGGTACTAGGTAGGCCATCATTAGGCTCTAAAATTCATAGGCAGTAGCCTATAAATGAAAATGAAATATAAATTTTGTATACATACATACATAAGGCTCAAGGAGCTGATTGACTGCCTACCTCAAAGTCTGTTCTCTTATTTAGCAAATTTTCAGTAAATATTTGATTGAAATTGAAGTTTTATCTGGTGATTATTTGAGTGATTGTTTACCTACAGGAATGAACTAACTACCTTAACATTAGGGCTGCACGATTAATACATTTTTTATCGAAATCGCGATTTGGAATGATGCAATTATCAAACCGGAAAAAGAAGAAAAAAATCGCATTTTTTTCACTTTTTTTAATTACAATTTTTTTTTTACCAGGAAGTCCCATTGAGATACAAGATCGGTTTGGGAGAGGGAGGTAAGGGGTTTTAGATTGTGTGTTGTGAAGTTTAGACTTCAGAGAGGGAGAGTAAAGTACAGAAAAAAAGGTACCGTTGGATACCGGTATCGATTCCCAGGTAAAAAGAAACATTTTCAGGCTCTGTGTCCCGAACAGACCCACAGCGTAGGCCAGATGCAAGCCGCATTTTACAATAAACCTCTGTGGGGCTGCTTAAAAAAATATATATTATAATCGCAAATTTAATCGCAATCGCAATATCTGTCCGAAAAATCGCAATTAGATTATTTCCCAAAATTGTGCAGCCCTACTTAACATTATTATCCATGTAATTTACTGTAAAGTTCACGTTAGCTGTTAGATTGCATATTCCATAAATTAACATGCTAAAATTGGCCTGGCTCGTCACGTTTGATTGATTGATTGAAAACTTTATTAACAGATTGCAGAATGGGTACAATACAGTACGGCTCAATACACACAATTGTTAAGGGGATGCAGACCAGAGAAAGTTTCAAGTTCAAGTTTCTTTAATACCGTACTTTTCGCACTATAAGCCGCACCGGACTATAAGCCGCAGCAGCTAAATTGAATGATGTGTACATATATAAGCCGCACTGGACTATAAGCCGCATGTGTTTTAATGTTTAATTACCATATGTAAGGAGTGGACCCTGCGTCTTAATTTAACTCAACACGGGAAACCTCACCCGGCCCGGACACGGAAAGGATTGACAGATTGATTGCTCTTTCTCGATTCTGTGGGTGGTGGTGCATGGCCGTTCTTATATTGAGCTTTAAGTTCCCACCTCTACAGAGAATGACTCCCACATCTATAGAGAATGACTCCCATTGGGACACAATACTGTCGGACAAATAACAAGAATTAACTCATTTGTATTAAGTTTAGCAAATAAGGGAACAGATAAATAACATTTCAATGCAGTAAAAAAAGCAATATTTCGATTTTCGGGGTTTTGTCCACATATAAGCCGCACCGTTATATAAGCCGCAGGGTCGAAAAATGGGGGGAAAAGCCGCGGCTTATAGTCCGAAAAGTACGGTAGTTGTCATACAGAAGTACAGAATACTTTTATACAAAATGCTTCTTACTGTTACGCTCCAGAGACTGTGCTAGACAAGATAAATATGAAATAAAATAGTATAGCATGTAAAAATAGAAGTAAAATAGAAGTCAGTGTTCAGTATAGACATATGTACAATGTTCGATGCAGAATAGAAGTAACTGAGTTACCATACAATATACTATGCAATGTACTAATATACAATACTATATAGTGCAAAGCAGAAATGGGATGAGGTACAATTTAGGTACAATTTACAGTAAGGTGTATGAGTTGTAGTGCAAATCCTTTACCAATAAATATAAAGTGTGTTTAGGTGTTCTAAAGTGTGGAGAGTGGGTGCTGCAGTGTGTTGTTTGTTTAAAGTGAGTGTGTGCGTGTGGATGTGTGTGCTGTGTGCATTTGATGGTTGTTGCATAGTGTTTATTGTTCGTTGAGCAGCCTGATGGCCTGGGGATAGAAGCTTCTTCTGAGTCTTTCTGTGCTCGCCATGAGACTCCGGTATCGCTTTCCTGACCGCAGCAGTTCAAAGAGGCAGTTTGGGTGGCTGGAGTCCTTGATGATTCTCTTAGCCTTACCCCTGCACCGCTTGTTGTAAATGTTCTGGAGGGTGGGAAACCCCCTCCGATTGTGCGTTCGGCTGAACGTGTCACTCTCTGTAGTCTGCTTCGGTCTTGTGCAGTGCTATTCCAAAACCAGGAGGTGATATTGCCAGTCAGGATGCTCTCTATTGTACATGAGTAGAAGTTCTTAAGGATCTTCTGACTGACTTGGAACTTCCTTAGGCGCCTGAGGAAGTAGAGGCGTTGTCATGCCTTCTTCACAACACTGTCAATGTGTGTGGTCCATGTCAAGTCCTCGGATATGTGGGCTCCGAGGTACTTAAAACTGTTCACTCTCTCAACCGGTACCCCGTCGATGCTGAGGCGGCTGTAGTCCCTGACCCCCGACCTCCTAAAGTCCACAATCATCTCCTTTGTTTTGCTGACGTTCAGGGAGAGGCTATTCTCCTGGCACCATCCCGCCAGGACCTTGACCTGCGACAGTGGCTCGGGAGGTAGAGCAGTCGTCTGGCAATCCGGAGGTTCCCGGTTCGATTCCCGCTCCTCCCGGGCAGCGTGTTGATGTGTCCTTGAGCAAGACACTTAACCCCTAATTGCTCCCGATGAGCAGGTTGGCACCTTGCATGGTTGCCTCCGCCGTTGGTGTGTGAATGTGTGAGTGAATGGGTAAAAATGTGAGTAACAAATTGTAAAGCGCTTTGGATAAAAGCGCTATATAAAAAAGCAGCCATTTACCATTTACCTCTTCCAGGTAGGCCCTCTCGTCGTTTGCAGAGATCAGGCCCACCACTACTGTGTCGTCAGCAAATTTGATGATTGTGTTGTTACTCCGCTGAGCCACACAGTCATGTGTGTACAGGGAGTAGAGGAGGGGACTCAGAACACAGCCCTGGGGGGCCCCTATGTTGAGGGTTATGGATGAGGAGGTGCAGTTGCCTGCTCTCACCACCTGGGGTCTGCCCGTCAGGAAGTCCAAGACCCACTGGCAGAGGTCATAGTTCAAGCCCAGGTCCCTGAGCTTGGCTATGAGTTTGTTTCCATATGCACAGCTGCACTAATCAGTGCAAGCTGGAGCCACCTACTTTAGCGACAGAACAGAACTGCGTCTGCATTTGATCTCGTCTTGTCGATGGTGTAAAATTAATGTATATTGTTAGTAAGTTAGCCATGTAATAAGCGGGATAATGTATAGCCTATACTCTGTCATTGTCGGAAAATAATTGACCTTCACTGGCGTTTAAAACACCTCGGCGAGGCGCCTTGGTATTTTAAACTCTGTGTCGGTCAATTCTTTTGCGACAATGACCTCGTAGCTATACATTATCCCTTACATAACATCTGATTTAATGTGATGGAAGAAGTGAAATAATCATTTTGAGTAAATATTTAATTTACCACAGCCGCATAAGATGCTGGAAAATCTTGAAAATGCACCTTGAAAATGCTTGAAAGGTGCTTGCATTTTGCCTTGGAAAAGGTGTACAAACCCTGATTACATCACAAGACAGAGTGTGTTATAGAAATTAGATCACACCTATGGGGGTCTAACGACCCTCTGCTGCGCCTCGGGCCTAACAACCACCCATAGGCGTGATCTAATTTCTATAACCCACTCTGTCTCGTGATGTAATGCTTAAATGGCTAACTCAGTGCACTGATCTGTTTGTGGAAAGCATGGCAGGTACATCTTTACACAAGATACCTGACAGTGTCTTTCACTTTACCCTGTCGTTCTCCTTGTCTCCCGACAGGCATATTCATACATTCTATGGCTCTTTTCTCAAAATCTGAAGTAAGATTATAATCACATTAAGGAGGATTTAATAGAAGTGAGTTGTAACACAACAAACATTTAAGTATTAAGCTGATCTTTGAGCAGCTTTCTCCTGATGAAAGGCTTCCATGACCTTTTGACAACTAGGGCCATTACAGTATACGGTTATTTTTTATGTTCCATAAGCTTATTTCCATTTATTAAATGACCAATTTTCAGTAAGACAACATCAATTCAAAATAGCTCTTTCCTTCCTTATCACTCAACAGAATGAGGTGTTAATACACAAAGCAGCAGACCTCTATGGGCCGACATCAGCAACCATTCCTATATTTAATTATCTTTCCCACATATGATAATTAATCTTGATCAGACTGTATAGGGATGCGACATATCTGCAGTGAAATTGGTATGGGTGCATCCCTAGTATTGGCCCCTCACCCACATACACGGGTGCATGCAACATGATTACCATTACCTGATGTCAATGGTAAAAGCATGCTTCCAGTTACCAGTCTGGCTAGTCTTGTTAGTCTTGTTATGGGGAATGTGAGGGAAATGTTGGCACTGTTCCTGGCTCCAAAATTGTTTAGCTAATAGATTCATCTATTAAGTTAATGTATTGCTTCTGTCCCCCTTGTGACATCACAAACGGCAATGCTTCTGAACAGCTTGTTAATCCAAATACTTCAAACCTTGGAGTTTCAAATGGCAAGGAGTATCTAGGTGTAATTTGTCCCCAGCACCTAAATAACACTTCAGACTGTCATTTCCATACGAAGACTAGACAAAACCCATTTTCCATAATATGTCCCCTAACCTGTGTACACCAATTACTTTGATGCACAATAGGTGTGCAGCCTATTGTCAAATGAACTTGACCCGGCTCATGTGTTGCTGCTTTAATCAATTCCCACACCACAGCCCAATAGAATACATGTAATACACAACGGGTCGACAGTGGCTCAGGAGGTAGAGCGGTCGTCTGGTAATCGGAAGGTTCTTGGTTCGATTCCAGCTCTTCCTGGCAGTGTGTCGAAGTGTCTTTGAGCAAGGCTCTTAACCCCCAACTGCTCCCGATGAGCAGGTTGGCACCTTGTATAGGGCTGGGCGATATGGCCAAACAGGGGTGTAGCTCCAGATTCTGGGCCCCATGAAAGAATGTATTTGTAGGCCCCCAGTGAATGCGAGCGCGTAAGCGTTGAGCGGATTTTTTTTTGGCAATTTTTTTATTACTCATAATATGGTTTTTACCTATACATTCGGATCAGCAGTTCAGCACCTGCACTGTTGGTGGGTGAGCCTAGTAAAGGATGTCGCATTGCGTTCATCTTCAATGAATGGACCAATGCAATAGTCTACCAAAGCCCCCCCTCTCTCTCTATATATCTCACGCACACACACACGCACACGCACACGCACACGCACACGCACACGCACACACACACACACACTTCAGAAACAAACATAGTATCAATGAGAGCATCAATAATACACCTGAGTGATGTCTAGTAAAAAAAAAAAAAAATTGTGGCCAAAAATGATATCGCGATAACATATCACTCGATATTCGATATTATCGATATTGTTATAAGTATAAATAAAAAATTTACAACAAATCTTTTTTTATTTTTCATTTTAACAACAGATTTTGCAGCAATTCTTTGTCGTTGCCGCTATCTTTAGTGTTACATAATAATAATAATAATAATAATAATAATAATGACTTGGATTTATATAGCGCTCTTCATGAGACCCAGAGCGCTTCACAGTCCATTATTCGTTCATACACAGTCATACTGGTGGTGGTAAGCTACAATTGCAGCCAGAGCTGCCCTGAGGCAGACTCACGGAAGCGTGGCGAATAATCATCGCCTACGGCCCCTCCGACCACCACCAACATTCATTCACATGCATACACATTCATACGAGGCAAGTAGGTTAAGTGTCTTGCCCAAGGACACAACGGCAGTGGGATGGACATGGGCTTGACATGGGACACTCCAGTTCTCAGGCTGCAGCTGGTTTGAAAGCGAAAGTAAAGCGGCTTCTCTGCTGGCTGTGGCTCCAGGGGAGTTGAACAGTTCTGGCTCTGCTAGTTTCTTTTCTATCTTTTGGCGCTTTTTTGGTTCACAAACCGTGCATTGTGACTCGTGACTGGAGACTAGCTCTGCTAGCACACATAGCCTACTGTGTACAGACGGTTTGAATGACCACATCAAACAAGAGGTGGACGCAGGCAAATACTGCGGCATGGTCATGCTGGACCTACAAAAGGCCTTTGACACGGTCAATCACTCCATTCTGATTGACAAGCTAAAAGCAATTGGTTTTGATAGTCTATCAGTGAGCTGGATGCAATCCTACCTTGAGGGGAGGGAACAGATGGTGGAGGTAAACGGTACCCTATCCCCCCCCCTCACAGTGAGCTGTGGTGTTCCACAAGGAAGCATACTAGGACCGCTACTGTTCCTAATTTATGCAAATGACATGTCGTCAGCTTGTGACTGCAACTTGTTCCTGTTTGCGGACGACTCAGCCCTGCTGGTCTCTGACAAGAACAAGTTACAGGTTGAAAAAACCCTCAGCTCGGAACTAGGCAGAATCTGCATATGGCTCGCTGATAACAAACTATCATTACACATGGGCAAAACAGAGTCCATTCTCTTCGGTTCAAATAACAAACTCAGCAAGACCGACGGCTTCTCAGTTACAGTGGGTGACAATATTGTCACAAGGAAAGATGAAATTACCTACCTGGGGTCCATCCTAGAGGCTAATCTCTCCTGTGACAAAATGGCATCCAATGTAATAAAAAAAGTCAACCAACGAACTCGATTCTTGTACCGGATCTCCTCTCTGGTAAACAAGAACACCCTGAAGACTCTGGCAGGAGCACTCATTCAGGGGTACTACGACTATGCTTGCACCTCATGGTACCAAAGCACCTCAAAGGCGCTAAAAACAAAATTACAAACATCTCAAAACAAACTGGTCAGACTACTGCTTGACCTTACTCCTAGAACCCACCTCACCCCTGCCCACTTCGACAACCTAGGATGGCTTAGAGTAGACGACAGAGTACAACAACTTGCAATGGGCCTGGTCTACAAGATACACTACACGACCAAGGTACCCATGTACATGTCAAAATACTTCCCAAAGGTCAGTGAATACCACGATCACAACACCAGAGGGAGCTCCACAAATCATGTCAAACCCAGATTCGGCTCAAATAAGGGACTAAACACGTTTCGCAATTATGCCACATCAATGTGGAACGCCCTACCCAAAGCTGTAAAGGAATGTGGATCACTACCCACTTTCAAAACCTCTCTCAAGGGACACCTACGGGAGACTGCAATTCAACACTGGCCCCTGTAAATATCCTAACCCAATCATTCCAACCCCCTCCAATGTACAGTCATTTACCTAGTATGGTTTTGTCAATAGTTCAATGTACAATTGTGTTTGTTTGTACAGTGTCTCCTCCCCCCCCCCCTCAATGTACAGTGTTACTTGTTTATACAGTATGCCCCCCGCCCCCCCCCCCCCCCCAACCACCTCCAATGTAAATTACCCAGTATGGTTGTCAATATCCCAATGTACCCAACCCCCCCCACCCAACCTCCAATGTACAGTTTCTACGTCAAATGTATATACTCCCTTTTCTTGACTCCTTCTGTATCACAAACAGTACTGTATTTGCAAATCTGGTATGTCATAAATGTATAGATGTAGCAGTACTGACTATCTGTATGTCATGTATGTCATATATGTCTATATGAATTGAAAATGGGGGACCCTGATGGAAACAAGACAAACGTCTTTCTCAGGTCTGCATCCCCTTAACAATTGTATGTATTGAGCCGTACTGTATTGTACCCATTCTGCAATCTGTTAAATAAAGTTTTCATTCATTCATTCATTCAAACTGTATTTTAAATTAGAAAGCAAACAAAATAAATGGACAAGAGAAAAATATATCTCAATTTGGTCAGTATTGTCATTTGGACAAGCAAAGCCATTACTTTAAGTTGCAGGCAAGAAAGACAAGTCTGTCCACTGTCTCTGGTTTTAAAACTGCCTTGTTGCAGGTCACAAAAAATAATATTTAAAATATTTAAAAAGAAATTAGAATTTTATTTTTTCCGGATTTTTTTTCCTTTCGATATCGATTAATAAAATATATCGCGATAATTATCGTTATATCGCCCTGCCCTAACCTTGCATGGTCGCCCTCCGCCATCGGTGTGTGAATGTGTGAGTGAGTGGGCGAATGTGATGCATAAGTTGTAAAGCGCTTTGGATAAAAGTCCATTGCAGTCCATTTACATCATAAAACAATCCGTGAGTAATCAACCTCAAGAATCTGGAGTTGTGCACGTCCATGCTCACTAGAGGCCTGCGACTTGAGACTTACCCCCCTCGGCCTCTACCCAAGGGGGGGAGGGGGGAGGGGGGAGGGGGGAGGGGGGGGGGGGTGGGGGGGGGGGTGATCACAGACCTGATTAGATGTTGATTAGATTGACTGTGTTCTTGTCTTTCAGCCACCATTCTGTCCTGTGGATGGATCATCTATTTAACTTATTACAACTCCCGCAACATTGGCCTCATCCTAACCCTCATCCTCAACAGACTCTACAAGGATGGCTATATCCACATCGGTGAGTTGAGTTGATCAGGGGCTGTCACTCGGTGATGGATTGGACAGCGGCACCTCGCCAAGGGCCTGCAGCTGTACCAGCCTCCTCAGTTCCCATCACAAGCCTTTGGCTTTAGTCCTCCACACAATATATTTCACCATGAGCCTCCTTCACGGGATTGGTGCGTTGGTGTACATTTATTTACACTGTGCAGTCTCTTTCTGGATACTAGTTGATATCCTGGTTTAGGTCTTAAAGGATAAGGCCGGTGTCATTTTATTATATTCATTGTAGTCTACAGTAAAACCAAAACCTACAATGCATTTCTTCTACTCTCAACCAGGAACCCATACGTTCCCATTGTATGCTACAATCATTAAATACAGCTTGCAAACATGGAATGCTTTGCAATGCACTTTAAAACTCAATTCATTAGTATCTATTGGTCAGTTTAAACTGTTAATAGCAAACCACTTCACCACAGTCTGCAGTTGTTTTTAATTATTTTAAATGTTTAATTGATTGACTTTCTGTTTCTATATTGTTTTAGTTTTTATTTGATTTATTATGTTTTGTATTTCTCAACGTCATTGTAAATGAGAGCTTGCTCTCAATGATCCTTCGAGATTAAATAAAGATTGAATGAATATATATATATTTTTAAAAAAGATCGATGGGAGAATGTTGATGCTTCGCTGCATAATGTGGTGTTATATTTTATATTTATTAACTTGACCTTCCCTCCTCTTTCTACCTTTTTTACCCTACCCTCCAATCCCATTCAATCTTGTTTGCTGCAGCTCATGTATCCCCTTGCCCCACGTTGCCTTTTATGTCTGTCTGTGTTTGTGTGTTGTATGTTTGTTTTTGTTTTGCTGCCATTTTGGCCAGGTCTTGCTCGAAAAAGAGATCATTGATCTCAAGTGACTACCTGGTAAAATAAAGGTTAAATAATATATACCAGTTTTAAATATCTTAATGGATTATCATGGAAAACATGATATTTTTATCATTTTGTAGTACAAAAGGCAACACGCTCTATCAATCTATGGATGTACAGTAGTCAACAGAACAGCGTAGTCCATGCGCATTGCACTCGAGTCCGGGAAAAAGTACAATGCCCATGTTCATTCATGAATTATGCTGACCAAAGCAACAGTACGGCTCTGTGACTTTGAACTCCACAATGGAGTTCTATGACTAGGATATGAGCTATAATCTGGTGTTGGCTAGATGTACCATTACTTGTAAGTAGGAGAAGTGCATTTTAGGTTTTGCCTTTTGTAGGCAATTACACTGGCCATTAGGCCTGCACGATTAATCGAAAAGAAATCGCGACCTCGATTCATAGACCTATGCGATCTGATCTCATTTCTAAATTATGATGATTTGTAAAACTTAATTTTTATTTAAATTTTAATATATATTTTTTTCATTTTACTTAACTTTTTTAAATGATGACAAAATAAGAATTGTGTGAGAGAATCATCATCTCAATTCTTAGAGAGAAAAATCGTGTTCACATTTGAGCAAGAATCGTGCAGCCCCCTAGTGGCCATATCCTTTAAGATGGACAAATATTATTACACTGGCCATATCCTTTTAAGATGGACAAAATAGAATTACACTGGCCATATCCTTTTAAGATGGAAAAAATATAATTACACTGGCCGTATCATTTTAAAATCGAAACAATATAATTACATTGGCCTTATCCTTTTAAGATGGAAACAATATAATTACACTGGCCTTATCATTTTAAAATGGAAACAATATAATTATATTGGCCTTATCCTTTTAAGATGGAAACAATATAATTACACTGGCCTTATCCTTTTAAGATGGAAACAATATAATTACACTGGCCTTATCCTTTAAGATGGAAACAATATAATTACACTGGCCTTATCCTTTAAGATGGAAACGATATAATTGCACTGGCCTTATCCTTTTAAAATGGATACAATGGAATTACACTGGCCTTATCCTTTAAGATGGAAATAATATAATTACACTGGCCTTATCATTTTAAAATGGAAACAATATAAGTACACTGGCCTTATCCTTTCATATGGAAACAATAGCACTACACTGGCCTTATCCTTTAAGATGGAAACAATAGAAATACACTGACCTTATCCTTTAAGATGGAAATGATAGAAATACACTGACCTTATCCTTTAAGATGGAAATGATAGAATTACACTGGCCTTATCCTTTAAGATTGAAACAATAGAATTACACTGGCCTTATTCTTTAAGATGGAAACAATGCTGTTGTTTTTGGTCAACCCGCATGCCCCAGTATCCCTGATAATATCACTGTACATTGATCTACCTGGTATTCATATTTCTTATAGTTGGGATATGAGCTTATTCTGGCAATCATAAATGGGATATAGCATGTTTTAGGGCTGGGAAATTAATCTAATAGTATTTTCAATTACGTTTTTGGCTTCCAATGATTATGAAAACAAGATAATCAACTTTTAGCCAAGTCATGTTTTTAAGTCTAGTCAAGCCTTTGAGCCAGGTCACTTTTTTGGTTTTTCAATTAAATAATGATCTATAATTATGTCAAAAGTGCCGACAAACTGCAACCAACAATAGATGGACTTTCTCTGCATAGATGGTACAGCCACAATTTAATATTCGTCAACAGTTTCAAGACGCTCTGAGCTAGGCTTTGTCAACAGTTTAAGCCAGGCCACAATCTTGAACAGTTGCTATTGTTCAGTCAGACACCTGAAACATCAAGTCAGCAGGTATCTAACTTCCTCTTTGTAAACTTCCACAACTGCTAAGAAAGGCAGTTCAGAAGTTCAGTGAAAAACCTAAAATGGGGGTGAATGTGAAAAGGTCTTGTGTTTTTGTTGTCTTAGTATACATACATTTGTGTATGTAAGGTTTTGTGAGACTTATTGTCTGTCTTTTATTTTTATTTTTTTATGGTGTTGGAACACATCATGTATTAACATGTACTATCATATTGAACACATGTATTAACATGTACATGTATGTGACCTTTACTTCACAGGCTCGTTCTCCTTCTCTGTTCTGGCGGGGAAGGTCATGTTCAGAGACGTGTATTTCATCAACCAAGACATGTCTATCAGGTGCCTCTGTTCTCTTTCCCTCTGTATCTTTAACAATGCCCTGCTCTACACTCACAGTTCCACTGATGTGCACCTGGGAGCCGCCCAGTGCATCACACTCTGACACTGTTAAGTCATCAAGCAGTTTGGGGGTGCAGTGCATTCCTCAAGGGCACCTCAGTGGTAGTTGCTGAGAAGAGGGGAGGGGGGGGGGGGGGGGCAACACAGCTGGTCAGGGGATTGAACCAACAACCATCTGGTCACACTCACCAGTGTTTCTCTAAACTTTAGGCTACCCCCACTATATCTCTGCCTCTCTGCATCACAGGGTTTTCTCAATTAGAGCCTTCTATTCAGGGGTTGTACGGTGATGGTGGAAAATAATACATTTAAAAAAAGTCAATGAAATATTGTATAACCCTAGTATTATTATAATTTGGTTAAGTGTTTAAGTGCTGCTGGTAGATCTAATTACCTAATTACTAGCTCATTATTACAACCCAATTAACACATTTCCCTATTTCATGTTCTAACTGATAATTAGCCAAAGCAGGACCTGGGACACAAACATGTAGTGGTCTTTTAAAGGATAGACAGACACATATTGGTAATTTAAATGTCCTTCTACATCATGGAATAGTCATTTAATTCTATCTGCAAACATGTATAGGAACCCCTTCTATCTTACCCTTAATTATTGTTTTTCTGTATTATAGGATACAAGATGGCTTCCTTATATTTCGCTGGTGGAAAATGTATAATCCAAAGCAGAAACAACATGGTGAGTGAGTCACGAGGGGTGTCAACAGATTCTATGGTGTGTTGACCCTCTATGGCAATAAAGATATGTAATGTTTTACAAAACATGTCTAGTGTCTCGCCTGGCTTTAGAGGGATAAAAGCCTAATTGTATTTTTTTATTTAGTTAAATGAATGTCTCGTTGTAATTCTTATATACAGTACCTAATGTAGTGTGTCTTCTTGAAGCGGATTCAGCTTTTTTTGCTCCGATTTGATGTCAGTTTAATTGCATTGTTACTGTTCACATGTGTGGTGCCGTCAGTCATATATAAGTCAAGATAAAGTTTGAATGACTTACTGAACTGGTGTTTTTATTTCATACCACATTGCTTGTTTGCTATTTCAGCACCAGGAGCTGTCCACTGACTTAATTTTTTTCATGTTGAGCAAGCGCTACATTGCACCTCGCTGCCTATACCTGTTATTCACTCTCAACATGTATAAAACAAAGTATAATAAGCATTCTTTAGGTGGTGGTAGTTTCTCTGTTTGGACATTATAGCTTAAATATATAGCCTAGCCTATAGTTGGTCTGATATATATATAAAATAAATTAATAAATCATATTCTCAAAATAATCTGACAGGCCAGATATTATTGCTGGGACGCCAATTTCGTCCGGCGGGCCGCCTATTGAAAATGCCAAATAGATGCTGAGTTTCAACAGCTGTGAGGAAAAGGTTGTTTTTCATAATCAGTGAAACCGTGAAAGGCATTTGAATAGCATGGAAGCTGTACAATTTATGAATTTGGATTTGTAAAGATCTGCAATCAGCAGGATTATTTCAACACACAAGAACAATGTGCGTAATAGCCTCACTAACCTGAGACCTATTGCTCTGACATGTCACATCATGAAATGTTTTGAAAGGGTTGTGCTGGGCCACCTCAGGGAGCAGGTGGCACCTTATTTAGACCCCTTGCAATTTGCATATAGGAAGAGTGTAGGAGTCGACGATGCACACATTTTTATGTTTCACCAAATGTATAGCCACCTTGAATTGCCTGCCAGCTCTGCTAGGGTAATGTTCTTTGATTTTTCTAGCGCCTTCAATACAATCCAGCCACATATCTTAGCAAACAAAATGATTCAGCTTAAACTGCACAACTCGACCATCTCTTGGTGCACGAAATATATTGTTCCTCGACCTCAGTTTGTCAGTTTCAAGTTTCTTTAATGGTTGTCATACAGAAGTACAGAATACTTTTATACAAAATGCTTCTTACTGTCACGCTCCAGAGACTGTGCTAGACAAGATAAGTATGAAATAAAATAGTATGGCATGTAAAAATAGAAGTAAAAATAGAAGTCACAGTGTTCAGTATATACATATGTACAATGTTCGATGCAGAATAGAAGTAACTGAGTTACCAGTTGTCAGGATGGATGACATAGTATCGGATGTCACCTGGACAAGCCCCCAGGGAACAGTTTTGGCGCCCTTCCTCTTTGTTCTTTATACTGCGGACTGCAGACATAGCGAGGCCATGTGCCATATGCAAAAAAATTCTGACGATACTGCTCTGATCGGTCTCATCAACAAAGGCGTTGACCGGGCCTATAAAAAGGAGATTGACTCATTTGTCCACTGGTGCGATGCCAACTTCTTGGAATTAAACATCGAAAAAACCAAGGAGTTGGTCATAAACTTCAGTAGGAAGAAGGTGAATGTCTCTCCTGTCATCATTAGGCGGCAGGAGGTTGAAATAGTCCAGTCCTATAGATACCTTGGCGTTCACCTGGACGGTAAGCTCGACTGGAAGCAGAACACAGATTCTGTGTTAAAAAAAGCCCAGTCTCGGCTCTTTCATCTGAGAAAACTTTGTTCTTTCAACATCAGCAGGTCACTTCTCTATGTATTCTACCAAGGTATCCTGGCTAGCAGAGGTGTGGACTCGAGTCACATGACTTGGACTCGAGTCAGACTCGAGTCACGAATTTGATGACTTTGGACTTGACTTGACCAAATCAAAAAAGACTTTGACTTCGACTTTGACTTTAATACCAATGACTTGTGACTTCACTTGGACTTGAGCCTTTTGACTTGAGAAGACTTGATACCTTGGCTTCCCCCATGCCCAAAGATAAGTTATATTAAATACTGAATGGTTCGTTAGTTACTGCGTTATTTTTATGTAGATTGGTAGCGAGCTGCAGCGCAGTTCTCCTCTCCGGTCTGAGACCAATAGGGTCCAGCTGCAGCGCCGGAGAATCCTCTCACTGGGCAATCCTGTGGCAGCCACGAACCTTCTTTCTATAGAAGCAGCTCGGATGTTCAATCAATCCAATAACACACGCTCGTTGCTTACTTAAAACAGCGCACCTCCCAGCTGCTATATAGAAAGTAGTAGGTTCGTGGCTGCCACAGGCTTGCCCCTTGAGAGGATTCTCCGGCGCTGCAGCTGGACCCTACTCGCGGAGACACGCTGTGCTGTGGGGTGTTGTTTACTATTTGACCGTCATGGCAGCCCCCACTAGTCGCGTTTTTACAGATGGATATTGTTACAATTTCTCTTTTGTCGAGCACAAAGAAAAGATCGTTTTAGTTAAATGTAATTTGTGTCTTGGCTCAAAGATCATATCTTCTGCCCACTTTGTTTGAAACAATCCGACAGCATCCAATCAATTTGCGCCAGAGAAGAAGTAAGTTACGAACGTTAACAACAGATCCAGTGGGAAATTATACCAAATATTTCTTCGTTTGCTTATAAAAACTATGTGGTGGTCAACAAAAAACGAATTGCAGAAAATCACAGATGGAGACGCAACAACTTCCAACTACATTTGAAGCTGCATAAATAACAGTATGTAACTTGGTTTATAAACAATCAGCAATGTCTTGCTTGATGAAAGCCTAACATTAATGCTGCTCCTTAAAAAATTCACTGACCACCAAACGCACATAGCACACACATCCACACGCACACACTCACTTTAAACAAACACACTGTAGCACCCACTCCACACACTTTATAGCACACACCCACTTTAAACAAACACACTGTAGCACCCACTCCCCACACTTTATATTTATTGATGAAGGATTGCACTACAACTCGTACCTTACTGTAAATTGTACCTAAATTGTACCTCATCCCATTTCTGCTTTGCACTATATAGTACTGTACATTAGTACACTGCATAGTATTGTATATTATATGGTAACTCAGAACATTGTACATATGTCTATACCGAACACTGTGACCTCATTTTCTTCTTCTAAATTACATGCTATACTATGTTATTTGATACTATCTTGTCTAGCACAGTCTCTGGAGCGTAACAGTAAGAAGCATTTTGTATGAAAGTATTCTGTACTTCTGTATGCCAACTATTAAAGAAACTTGACTGTATATACAGGGCAGGCAGACGTTAAATAAATGATTGGTCCAAGTGGGAAGACAATATGTTGGTTATTGTTATCCTATACCTTTAAAATGGATATGGTGATCCTTATTCTTTTTTTTCTCAATATACTCCTGAACTGGTTTTCAAGCAGCTCTTGCCCAATTGTATCTAGTTGTAAGACTGATTCTGAATATTATTACATTTATAGAAATTAGATTATGTTTTGCCAACAAGTTGATAATTAAACTTTTTGGTGAAACGCGTATTATGACTTGTTTAGGACTCGAAACTTAAAGGTTAGGACTTGGGACTTGACTTGGGACTTGTCAGTCTTGACTTGGGACTCGACTTGGGACTTGCCTGTCTTGACTTGGGAGTTGACTTGGGATTTGAGTACCAAGACTTGCGACTGACTTGAGACTTTATTGAGACTGGACGCAGGTATTGAACCTGCGTCCAGGAGGGAGGAGCTGGAATTCACTGCAACGGCTGAGAGTCATTTAAAATAAAGCTGGTAATCTGCTGTCTGGTGTTGAGGGACACTGGGCTGTCTGGTGTTCAGAGACACTAACTGTCTGGTGTTCAGAGACTAGTGGTGTGGGAAAATATCGATACAGTATAGTATCGTGATATACTGTATCGATACAAGGACGCCAAGTATATATATTTTATTATGCACATTTATATATATTTTTTGGTATAAGGAAGTTGCATTGTTCATTTCAATACCTGTAATAGTACAGTAGTCCCCACACACACACACACACACACACGTGTGCATTCAGTTAAGGTGGAATATGACTGTAATACAAACAGTTCAGTTTGTCAGGTACATGCAACACAGATTACAGTGTTTACATCTGTCTGCTTGAGAAAATACCATTTGCTGCGATAAAAATGATTGAAGTGAGATGAACAGACTGAAAACTTTATTTTATTAGATAAAACATGTTGACAAAGTTTTACTTTGCAGTTGAAAAAAGGTAATATATCGCAATATTAATATCGCAATACTCAGCATATCGCATCGTGACTTAAGTATCGTGATGATATCGTATCGTGAGGCCTCTGGTGATTCCCACCCCTCCTATCAGAGACACTAACTGGTGTTCAGCGACCAACCATAGGACCCGTATCTTGATTAATTTACACCTCTTTCTGTACATGTGTATCTATACCTCCATCTATAATTATCTACACACATTAATTTACACCCATCTGTACCTCTGTGAAATGGGAATACGTCAGTTTACTACACCTCCATTGCTACTTTCAAGGCCAGCCTTAAAACCCATTTGTTTTGCTCTGCCTTCCAATAGGGCCTGTTTTTTAATCTGCGCCTATGTTTTGTTTATTTTATTTTATTCATTTTAAATGTTTTATGTTTTAACCCTTTTTATTCTTATCTTTTTATTTTTATTCATTTTAATGTTTTTCTTGTTTTAAACCTTTTTATCCTATTTTAAATTGTGTTTTCCTTCTGTTGTGAAGCACCTTGAGAGCTCACTGAGTTTAAAGTGTGCTATATAAATAAAATCTATATTACTTTCAAAACAATGACTTGGTCCCACCTCTGCTGGCTAGTGTGGAATAATAGAATGATTCCCCAACTCTCATGTAAAGACATTCCCCTCCCCTGTATCTATCCTGTGTCCCCCCCCCCTCCCCCACTTGACCTATCAAATGGGACCACCTCCCCCCCCCCCCTTTTAACTATATAGGGCTCCTCCCGAGAACACTCGGGGTCTTTTACCTTGGTCATTTCAGCTGATCACCTGGGGCGAAGCCCTCAGCCATTCTCTCTATGTACTATATATATTTCTATCTGTTTGGTTAATAAACCTTGTTATTATCCGAACCTCGGTTGACTGAGAACATTCTTCTTCAGGATATCTACAAATATCCCACACTAGTGTCCTGTTTAATGCTGTTCTCTGCTGGGGGGGCAGCATCACTGTTTCAGACAAAAACCGTATAAATAAAATCATTAAAAAGGCTGCCTCAGTGATTGGCCTTCCTCCTGATTCCCTGGAGATCACCATAGCCAAGCGAACCAGGACTAAACTGAACACCATTTTATCTTTTGTAGGCCACCCACTGTTTAGTATTTTCGATGCTCTGCGAAGCTCATTTAGTAATAGATTGTTGATGCCTCAATGCTCTACTGAGCGATTGAGAAGGTCCTTTGTTCCTGCTGCGGTAAAAATGTTTAACGAACACCGATAGCACTGTGTTAAGAGGCTCTCTTATTGTGTTATGTATCCTGTAGTGTATTGTATCATGTAACTGTTTCTTTCATGTTTGTATATGTGTATTCGCTCTGGTGGCAAACCATGTTTCCCCTCGGGGATTAAGAAATAAACCATACCATACCATTTCAGCTAAACAAATGAGCGAATGTAGTCTTGGCATCAATGCTCTTTTCACGCATCAGTGATTGTGAAGTTTTCCTGATGATTATTAATATACATACTGTATATTGGCTATTTTCACATAAAAATGGTAGCTGTAACCTAACTGCTAATCACACTAATCGCTAGCTGCAACCTAATGGAGGTAGCTCAACTTAGCATAGCCTAGCATAGCAGTTTGTTACAGGTAAGTAATCTATTTCACACCTATGTCAGCTTTTTCTATAGGAGCAAGAGAACTAAAATATTATGACCTTGCCCTCTTGTTGTCGCCCACTTGTATTACATTAAAAAGCGAATAGAAAAACACGTCTGTTCACTTTGACTGTGTTTTGACTGTTTAGACCCCAAAGCGGAGACCAGGCTTTACGTGACGGTCAATGGCTTTGAGTTCCACGTCTACAACCGTACAGATCTCTACGCCCGGCTGCAGGAGACCTTCGGCTTGGAGCCCACCCTGTTCCCACCCAAGAAAGACGAGGAGAAAGGACGAGAGGACAGAGACAAGACTCTGGACAGGTAGGACCTGGGCTTTGGTTCAACATCCTTTTCACCTCACGTCTTACTTTTAATTTCTGTGATTTGATATTTATATAATCATATACATACCAATTATGATGTATATTTATATAATCACATGCACACACACGCACATATTTTTATATATACACACATATATCCGTTTTGATGTATAATGCCTACAAAAAGCCCACCAGTTTACATAAAATACGTTTTTTTTTTTTTTTTTTACTCAAAGAAATGGAATATCACATAGAATACAATTAAAAGTCAGTGTCACATGCACCCCCCAAAACAATACAGTAACACAAAACAAAATACAATGTTGAGGCCCACATATAAACTTCACAAGAATATTGCTGTGACACCCTTACTAATAAAGTATACATCTGAGATAAAAAAAAATTTATAAAAACGGCCAACTCCTCAGCAGCTGCACAGCAGATTAATTAAGCTGTTGTAATTAGTTTCCACACTGAACCATGTAGACATGTATGCTAAATAATTGACTGAATAATACATTATATTGAAAACGAGTTAAAAAGTTTTAAAAGGGACCATGATGGAAATAAGTGCTTGCACTTTCTCATGTTTTTATCCCTTGGATGCTGTCTTTTACTCCACAATAAAAATCAAATCAATCAATCAATCAAGTTGTACAATATCAATTAACCCTTTAATCGCCAAGGACGAGTTAACACGTCATTCTCCGCCATGCGTAATCTGCCAATGATGCTGTAACACGTCATTGAGATCAATATTTCAAAAATCTATGATGGCAATCATATTTGAGATCTGTGAAATAAATAATGGACAGAAATATTACCGTGGCGTGGCAGGCTTCAGACATAGGCTATTCAATCAACAGTTGCTCTTGCCTTTTATACATGGAAATAGGCTTAGGCTATATTATAAATGTAGTTAAACAATAATAAACAGTTTGTAGACATTTTAGGCAGCACACAGTGGTTTATATTAATTAAAAAGCCTGATGAGGTTTGATTAGTTGAGCGGGATGCCATTTTGCTATAGCCTACCTGTCCTCGCTCTTCCTCCACAGATAATAGCCTATTATATTATGGTTCAGAGTGATGTAGACATTCCTATGTTGTTCCTATGGCCTCCAGAATGAATAGGTCCTGTCTAGAATATAGTGGCGGTCTTATGATTCCAGGGTCCAGTGAAACACACATGCACGCACACATACACACATACACACACACCTTCCAAGATCATTTTATTGTCAATGTACACAAGGCAATTTCAATTTGTCTTTTCACCTATCCCTCCTAGTTACACATACATACAGTGCCCCACACATGCATTTCACCAGAGAGGTCAGAGTGCAGGGTCAAAGTGTATTTTCTTTCTCTTGGTTTCAGTGTGAATATCAAAGCAGAGAGTCCTGACCCCTCTTCCTCCTGGCGCTCCCTCATCCCTGTCATCAAAGTCAACATCAGCACTGTGAGTAGCTCATTTCATCAGGCCAATGAATAAATGGGGAACATTATTTAAACCTGAATGTTTGTATAGCTTTTCCCACCCTCTCTCTTCACTGACCATGCCTTAATCTCTATGTATATTGTATCCGTTGTATCCTATATATAGGGTTGGGTCATCTCTGGCAGAGAGATGCGAGTTGCATTGTAATATGTTTCTTTAAAAAGCCATAATTAGAGACTGTCCAAATTATATTACTTCTTTATAGGAATGGACCACTGGACCCTGTCGTACATGATCCAGTGATTGGCTTACACTTAGAGTGCCTAGTGTTTGTACTGAACTAACTTGGTAGACTGAACCTTTGGCTTCTCTGCCTCTACCTCATGGAATACCTTGTAGGAAAATCTGAAACTAGACCCTCTAGTGTCTATGGGTCAGTTTAGAACCTTAGTGATACAATATGTACTTGTTTTTAAATGGCTACCTCTGTTTTTTTGTTTTTTAAATGTGCTCTTAATTGTTCTGATTGTCTGTCTGACGACACTATACATTTGTTTAACTACTCTGTGTATTCATTGAGTATAAAGAAAGATTGAACAGATGAATATGTGTGTGTATCCAGAGTAGGGCTGCCTGTCCCGATTATAATTTTGGGGGTTTAGAAGCTTCATTAGTTATTATTATCAGCGAATAATCAAAGGTTTGGGGGAGGGTGGTTAATGGGTAGATGTGGACAGATGTTACTAGTAAACAGGTTGGTTTGAGACCAGGTGGGGAAGCGTAGCTGGCAGATCCTTCCACCGGTCCGACATGTTGAGTTTGCTTCTTCTCACATCTACCACGTTTCTCCCTGTAGGGTCGGCTGGCATTTGGAAACCACCACCTACCCCAGACATTGTGCGTGAACTTTGAAGATGCCTTCCTGACATACGCTACCAAGCCGCCCTCCAGCCACCTGGATCAGTTCATGCATATTCTCAAAGGCTCACTGGAGAATGTGCGCGTCATGCTGGTGCCCAGCCCCCGCTACCTGGGGATGCAGAACGATGAGTGAGTCAAGCCACACGTATGCTTACACAGTGCTGCCATTATGTTAGCAGACACTCCTATGAACATAAGTTTATGCTACTTCGAAAATGTTTAAAGGAGTTTTAAGGAAGCTATTGGCGTTCTCAAATGTTTTCACGTTTCCAAAATTCTTAAAGGAACACGCCGGCATTATGGGTAATGCACTTACCGTCTTCTTCAGAGTCAAGACAAGAATATGGATACCAATTTCCTCTCATTAGTTGAGTAGAAAGCTATCCGGCGGACCGGCTGCAAGCTAGCCTAACTTAGCACTTGGCAGATATGGACCACTAGCCTAGTGAAAGGTGATTTTGGCCAACAGCTAGGCTATCTATCTAGGTCGTCCTCGGACGGGCCCTCCATCGGTGCTTCCAGTCATCCCGATCCTCCATGCATCTGGCTAGCTCGCCTGTGCTTTCTGTTCCCGCATCTCTCCTGAGTACGTCCACGTAGGTTAATGTGGGACGTCCTCGTGATCGATGCCCGTCTGTTGGTTCCCACAGCACAAGTTTGCTGGTTGGCATCTCATGGTGTCTCTGGCAGTGACCTGCCAGCCTCATTCTCCTGACTGCCACTTTATCGCTCACCTTTAGCACCTCCCCATACAAGTTTGCATTAGTGACATGCTCATCCCTGTTGATGTTGAGCACCACATTCTGGTGTAGCACCCATCCAAGGACTTCTGCAGGGTGGGCTTCAAGGTCCAGCATTCACTGCCATACAAAAGGACAGACTCAACTGTTGCATGAAAGAAGTTGAGCTTGATTTGACGGGGGAGGTTGGGGTAGGCTAGCTGGTCCATATCCGCTTCCATTACTTTGTGCTAAACTAGGCTAGCTTGCAGTTGGATAGCTTTCTACTGAATGCACAGAGAGGAAATTGATATCTATCTTCTTATCTGACTCTGGAGAAGATGGTAAGTGCATTTCCCATAATGTCGGCACGTTCCTTTAATCTCAAAGATGCAGACATTCCATGGCATTCTTTCTCCTGCAAACTCCACACCTTAGATAGTTTTCACGATGTGTAGCAAGGTTTGTATAGTCAGCAGAAAACAAAGCCTAACTAACTACAGCAAGTTATCCCCTACCCGTTGCTATACAGGTTGTCACAATAAGAGCACACAATGGATGTACATTTGACTACGGTAATTTATTTGAATCCGTTCTCTCGGGTATGTTGCATTCACTCGAGTTAGAAAATCACTTTGGAGAAGCTAGTTTTTCAAATCTAGACAATGATATGAAGCTGGTAGAAATAGTTTGGCAGATATTGGATTTTGGCCCTACATCAGATGAACTTTGAACCTTGGATCTGACCCATTTTTTTCTCTCATAGACCCCCCAGACTGATGGGTGAGGGCTTTGTGGTGATGCAGTCGAACGATGTGGATATCTACTATTACCAGGATGAGCCAGGTACACACACACACACACACACACACACATACACACATGTGACTAGCCGTAGACATTAGGGACTTGTTGAGCCATCTTCAAAATAAGCCATCACTTGAACATTTTGGTGGGATACTTTTCAAGCTACTTCCTATGAATCATGGTGATTATCACAAAACCTAATCAGAGAAAATGGCCTTGACATTTTTACACTTACAGTGTTAAAAAAACTACAACCCTACCCAGAATGCATTGTAATCCAGGAGGCCCCCTCTCTCTCTGGGGGCAATTAGCACCTTGCTGCGTTCTAGTCAGGCTCTTTTGTTATGACAATGAGTCTGTCTTGTGGCACTGTAAACACAACACCTTCTGTAGTGTGGTAGTGAAAGGATTATGTCTGTTTTAATTTAATTTAATAAGTGGTATTTAATGTCAGTAGTGTACCAAAGCAGACTATTATTTTTAGGAAGGAGGTTGAATTATATTTCCCTGCTATGTAAGTGCAACTATGTGTATTGAGCCGTACTGTATTGTACCCATTCTGCAATCTGTTAATAAAGTTATCAATCAATCAATCAATGCCATTACACTGTCTTCTATGACATGCCCCAGTGATGAGCAATCTCCAAGTATTAGGCCTATATGGACCTAGTATTTATATAATGTATTATACTTGTCCTAATATAGTACTAACCTACACTGTAGCACTCAACACTTTGATGAACATTGTTACTCAGCTGATAGAGTTGTGCCCTTCCTGATGACTTGTCGTACAGACCTTGTAAGTCTAAAAGTGGATAAAAGCGTCCGCAAAATGACTAAATGTAAATGTATTATAAGGAGGACCTAGTATTTATATACTGTATTATGTGGACCAGGACCTAGTATTTATATTATGTATTATGAATTGAAAATGGGGGACCCTACCTCATCCCATTTCTGCTTTGCACTAGATAGTACTGTACATTAGTACACTGCATAGTATTGTGTATTGTATATTATATGGTAACTCAGAACATTGTACATATGTCTATACCGAACACTGTGACCTCATTTTCTTCTTCTAAATTCATGCTATATTATGTTGTTATGTTATTTGATACTATCTTGTCTAGCACAGTCTCTGGAGCGTAACAGTAAGAAGCATTTTGTATGAAAGTATTCTGTACTTCTGTATGACAACTATTAAAGAACTTGAACTTGAAACAAGACAAATCAAGTTTCAAGATTTTATTATCATTTAAAATAACACGAGATTTATTCACATACACACCAGGGCATACAGTGAAATGCGGGTGGCCATGCCCGCTTTGATTGTGCAGTAATACTAATAAACTAATAAAATAGACATAATAAACAGGGGGAAAAAATAGGCATGATAAAATAGTCAATGTTCAATGTTCTGATGGCCTCTCTCCAGAGTTTTTGTCCTCTGCGCAGTGTCCACCGAATTCACCAAACCGGTTTAACGCCTCAGCAACGGCTCTCGCTGTAGGCTGCATGGTGACTATCAGCAGAGCGCTGTCAAAACGCTGTTTATAATACCCATCAATGGCCATCAACTTAATGACGTCACCGCCGTGGCGGCCTGACCAATAAGCATTAAGATGTTAATACATGTAAAAGATAGCCACTTTCTGAGAAGATACTTCATCTGTAATGTAATGTAATGCAACCAAGTGACGGATCTCGTTGGGTCGGGTAACATTATGTCGCAAAAAATGAAATGAAATAAAGAACATGTGAATTAAATAAGTTAAAACGAACTGTAGTGGGACCCTGTATGAGATTGCAACGCCTCAATACCGCCGCCTGGTGGATGGTCGGGCGAGTTACACTCTCGCCAAAACCGGAAGTGCCGATCGGTGCGTCGAGGAAATCCCTCCGGCAGTGATATCTTGTTACGTGGCTCCAGACAAACACTATAGTGCATTTGGATCGCTTTCTAAACTTAATAATCTATATGATTTCGGCGTTTATTGCGCCATACAAACCGGAAATGGATCTAGGAGATCTTTTTCCTCCAGTCTCATCGGCGAATGGTAAGAGGACAGTAACGTTATTTTCATCCCGATTGTTTATTCATTTCACTGCAAACCATCTGATCAATATATCAACCCATACTAAATAAAGCCGTTACTGACGATCAAGGAGTTATAAATGACCTCCCCCCCTTTCCTTCACGCATGATGAAGCATAATGTATACTGATCATATACATTTAAATTTTTAATATAGCGTGTATAGGAAAGAAACGCCAATCGATAATCTATCATATGCTTCAGGGCCTATAACTACTGTTTTTGGAATTACAGCAGAAAAGATTAAAAACATACTTATATGGGCGCCCTCGCGGCGCATACCATAGTGCCTCGCGCACCTACGCGACCGACCCGGGTTCGATCCCAGCTCCCGTCGTTATTTGTCGCATGTCCTCCCCACCTCTCCTCCCGTTCGCCCTCTCCTCTGTCGGTCCTGCGTGACCAATAAAGCTGTAAAAATGCTAAAAATTATTTAAGAAAAAACATACTTATATTCTCAACGCTATTAACACAACAATGTATGAATGAAAAAATATAACATTCCCACATCCTGAACGATAGATAATCGATGTTGAATGGGCCATAGTAATGTCAATATAGCAATACAATTTAAAAAGTTATAGCCCTGCAAAGAAGGTAAACATCTCCATAGGCTTTCAATGGTGGCAGACTGGGTACTTTGATGGGCACAACCCCTGGCGCCCAATGTGTTAAGATAAGTGTGTTAACATTTTGTTCTCTCTGCTATTAAGAAAGAGCTATCCTTGTGTGTGTTTTCAACACCTCGCTAAGTACCTGTGATTTAATGCATGACACGAGCAGACAGACCACACCCAGCGTAAAGCCCTTGTTTGTAGTCTTTGCCACAGTATTGAGACACAATACTGTCAGACAATCTAACAATAATTAACTAATTTACAAGTTGTATTTAAGTTTTGCAAATAAGGAATAAGAGAAAGAACATTTCAAAGCAGTCAAAAATGCAATATTTCTATTTTGACCTATTATCTGAAATGCGAGACATTTTCGCGATTTCTGAGGAATGTGCCGCACCAAGTCGGCCTAGACGATGCCGAGTCACACACACATACACACACATACACAATAATACCTCAGTAAAGGTGTTCTTGTGTCCAAGGAACTTTCCCCAGGAACTAGGGACCTTTTGAGGAACTCTGTGTTTCTACCACAGAGACTATGGTTCCGGTGACATTATTTTACCCAATTTTACCCCTCCATTTCGCCTCTGTCATCTGCTTATCAACCAGGAAATGCGCATGTGAAATGCATATTATATAAGCTGATAAATCTAGTGATCTAGTATACACACAACTTTTTCCACAGCTAATCTATTACAACAAGATCGCTAAGCAGTCAAAGTATTTAGACTGTTGGCCAGACAAGATGGCTGGTCTAGGTAACGTTAGAAGAATGTATGGCAGAGCACACATTAGGAGTTGATCAATCTATGCACGAAAATATTTTTTAAACAAATCTCTTTAGTTACCGTACATCAATATTGTGCTGTCAAAACAGTCTGATGTTTGCATGTTAAGTATTTAAAGATCACTATTGCCACAGTAATCTTATCAACTACTAGGAAATGCACTTGTCAAACCTAATGTTAGTTATATGTGTGAAACTCTTATTAGAAGTTGATAAAGGTGATCTGTGCACCAAAACTGATAATATTTTCAGCAAATCTCTTAGTTACAACAACATTGTGTAAGCTAAGCAGGGTTGTAATTATAGGTGTATTTCCAAAACACAGTGTAGATAAAATAGGATACGACTTAACACCTTTCATAGTGGATTGAAAATCAAAAGCAAGCATATTCCTCGAGATGAAAAGAGCAACAACCCCATGGCAGTGATGACAGAGTTTGGAACCCAACTCGGACACAGAGAGAGTGAGATAATGAATACTACAGTCATCTGGACTCAGCCAGTGCATTGTGCGGTCTGTTGCACGTTCTTGTTCAATGCGATATATATGGCAAAAGAGTATGCAGGCAACATTGGTCTGTTCATTTAACCGTGATCACAAAGAGAAATTGTCCTTTTAAGTTCTAGTATAATTAACTATTATTGAGACGCTGAAATACCTGATTGGGATCTTTTTCATACGTCAGTGGACTAATTTGCCTAATCTTCATGGGAATTTAGATTGTGGTGGAAACGCAGACAACAATGGGCTCCACTAACCTTTTAGTTCCTTGAAATGTAGTTCCTGGGACTAAACTACTCTGGGTAGTTTGGGTCGAAACAGGGCTCTAGTGTGTTTAGCATTCATTTATGGATTGCGCTAAGACTGCTGGAACACCCTGCATCTGTTTGACATGAGGAAGTCTGGGAACCCTTTGTCAAAGACCCCCAAAAAATACACAGACATATATTTGATAACATGTAGTCCCAGGGATGCTAGTGCTACAGTATCTGAGCAGACACTGCCCCCACCCCTCTGCAGTCCTCTCGAACTTGCATTATTCATCAATAACCAAATAACATCAATCAGAGCCAGCATTAGTCCTGATGCAAACACGGATCCCATCTGTAAACCCTGCAAAAAAGTAACCATGGGAAAATTATCTTTTTCTCAACTGAACTCTATAAAATATGGAATGTAACTCTTCCACTTCCTGTATTGACCCTATACCTACAGCATTTTAAAGCAGATATTCAAAAGTATTTCAAATCATGTCCTAAAGATTATAAATACATTGCTTCTGACAGGCATTTTCCCAGATGCATTCAAAACAGCCTTACTAAAGACACCCAAGCTAACAGACAGTAATGTACTGACCAACTATAGGCCGCTATCCAACCTTCCATTCATCAGCAAGATACTTGAAAAAATTGTCTCAATCCAAATAAACTCCTTTCTCAAAGAAAACAACATCATGGAGGAACGCACCATAGCACTGAAACTGCTCTTACTAAAATAATTAGCGACCTCAGACTAAACTCGGATGCAAATAAAGTCAAAATTATTGTCCTATGACAACTAATGTATTGCATTGCACTATTTTACTCTGTCTATGCTAATTACCGTACTTTTCGCACTATAAGCCGCACCTGACTATAAGCCGCAGCAGCTAAATTGAATGGTGTACATATATAAGCCGCACTGGACTATAAGCCGCATGTGTTTTAATGTTTAATTACCATATGTAAGGAGTGGAGCCTGCGGCTTAATTTGACTCAACACGGGAAACCTCACATTTCACTTCTTCCATCACATTAAATCAGATGTTATTGTGCTATAAACAACCAATATGATGTAGACTTGGCATCATATATAACCCGGACACGGAAAGGATTGACAGATTGATTGCTCTTTCTCGATTCTGTGGGTGGTGGTGCATAATAAGAATTAACTCATTTACAAGTTGTATTAAGTAAATAAGGGAACAGATAAATAACATTTCAATACAGTAAAAAAAGCAATATTTTGATTTTCGGGTTTTGTCCACATATAAGCCGCACCGTTATATAAGCCGCATGGTCGAAAAATGGGGGAAAAAGCCACAGCTTATAGTCCAAAACGTACGGTATGTCTATTTTATTGCACTGTTCATTTTTATACTCATTCTATGTCTGCACTTTATGCATTTTCTTTAATGACTATACAAATGTTCTGGGAGGTTGTACTATCAATTCTCTGCTCATTTTATGCCTGTCTATAATTATGGCAGTTTTATGCAAATGGTATGTCTATTTAGTGTCTACATCACTGCTGTGAAGCACACAGGTGCTATACAAATAAAGTGTATTATTATTACTATGTTTTCTGTTTCCAGAACACCTGTAAATATTTGACTAATTTGCATTTGTGCTTAATGATCTGTGAGTTCCAAGTATCTGTTTAAATGTTGCATTGTTTTAATGTTTCACATTATTGTCCCCTGTGTGTGTCAGGTGTGGTACCTGAGGACCAGGAGGCTGGGGAGGCAGAGGGCTGCACAGAGGGAACCCAGCTCCAGGACCTGCCTCCCTGCTGGGGCCTTGATATTGTCTGTGACAAAGGAACTGACTTCAACTATGGGCCCTGGGCAGACCGTCAGAGGTACACGCACGCAGGCCTCTTTCACACGTCAACTCTGGACAAGGCCCAGAGAGTCGAGTGCGGGCATCGCCTGGAGTTACCCTTTCACACATGTAGCACACAGCATGCGATTCTCCGTGGGAGATGGATTTCAAACATTACTCTGCTCGGCTTAGCTAGAGCGAGGGCATGATGCAGAAAGGGACCTCCTCTGCCTGTGTATGGAAGATCATCATTTTAAATATGTTTTTTTTTTTAAATGGGCCATTTGCATGTTCTTGGTATCTGATTCTAGGGACATCTATGGATCTCAGGGAATGTATTCCCAGTGTCAGAATTACTGTGTCTGTTACTAGGCTTGAGTAAATTGTAATGAACCAAATGAGAATATAAACAAAAAAAAAATTATTTGTTTTTATATTTGACTGTGAATAACACCATGCTAAAATTGACCAGACCTGAAAAATCTAAGCAAATGAATAAAGGGAAGATGATTAAACAGAAGGTTTTGTAGATACAGTACTGAATTCTGCCATCCGGACACATGCAATTTTAAATATGATTATAGAATATAGAATATCAGGCCTATAAATTACCTTATTACATAGAAGTTGCACATCTATGGATCGGGCCAAATCTCCCCTTTCCAATGGCAGAGTTCAATCTGGATTTAGTATCACCAGGCGTGATTCACGAACCGTGAATGAAATCTACTGTAAGTACACTTTTTTATAATGTATATTTCTCCACCATTTTCATCAGATTGCAACGCCGTTTTTTGCTAGACGTTCACAGAAAGATAGAGATGGCACTAATGTTCAGGTTTGTGGGAGATCATCCTGAAAAATAAGAGAAATAAAAAAGTTTATCCAAAAGTCAGATGATTGACTGACAAGATCGTAGTAAAAAAAAATGGTTATGCGATTAAAATGCGATTACGGTAATTAGATTAATTAATTACAAATCCTGTAATTAATTAGATTAATTTGTTTAATCGTCTGACAGCACTAGTATAAATAGTTAGTATTACTCATAAACTGTTCATTTAAATACCTCCCCCATGCTGCTATGACACCTGCATTTCCCCAAGGGGATCAATAAAATAATATCTTATCTTATTTTATTTATGTAAACGTTTTTGGATGACGAGCAAACAGCGTTTCATTATCTCTCATCCTCGGTCGGACAGCAGAGCCAACTGGTCAGCATATCATCTTGACTTGATATTTTAAATATTTTCAAAGCATTATTGAGCAAAAGCTGACATTTAATAGATTATGACCATTTAATAAAAAATCTTTTCATACAGGCTAAAACACTGAGTTCGCACATACAGCCCCTCTAATTAATGTGCAGTTAAGTTCAGGAGTCCAGTGCATGTGTGAAAGGGGCTACAGTCATGTTTTCATTACTTGTGGGGACAATCCATTGAGTAGATCTGCAATCAACCCAAGGTGTGCTCAACACTATAAGGTGTGCATAACAATAACATTCAATATCACACAATAGAGTAGGGGCTTTCATACTCAAAAAGATTAACCAGCGCAATTGTATCTCCATTTCTTTATTGCATGGAGGCAGAAAAGAGACAAAAGCCATCAGCTTTTCCCTACTCCAAACTATCTGTTATTATATTGGCTTTTAAACATGTACTCTGGTTGCACCTTTATAACATCAGCAGAAGGCTTTATTATATCCCTTACCCCCATAGCCCCATGCCTTTTCATAATCACGTACAACCCCAAAACATTCTCATCAGGTGCTCCAGAGAAAAGATAGAAAGATGGAGCGAGGTAGCTAATGAATGTGCATGAGTAATTCAAGCATTTTCATGTCTTGTCACTTTCAATAAGTACAAAATTGGATTACCGTCACAACTTTGTTCTTCCCCGTTATCAGTAAATATTATATATAATGAGTATATATTGGCCATAACAGAAAATGTATTATCAGCTATTGGCCAAAATGTTCATATGTGCATTCCTAAAAGCTCTGCATTGAAACTGTCTCCTGTACCCCAGGGACTGCCTGTGGAAGTTCTTCCTACCAGCAGACTACCAGTCCATGAAGGCGACGGAGGTAGCTCTGCCAGGGATGCCAAGGCAGATCCTGGCCTTCGAGCTGCGCATGAACATCATTGCAGATGCAACCATAGACCTCCTCTTCACTAAGAACAGGGTAGCTCTCCCATCATTCCTGCCCCTCACCCCATGGCCCTGTCTCTGTCTCACTCTCACTCTCACTCTCGTGGGATCAATCAATGTTTTGGAAAATTGTGTCACTCTCACTCTCACTCACTCATGCTATCTATTTTTCTCTAGACCTATTACCTTTAATAAAATTCCACATACCCTATTCTGTTGAAAGGCACAATGGTAAATTAATGGTAAAGATGCAGACGGCACCCACTGCAATGTTTGAATTTTGTTATAAAATACTACAGCAAGAACCAAAAATAATCAAAAACAACAGGCAGACCATCCTGTCTAACATACTAATTACAAACTCATGCTTACTTGATTTTTTTTTGTATTTTGAACAATAGGGCTCTAAGTGATATACGAGTATTCAGTAGCAAATATCTGTAGGGCTGTCCCTAGAGTCGACTAAAGACATTCTGACTGTCGACTTATAATAATAGGATTTGTCGACCAATACATTAGTTGATTTAATCAACATGTTTTCCACATGCAGTAATGCAGAAGCATAACAATTTACTAATTGACTAACAAGGCTTGGTTGACTTTCTCATCACAGTAGAACTATAAATAATTAGCTTGATTAATCCTACAGATTGCCAAGATTTGCCACGCAGAAAGACTCACACAATACACAAGCTTTGTAACACAAATGTTAACATCAATGTAGAATCTAATCTATCAAATTGCCTAGATAAATCTTGTTGCATCAATAATTGATTTTAAATCAAATCATGACTCCAATAATCTAAATAAAATCTAATTGTGGGATTCTCAAATATTCCCAGCCCTAGAATGTTAATTGAATAAACCAGCCATATAATTTGACATTAGGTGAATAAACCAGCCCTAGAATTTAATGTTAGGTGAATAAACCAGCCCTAGAATATATTGTTAGGTGAATAAACCAGCCCTAGAATATAATGTTAGGTGAATAAACCAGCCATATAATTTGACATTAGGTGAATAAACCAGCCCTAGAATTTAATGTTAGGTGAATAAACCAGCCCTAGAATATATTGTTAGGTGAATAAACCAGCCCTAGAATATAATGTTAGGTGAATAAACCAGCCCTAGAATGTAATGTTAGGTGAATAAACCAGCCCTAGAATTTTATGTTAGGTGAATAAACCAGCCCTAGAATGTAATGTTAGGTGAATAAACCAGCCCTAGAATATAATGTTAGGTGAATAAACCAGCCCTAGAATGTAATGTTAGGTGAATAAACCAGCCCTAGAATGTAATGTATTGTACCCATTCTGCAATCTGTTAAATAAAGTATTCATTCATTCATTCATTCATTCATTCATTCATTCATTCATGTTAAGTGAATAAACCAGCCCTAGAATGTAATGTTAGGTGAATAAATTCAGCCCTAATCAAATGTTTCTTTCTCTCTCTCTCTCTCTCTCTCTCTCTCTCTCTCTCTCTCTCTCTCTCTCTCTCTCTCTCTCTCTCTCTCTCTCTCTCGGTCTCTGTCTTGCTCTCATGTGCTGCGGTCTTCCCTGTTGCTAGGAAACCAATGCCATCCATGTGAACGTGGGAGCTGGCTCCTACCTGGAGGTTAACATTCCGATGACTGTAGGAGAGAATGGTAAGGCTATGCGTGCGTACGTATCGGTGTGCGCGTGTGCACATGGTATTATAGGACACATGTCTGTTAGGGCCCAACACCAATGCTCTCTCAGCTGTTGCGAAAGCATATGTATCAGGGCTCAACTGGACAGAATAAGAATGCCTTCTGTTCGAGAGACATTAGTTGAAATCAAAGCATGCAGAATTTATGATGGTACTATGCTGAAATGCACTGCATGATGATCTAGTGGAATCCTTCAGTCCTCCTTAATGGTTCTCCAAGGTCATTTTGCATTGTGGGATCAGTAGTTCCATTATGCTAATCTCTTTTAACAGCTCTAGGGACTTTAAAGCCTCAGAAGTCAGAATTAGCGTTTTACTGAATGCCAATGTTTAATAAACCACAACCAAATATTTGCTCAATTCACACAAATAATACCTTATTTTAAAGCTCTGAGTCTGTGCTTTCATATAATATGATACAAACTAAAATATTCATTCTGAAATATATATATATATTATTTTTTCTCTGATTTTTTTTCTCTGATTTTCTCCCCGTCCCAATTAGTCGTTGTGCCAATTCCCCCCCTCCCCTATCTGGCTGCTGTATGCATGTTCTCCTACGAGTCGGTACAAGGGCGTCCCGAGTCGATCGCACGCTTCCTCCGAGACGTGCGCCGACAGCCAGTGACGTCTTTTCACTTGGCAGCGAGGATGCTCATTGGTGAAGTGTAACGCGTGGGAGGGCACGCTATCTCCACCAAGTCCTGCCCCGCTTAGCAAGCGCCGAGACCTGACCTGTAGGCGTCGCTGTCCACAACGCCAGATTCCCACCGCCAGCTTCCCCACCCCCTAATACTGCTAATTGTATTAGTGTGAACGGCCAGCCAAGCTGGTGGCAACGCCGAGAGCTGGGCTCGAACCCAGCATCTCCTGCGTTGGTGACGAGCGCAATCTCCGCTACGCCATCTGACCGCCCCTGAAATATTTTAAGATTTTTATTAAATGTATTTAATTATCAGAAAACATTGAGGGGTGGACCCTCATTTCCAACGATGCCGAGATTACACGAGGCAGAAGGAAAACAAAAAACAAAAACAAAGATTTGTCAGATAATAAGAACACAAAGATTTACATTGGTTAAAACTAAATGTGCCAATGTACGGAAGCCCTAAGCGGCCGTACATTCATACATTTTATTTACTCCGTTTTCCCGTGATAACGAGTTAATTTAATTTGTTTTCTCGTGATAACGGGATAATTTTCTCGAGAAAACGAAACGATAGTCTAGTATATATTAGATCACTGCAGGAAACATCATTCAGTGTCAGAGGAGCAGGAGGATATTGATCACCGCGTCACATTCACATATCTCTTCAATCAAGGCCTGACACAGGCTGAAATAGCTTTATGCCTTGCTGTTACAGATAATATATATATACACATTAGTGTGCGTCATCTAAGAAGACGGTTAGCAAAGGCTTCAGCCTTATCGGCGCAATTAAAGTGAGCTGTCAAAGAGCACCTGGCTACGGGAGGCTGCAACTCGAAACTGGCCCTGTATGTCCAAACCCCTCCCACCCCCTCCAAATGTACAGTTTCCTCCCCTGGCCCTCGTATGTATATTTTCTATTAATAATGACTTGGATTTATATAGCGCTCTTCATGACACCCAGAGCGCTTCACAGAGTCCATTATTCGTTCATACACAGTCATACCGGTGGTGGTAAGCTACAATTGCAGCCAGAGCTGCCCCGAGGCAGACTCACGGAAGCGTGGCGAATAATCATCGCCTACGGCCCCTCCGACCACCACCAACATTCATTCACATGCATACACATTCATACGAGGCAAGTAGGTTAAGTGTCTTGCCCAAGGACACAACGGCGATGGGATGTACATGGGCTTGAGCGGGATTCGAACCACCAACCCTTCGATCATTGGACGACCCGCTCTACCCCTGAGTACTGTATATTTGCATATCTTGTATGTCACAAATGTAACAGTACTGTGTATACCTGTATGTCATGTACCCCCCTGAAATAAATGTATCCATTATCACGAGAAAACGCACTTAGTTTTCTCGAGACAACGAGATAAATTAATCCGTTATCACAAGAAAACGGACTTCGTTATGTCGATAACGAGATAATAAGTCGTTATCACGAGAAAACAGACTTTGTTTTCTCGTGATAACGAGAAAATGATCCCGTTATCACGAGAAAACTAATTAAATTAACTCGTTATCACGGGAAAACGGAGTAAATAAAATGTATGAATGTACGGCCTCTTAGGGCTTCCGTACCAATTTTATCAGGGAATACATATTTAAAGTGCATCACAGGTTATTCCAAGAGTCCAGAGCACAAAAACTAAAAGTAGTATTTTCCGAATTGGGCCTTGACCCAAAGAACATGCAGTGTAATCCAGTCCTGAGAGCAGGTCTTATAAGCTCCTACATTGAAGTCTTAATAGTGAAGTAATGTCAATTGGTAATTTGTTTAGGGGCACTTCGTAAATATACATATAGTACCAAAGCCCTCAAGTATATGCCTGGACACATAATACAGCCAAGGACCATCAATGGAATGTTATGCAATGGCCAAGTCAATCACCTCGCCTGAATCCAATTGAGCATTTCACTTGCTGAAGACAAAACTGAAGGGAAAATGCCCCAAGAACAAGCAGGAACTGAAGACAGTTGCAGTAGAGGCCTGGCAGAGCATCACCAGGGATGAAACCCAGTGTCTGGTGATGTCTATGGGTTCAAGACTTCAGGCTGTCATTAAAAGTGACAATTTTATTTATGGATTGTTTGTTTGTTAATTTATCGGTTCAACCCATTCATCCAAAAAACATTCTCGGCATTTAAAATCATCTGTTGCTTTTTCTTTAAAAACAGCGTTGTGTTGGGCTTTGTGTTACTGTAAATTCTGACACTAAAATGTTCACATTCACTGCAATTGAATATTTTAATATTAAAATCGGTTATCAGCCTCTCAATTAACTAATCAATGTTATCTGCCCTGTATTTGTATTATCATCAAATAGCATTATGCTAGTACTCATGTATTCATATATGTGGCCTTGATCAATACAGAGTACAAGTAGTTTAGCCTGGTATTGGGCAGATACTACCTAAATGATTGTTGCACAGTGTAGTCCCTGTGTGCTTCTCTATATGCGGAGGGGGAAGAGACTGAAACATGTTTGTGCCTAGGGCCACAAGCTGTTTGGTGCATCATTTCTGGTTGTCGGCTACCTGTCAGAGCTGCACACTCCTTGCCAACGAATATGGAATGTGAGTGTTTGCGTCTCTCCTCTGCCCTCAGGCTACTCTCCCACCATCAAAGGTCAGTTGCTTCACGTGGACACCACCAGTAGCATGCAATACCGGACTCTGCTGGAGGCTGAGATGTTGGCTGTAAGTAGCAGAAGATATTGTACAAATTCTGCTTTTTTTATTTAATTTTTTTTTAGCTCCACTAGAGAGAGATGGCAAGGTGCTCTAGGAATGGTGATGTCTGTCGGGTCGGTTGGTAGCTCGGTCAGTCAGTAGCTTAGTTGGTCACAAGGCAACTTGATTATGGCAAAAATCATAATCACGATTATTTTGATTGATTGAAATCACAATTATTAAACACAAGTACTCATTGATTTGAGAACATCATATGACAACAATTTGTTTTACCTTTCTTCTCGACCAAAGGCTGCCTTTCTGTCATCTTCTTCAAGTTTCCAAAGACGTTTTTGATTATCTTGTTTTCATGATCGTGGGAAGCCAACATCGTAATTGAAATTGAGACTCTATTAATCAACCAGCCCTAGTCGGTCGTTTCAACCACTTTGCTCAGGTGGTAAGCCTGCAACCTGCCTCATCTTCTGACCACAGGATGGTGATGAAGTATCGCACAAGAACCAAAACGGCACACTGTCCCCCCATATTCATGAGTGAAACTTGAGTGACAGCCCCTGGCCCTTATAGAATAAGAAAGATAGCTGGTGACAGCAGGCTGGGCTGTGACACCGTTCTCTCAAAATAAGCTAGTTAAGTTTAAGTTTAAGTAATTGTCTTCAGCGCTACATATACTAACATTAAAAGATGGCATAGTCGTGTCATAAAGACGGGGTGATCTTAGGGCTGGGCGATATGCCCAAAATATATCATGATATACCGGTAGATGAGTTTTGTCTTTTTTGGTTAACTTAAAAATATACAGTATGTATATCCAGAATTTGTTAGTGGTTGCCTCCGCCGATTCCCAGGCAACCTCAGTAAAAAATGCTCAATGTCAGCAAGAACTATGACCCACACAACTCCACAACTCCACCACACAACACCACCACACCACCACACAACTCTAAAACACCACCACACAACACCACCACACAACTCCACCACACCACCACACAACACCACCACACAACACCACCACACAACTCCACAACACCACCACACAACACCACCACACAACTTCACAACACCACCACACAACACCACCACACAACACCACCACACAACACCACCACACACCACCACACAACACCACCACACAACACCACCACACACCACCACACAACACCACCACACACCACCACACAACACCACCACACAACACCACCACACAACACCACCACACAACACCACCACACAACTCCACAACACCACCAAACAACTCTACAACACCACCACACAACACCACCACACAACTCCACCACACAACACCACCACACAACTCCACAACACCACCACACAACACCACCACACAACTCCACAACACCACCACACAACTCCACAACACCACCACACAACACCACCACACAACTCCACCACACAAGTCCACCACACAACACCACCACACAACACCACCACACAACACCACCACACAACACCACCACACCACCACACAACTCCACAACACCACCACACAACTCCACAACACCACCACACAACACCACCACACAACACCACCACACAACACCACCACACAACTCCATAACACCACCACACAACACCACCACACAACACCACCACACAACACCACCACACAAGTCCTCCACCACACAAGTCCACCACACAAGTCCACCACACAAGTCCACCACACAACACCACCACACAACACCACCACACAACACCACCACACAACTCCACAACTCCACCATACAACTCCACCACACAACTCCACCACACAAGTCCACAACACCACCACACAACTCCACAACACCACCACACAACACCACCACACCACCACACAACAACACCACACAACACCACCACACAACTCCACCACACAAGTCCACCACACAAGTCCACCACACAAGTCCATCACACAACTCCACCACACAACACCACCACCACTCCACAACTCCACCACACAACTCTGCAGTCTCTTTGATTTTAATAACATACAGTGGTGTCTGACTACGTTAGCTAAGAAAACCCCCTACTGTTATTTATCCTTCTTCTTTGAAAACCAGACCATCATTTCAGTTTTCCCTGACATTTTGCATTTTGTACATTTTAGTTTTGTATATTTTGTATAGTGTTTGGTCTTTACTTTTTACTGTATGAAGCACAATTTCATGCATTTGACTATAATGTACATGTACCTTTTGTTATGTGACAAATAAAACAAAACTTGAACTCGAGTTTGAGCACCAAAATAACTAACCCCTGGCCTAGACTGTTCTAGTTCATAACAAAAGACGTAAGCAGTACACCAACAAAGCAGCAGAAATATTGTCTCTGAATTATTTTAAACCATGCAGAGTTTATCAGAGCTGTCTTGACAAATGTCTACTTTAGAAAGAGAATGATATAGCGGGGAAAGCAGGACGGGTGAATGATGAACAATATGCTGTCAATTTGTCGTCTGAGAGAGAGAGGGAGAGATGATGTTAGGGAGGGTGTTGCTGCAGAGATACTGTAGGTGTTGTTGTTGCTGCAAACTTGGGGCATTAGTAAGGCAATCAAATGTTGATCGCTTGATGACGTTTGTCTCTTTTCTTCCTCCATGCAATAAAGAGGTGAACACGCATGTCTGTCCATCCTTTTAGAGTGGGAGAGCACCTATTGTTTTTATATTACATTTTCTTGCTATGATTCTTGAACTTAACCATGAGCACAGTTTGGCTCGATGAGGTCGTCCAAAGAGAGCCATTTCCTCATCTTCTTGTGCTAGACTATGGCACAATGAAGCCATTTTAAAGGTGATAAATAAGCAAAAGCAAAGATAAGACTTCTGCTGATGTTGACCAAAGCCTGTTGTGCCTCTGTCTGTATGTCAGTTCCATGTGATCGCCAGCTATCCGCGTGTGTGGAACATGCCCCAGTCCTGGCAGTGTGAGATTGAGGTGTACAAAGCGACCTACCACTTCATCTACGCCCAGAAGAACTTCTTCTCGGGTAACAACCTCCTTGACCCCTGACCCAACCTAGACTCGCCTGATTTTCTCCTGCTGTCCCCCAGGGGCCATAAATTAAAGGAGCACACCAACATTATGGGAAATTAACTTACCGCCTTCTCCAGAGTCAGACAAGAAGATGGATACCAATTTCCTCATGCTAGCCTAGGTTAGCACAAATGAATGGAAGCGGATATGGATCAGGGGTGTTTTTGGCCAACAGCTAGGTTTGCTGATCTGTATCCGCCGTATCCGAGAGGAAATTGGTATCCATCTTCTTGTTTGATGTATTTCCCATAATGTTGGCATGTTCCTTTTAACAATGACATTCTCTTGCAGCAACATTTCTTCAGGCCAGGATTTCACCACCTCAGCTAATGATCTTCAGACTGGCCCCATTCACTCAAACTGTCAAATCATCAAATATTCAGATTCATTTAAATATTAATGTTGAAAAAAAAAGAAATTTACAAGAAGTCGTTCTTTCTAGACCTGATCCAGGACTGGGCCAGTGACAGCGCCCCAGACATTTACTCCTTTGTACCCTACGCCTGGAAGTTCAAGATCCTCTTCCACCAGTTCGAGATGACGTGGGCCGCGAACCAGCACAACTGGATCGACTGCTCCACCAAGCACCAGGAGAACGGTGAGGAGGATGCGACAATGACAGCACAGCTATTGAAGAAAATTATATTTTATATATATATATAGAGATATTATTTATATGATATAACAATGATGATAATATTGATAATAGAAAACAATAAATTGTAAATGTTTTTAATTGTTTCCACTGCACCGTAGTATACAGACGAGGCCCCTCTTGAATGTAATGCACATAAATATGGCAAACAAAATACACCACCATCAACACCATGGTTAACTAGAAGGGCACTCTGGGAGATGCCGACACCATGCTCATCTGGGTAACGCCAGCTGTGTACACCACTAGGAACATTTATTATTAGCCTATATTTCAATCCTGCCATGAATGGAGACACTCCTGTCCTCAAACTTGGGGAAAAAATCTGGAAAAGTAGCAGTTTAAAAAAAAAAATTGCCAATATACATTTTGTATATGTTATACGTAGTGATGCACGATATATCGGCCGCCGATATAATATGGCCGTTTTTTTACACATCTGTATCGTTCCGATATCAAGATAGGGCCGATATGAACTGATATTAAAAAAATATATATATTTCTGAAAATAAGTTACAAAAGTAAAAAAAAAAAAAAAACGTTTTGGAAAATAGAAAATAATCATAAAAAAGTGTTTTCTATACAGATATCGGTATCGGCCAGAACAGCAATATTAATATCGGGTATCGGCCACAATTTTCACATCGGTGCATCACTAGTTATACGACTTCTGATCTCTCAAAACAAGGAAGATGCGATGACATCATTGCAAGATGACATTACCGAATTACGTTGAAGATGGTTGAAGGTTCTAAACCAATTGTTTGGAGGAGCTACGCCAGCCACAGATCTTGGAGGGCGGTGATAGCTTGAAATCCTATACATTTTCCCATTGACTTTTGCGCTAGCACTCATTGGTGGTCTGTACAATCTGATGATAATAAGATTACATAGCAGTGATAATAATTACATAGCATAGTGCTAATAATTACATAGCATTTGCTTTACTTTTATAGCCCATAATTGTAGCTCGGAAATATTTAGGAAAAATACAGTCTAAAATAAATGTAGGTTTAGTTTATCTTTAACTCATTAAAATGGCTAGGCACTACGTCATCATATTCCAAAACGCCACTTCCGTGTCCTGTTGTTTCCAGACGGGATATTCAAAGGCAGGAACATTTTGCAGTGCTGTGTCCCGTGTTGCAGCAATAGAAATTATCTCAACAAAACAGTCTCTTCCCCTGTTACCGTTTACAAAAATTTAAATAAAAAAAATTATTTGAGTTATACGAGTTGAGATCTTTTTTCACATACTTTGAGAAGTCAGCGAAGTCATTGCTGTTTACATTGGCCGCATTAGACTAAACATGCTAGTGGACACAGAAGTAATTTGTGACATCACACTAGCCATCCCTATACCCTCTTGCATCCCAAATCATTAAAGCACTATGGCCATACGAATGCTGTGTCCCTTTGCTTTGTTACAGTGTACCTGGCTGCTTGTGGCGAGACGCTCAACATAGATTTCACGTTGCCTTTCAATGAATTTGTCCCGACCACCTGCAACATGCGCTTCTGCTTGAGGGTGAGTCGTGCTGGAAGACTTATTTATTTATTTTGCCATGGATGTTAGACCAAACATTCCTATGTTCATTTACTGCAGTTCTGTTTCACACATTCAAAATGACACCTGACTGAAGATACATGTCTAGTATGGCAAGCTTTGTGATAAATGTTATACAGTGTGTATATCTAGGCAGTTTACCGCATTCAATTCAAATCTAGAGGCAAAATGTAAAGTGCTTCGCTGCAAATACTTTAATTATCTAACAAATACTCAATTATCTAACAAATACTTTAATTATCTAACGAACCAAATTAAAATGTAAACGTAAAATACATAATTCAATAACAGGCTGACTTCCATTTTTTGAAGAGGAAACACTTTTAACAAGTATATCTTGTGCCATATTTGTTTGTTTGTTTATGTGTCCATTGATTATAAAAATTTTAAATGTACATTTTAATTACATTTTTATAAAGAAATAATTATAATTGCGGTTACCAAGAGAAGTTAGCATCAATGCTTTGAAACTCACTGTGTGTGTTGCTCCCCTCCCCACTTGTACCTTTTAGGCGGAGGACACAGACATGCGCCTCTCCCTGCCAGAATGCCACCCAAGCCGATGCCCCCTCCTCACGCTGGCCAAAGAGTACCAGAATCTGAAGACTCCCCCGGACACGGGCATGCCAGGGGAGAGCCATGGAGCGCCCCCACCCAAACGCAGCAAGCCTCGCTGGAGGAACATCACCCTTGCAGAGTGAGTAGAACCTATGGCTATGACCCGTATCCAGCCATCATCAATGACTCAAATCCTTATCTGGGGAGAGAAGGAAAACATCAGGGTTTATGAGTTGGTAAAGGGTAGGGATGAGCATGAGTAATCCATTACTCCTGTACATGCCGTTTCAACTGAACTTGAGGTTTTTGAGGGTTCTCGATCATTTATTTTACATTTGGTTACCACCTAGTACGTTCACCAAAAGTGCTTCTTTTTGCCACTGAAATGGAAATCTCACCCTGAAATCTCACTCGGAAATCCCGCAAGGCGTGAGTTATTGCAGGATGACAACACTGGAAGCTGTGGAGCATGAATGTGTAAGAAGGATTCTATGGATGGTTAACATTACCACAAACAGTTTGCTGTGTTGGAATACAGCTGTCGGAGTTATCTAAAAGATAAAACAGCTGTCTTAGAGTTATCTAAAAGATAAAAACAGCTGTCTTGGTGTAATCTAAAAGATAAAAACAGCTGTCTTAGAGTTATCTAAAAGATAGAAACAGCTGTCTTAGAGTTATCAAAAGATAAAAACAGCTGTCTTAGCGTTATATAAAAGGAAAACAAACTAAATGGTTTGTGTTTGTGCATTTCCAAATTGTGCCAACAACATGTCGCCCACTTCGCATAGCGTTCATAGGTTATTGATATGGACATGTCATTCCATGAGCAGAGAGACCTGCTGCAGACAGAGTTTTGATTGATTGATTGATTGAAAACTTTATTAACAGATTGCAGAATGGGTACAATACAGTACAGCTCAATACACACAATTGTTAAGGGGATGCAGACCAGAGAAAGACTTTCGTCTTGTTTACATCAGGGTCCCCCATTTTCAATTCATCAGGGCATATATGACATACATGACATACAGATAGTCAGTACTGCTACATCTATACATTTATGACATACCAGATTTGCAAATACAGTACTGTTTGTGATACAGAAGGAGTCAAGAAAAGGGAGTATATACATTTGACGTAGAAACTGTACATTGGAGGAGGTTGGGTGGGGGGGGGTTGGGTACATTGGGATATTGACAACCATACTGGGTAATTTACATTGGAGGTGGTTGGGGGGGGGGGGGGGGGGCACACTGTATAAACAAGCAAAACTGTACATTGAGGGGGGGAGGGAGGAGACACTGTACAAACAAACAAAATTGTACATTGGACTATTGACAAAACCATACTAGGTAAATGACTGTACATTGGAGGGGGTTGGGTTAGGATATTTACAGGGGCCAGTGTTGAATTGCAGTCTCCCGTAGGTGTCCCTTGAGAGAGGTTTTGAAAGTGGGTAGTGATCCACATTCCTTTACAGCTTTGGGTAGGGCGTTCCACATTGATGTGGCATAATTGCGAAACGTGTTTAGTCCCTTATTTGAGCCGAATCTGGGTTTAACATGATTTGTGGAGCTCCCTCTGGTGTTGTGATCGTGGTATTCACTGACCTTTGGGAAGTATTTTGACATGTACATGGGTACCTTGGTCGTGTAGTGTATCTTGTAGTGGAGGTGATGTAATTATTACAAATGGTAACAAGTCAGCAGGAAGGGTACAACTCTGGCAGCTAAGGGGAAGTAACATTGCTCGTCAAACAGTGTCGAACTTGAGTGCATAGTAGATAATAATATAAGCAAGGTAGATGCCTTAGTAGCATACTAGTAAAAGACAGTACAAAGGTTAGTTGTTTTTATTTCTTTTTTCATTTCAGATATGTATTGAAGAAGTGTGTTTTTGGTTAACCTGTTCCACCCCAGGTGAAAATCTGCAAAAAATGTATACCTAGGTAAATGGAATATTGCTCCACTTCTACAAGGGCTATTTGCATATTCTTGGTATCTAGGTACATCTATGGACCTCAATGAATGTATTCTCAGTGTCAGAAATATTGTGTCTATTACTAGGCTTGCTTAAATTGTGATGAAACAAAGGAAAATATTAATTATGATTTTTCTTTTCATCTTTGACAGTGAATAACACCATGATAATAATGACCAGACTTAAAAAACTGCCACTGACCTCGTTCAGTACCCTCTTGAGATCATGTGTACAAAAGATCTAAGGAAATTAATAAAGGGAAGATGATAAAACCGAAGGTTCTGTATATACAGTACTGAATTCTCCCATCCGGACCAATGCAATTTGAAATATTATTATAGAATATAGAATATATGCTTATACATTACCTTATTATAGCCAATTCGCACATTTATATATATATACATATAGTATCTTTCAAATGCCAGAGTTCAATTTGGATTTAGTATCACCAGGCATGCATAATAACAGATAATAATATCTACTGTACTCGACTGTACTTTTTTATTTTTCTCACAGTGCAACCATTTTGAAACTAATTTCAGATCTAGTTCCTATATGCTCACAATAGGGAGGAGAAACTAACTGCGTTTCAATATTTGTCAAATCGTTACTTTTTGTGGCTTATCAAGAATAATAACAGTTATTGACATATTCCATAATTCAACTCTGAACTTTGAACCCCCATAGAACTTGAAGGGAAATGTTCAACGCTGTTCTACACCTATGAATGCCCTCGACAAAATGGCCGCAAAGAAACTACAATTTGCATTTTTTTAAATTTCCAAAATGGTCGCCGGCTCGGATTATACTTCTTCAAAACGAGAAGGTAAAACCATATTATGCCACTTATAACCTATTGCTAACCTATTGCCAACCTAACGTTTTACATTCTACATGCTTTTGTGACATGTTTGTGATGGTAATACTTGAAAACGGTTGATTTTAAAATCGCAAATGATTTCCATCAATCATTATTTTTTTTTTTTAATTTGTCTTTTTCCCCCTCCATTTTCCTCCGATTTTTCTCCCATCCCAATGTTAGTCGTATGCCAATTCCCAGTCCCTTCCTGGTCGCTGCGCTTTACCCCCCACAGTCAGATCATTTGGGAGAGTGGAGGCTACCACGTGCTTCCTCCGACACACGTCCAGCCAATCACCGCTTCTTTTCACCTGGCAGCGCGGATTCTCATTGAGAGGGCGTAGCGTGTGGGAGGACCACACTATCCCCCTCACGTCCAATCCGCGCTTAGCAGGCGCCCCGACCGAACTGTAGGAGTCGCTGTTTACAACGACCCGGACCCACCCCGCCAGCTTCTCCCACCCTCTGATACAGCCAATTGTATCAGTGCAGACGGCCAGCCAAGCTGGTGACAACCCCGGAGCTGTGAGCTGGATTCGAACAGGCGAACCAAGCTCACAGCTCCGGGGCTGGTGACGAACGCAATCTCCGCTCGACCACCTAACCGCCCGATTTCCATCAATCATAAAAATATGGATCTATGATCATCATAATGGCAAAAGGGGTCGGTACCGACCCAGAGGGGTGGAACAGAATGACGGAGAATTGGGCAACGGTTGATACTCCAAAAGTTTAATAATATAAATCTGAATTATTATTATTAATGAGCACTTGCCAGCTGTTCCTGTTGTGTTTTAGAACAATTGAATCGCAATCAAATGACTAGGCCAGTTGGCCTGAATCATTAAGGTCAACATGGGCAAGAGCCTGCATAATGTGGTATGGTAATTAATTAAATTGGACAAAGATTTGTCACACCTAGCCTGCCGCTCATAGGGCATAGTACAAGTCCATGTGACCAGGCACAGATTTGGATATTTTTTATTATTTTGATTATACATGATATGATCATACGTTCATAGGTTCATACGTTCAAAATAAGCCATCACTTGTACAAATCGGGCGGATACTTAGAGTTGACGATGACAAAAGAGGTAATTATTCTGTTAGAGGAGAAAGTGATTACAGCGGAGCGTTACATCAAAAACACTAGACTGAACTTTATGTTTCAACGATAAGAACTCACTCACACACACAGAGAGGGAGAGAGAGAATACATACATTTTGGTGTGCCTTCATCTCCCTGCAATTTACCTTCCCCTCTCTAGTCTACACACACACACACACACACACACACACACACACACACACACACACACACACACACACACACACACACACACACACACACACACACACACACACACACACACACACACCTACACACACACATCAAAGGCCCCTCCATCATATAGCTCTCCTCCTTTTCTTTTGTGGCCTCTATCAATGTCCCTCTCTGCATCTTATCCAAATAGCCATGTTATTATGAAACCAGGGACAAGCACCTCTATCCTCCGTTACGTATGAGCAGCACATGTCTGACAGCCCGATCTGCGGATCGCACTGGAGTAGATGGAGAACCGATAGGAAATATAGAAATAGATCAGTGGATTATATGCAGATGACCGATTCAGATACAATAGTAACACAAATGGTTCCAAAGCTATTTAATGTTTCTCTGCATATTTGCACACCGCCAACAAAGTACTGGGTCCATGTCCGTTGTCTCTTCTTCGGAATGGATTTGGTGCCAGCTGTCATCTCTGCACGTCTCCGCCATCGAAACTGGAGACTGAAAGTACTTAGCCACTCCCCTCAGACAACATTGTAGTTTTTTCGCACAGCGCGAATCACATATTTATTTTAAAATCCCTGTAATCATTGGAAGATTGTAGGACAGAGACGTGCATTCCGTCAATACAGCCTTTAATTTCAGGGAGGTGGTATGTGCATCTTCAAAAGCCAGTCTGCATATACGCATGCCTCACGCGGGTACTTTGATATAATCTACTGCTCTGTTTGTGGAAGGAATGGCACGTTCATTTAAGTATCATCATCTTGCATAACGAGTCGCACGTAGCTTGAAATAATAATGTGAAGTCAGTCGGCTGCTGTTCCCATTTAACATAATTTCCTCTCTGCAGCTGAAATCCAAGACCCCCTTCGTTCCCATCAATCATTGCTGCGTATCCTCATCGAAAAAGGCGAGATGCACACAGTGTTTACACTTGTAGGCCTGCTACAAAGAAAGTAATTGCTGCAGTTTGTTTCCATAGTAATATAATTTCCACGTACATCAATGCTCCTGGGCTGGTAAACAACATCAATGCTCCTGGGCTGGTACAGGCTGAGTGGGAGATAATCAAACCATGTGGACCCACATTATGCATCTGTGCCTCATGACGAGCCACTGTCTATTGGAGCAATTTGCATCGCCTAACTTGATTTGCCTTTGATGTTCTCTGGCAGTTCACCTGTAGTGACAGATTTGTGACCCAAGACACTGAGCCTCTCCCGACTGCTTCTCAGTGACTAGATCAAAGTAATCAGGAGACTGAAATGGTCACCCGGATCAACACTGAAAGAGTAATTTTGTTATTTTCTTTTTTATTTATCTACCGGTATATTTATTTTTCTAAATTAGTTAACTTATAACGTCAGCCACTGCTTGCAGCAGAAAATAAAGAACATAAAAGAAAGAACTTTCATGCAATTAATAAAAAGTCCTGAATAGTGAAGGGACAAAAAGTGCGACCAAATCTTATACTGGTGCCACCCACAGAGAGTTGGTCGCACCAGTGCCACTAGCGGAAAACTTAGTTTAGAGCCTTGTACTTTCTTTTTGGCTAAATGTTTTAAGCAACATGTTAATTTAACCATTATGGACAGAGCCAGAATTTGTCACAGGATTTGGACCAGACAGGAAAAGGACTCAATGACTCACGTGAGAAAAATAACTCTTGTCAGACCAACCTGCTCTCGCTCTCCATCATCCACATAATTTGTTTGCTGTGTGTCTCATCCTCTTCTCTCTCCCTCATCATCCTCTTCTCTCACCCTCATCATCCTCTTCTCTCTGCTCTGATCTGTGCATTCTGTTCTTTTAAGACTATGCAAAGTTACCAGTAGCCGACTCCAGTCAGGGAGGGTTGGCACGCTATTGTAGGCTGTAGTTAGACATACCTGCCATGTCATATCGCAATAATGTGACCAAGTCATATATGACCCACCCCGCCAAAACATTTTAATAAAACATGTATATATACTAGGGCTGTCAAAATTAATGCTTTAATTTTGGAGATTAATTCAAATTATTTAAAGCATTAAAATAAATGTATCTAGAGTAATCTATGGAGTGAAAAATATTCAATCTTAGCGCCGCGGATATAAGAGAGGTCTAGCTGAGTCAATGTTGATGGTTTTGTTGAACATTTGTATTTCACAGGAGAGAAACTGTATTCAAAGAAAGCTATTAAAATAGTCTTTGAATCTAAATATACTTTCTTTGTGTTGATTTTACATTAATTCCATGATTTTACTCAAGTAAATATCTGTTTAAAGGAAGCGCCAGTGACGTCAGCGAGTACGCTGATACCGTTGTGAGTTACATAACGACAGTGGCAGACGGTATTGTCCTCACAAAGAAGGCGCGGGTTTTCCCAAACCAGAAGCCTTGGGTGGACAGCACTATAAGAGCAGCCCTGAACTCACGCACCACAGCTTATAACCTGGGCAGAGAGTCAGGAAATATGGAAGAGTACAAGGCTTCAGTCTACACTCTGCGCAAGGCTGTTAAACTTGCTAAGAGGACATATGCTGATAAACTGGAGACACAAATGGCACAAAACGACACAAGAGGCTTGTGGAGGGGACTGAAGACAATAACTGACTACAAAGTCAGCGCCCCCTCAATGGGGAGCGACGACGCCTCTCTCGCGGACAAACTCAACTCCTTCTACGCTCGGTTCGGTGTAGACAGTGTCGCCGCTAGCCCTCTGGCTAGTGACGTCACTGGCACACCGGCTGTTGTGGAGGGGGGGGGGCAACCGCGGGGGGGCGGGGGCGCTCTCTCGTTGTCGGAACACAGTGTGAGAAGAGCATTTATGCAGGTGAACACCAGGAAGGCTGCGGGCCCAGATGGTATAACAGGACGCATACTTAAGTCCTGTGCAAACCAGCTTGCCCCGGTGTTCACCGCCATATTTAATCAATCCCTGGCGGAGTCAGTAGTCCCTGCCTGCTTCAAGATGTCTACCATCATTCCGGTACCGAAGAAACCCTCCCAAACATGTCCAAATGACTACAGACCGGTGGCACTCACCTCTGTGGTCATGAAATGTTTCGAGAGGCTGGTCAAGGACCACATTTGTGCCTCTCTCCCCAGTGATATGGACCCTATGCAATTTGCATACAGGACAAACATGTCCACTGACGACGCGGTCTCCCAGGTACTGCACAGCACTCTCTCCCACCTTGACTGTCAGAAGGGGGGCTATGTGAGACTGTTGTTCATTGACTACAGCTCAGCGTTCAACACCATAGTCCCCACCAGACTGGTGGACAAGCTGATCGAGCTAGGTCTGAGCGCCGCCCTGAGCGCCTGGGTACTGGACTTTCTGAGTGAAAGACCCCAGGCGGTCAGGGTGGGGGGTCAGACCTCCAACACCATCACCCTGAGCATCGGGTCCCCCCAGGGCTGTGTTCTAAGCCCCCTGCTGTACTCACTCTACACACACGATTGTGTGGCCAAGTTCAGCTCCAACTCCATAGTGAAGTTCGCAGACGACACAGTGGTGGTGGGGCTGATCTCGGACAACGACGAGAAGGCCTACCGAGAGGAGGTTGAGGTACTGGAACGTTGGTGCCAGGACAACAGCCTGCTCCTGAACATTGGTAAAACCAAGGAGCTGATCGTGGATTATAGGAGAGGACAGCAGGAGACACACACACCACTGATGATTAACGGGGCTACCGTGGACAGGGTGAGCAGCTTCAAGTACCTGGGGGTCCACATCTCAGAGGATCTGACATGGTCAACACACATAGACACAGTAGTAAAGAAAGCGAAGCAGCGCCTCTACCACCTGAGACAGTTAAGGAAGTTCAGAGTATCGGGGAAGATACTCCAATCCTTCTACTCAGGAGCTGTAGAGAGCATCTTGACCGGAAACATCACTGCCTGGTATGGGAACAGCACGGCACAGGACAAGAAGGCCCTACAGAGAGTGGTGCGCTCAGCCGAGCGTACCACGGGTATTGCGCTACCTCCCATGCAGGCTCTATACAACAAGAGGTGCAAATCCAGAGCCTGCAGGATAATGAAAGACCCCCACCACCCCAATAACAGCCTGTTCCAGCTGCTGAGGTCAGGCAGACGCCTGCGAACCCCAGCTACTAGGACGGAGAGGCTTAGGCTAAGCTTCTTCCCCCAGGCCATCAGAGCCTTGAACAATGAACATTGAGAGACACAGAAACTGAACTATCCACACACAAGCACACACTAGCACATGCACGACACGCACGCTGAGCACGCTCACACACTAGCAGCCACTTTAACACTCATGCCGCACACACGCACACTTATGGCCAGAGGAAAGGCCACTTAAATTAATATAACATCAGGAACAGTGTATTGCACTACTAAAGCTACCTAGCATGTCCTATATGCTCTGTAAATACTATGTACAGATACCGAGATGGCACACCATGTACCTGTTTATTGCACTGTTGTTTTTTATTGGATTCTATTATATGTTGTACCACTGTATTTTTATTGGACTCTATGTTGTACCACTGTATTGCACATCGTCGCGGGCAAGACCAGCCGCATTTCATTGTATACCTGTATGCCGTGACAATTAAAACTCTTGACTTGACTTGACTTGACTTGACTTGTTACAAGCTTCGGTCTTGAGTAGAAAAATGCTATTTTTAATCTAGATTAATTACAGAAAATTGTGAGATTAATTAGTAAAAAAAATTAATCTATTGACAGCACTATATAAAGTCAGATTTCTCAAAATAATTTCTGAAATATTTGAGTGTCAATTGAAACATTGTTATTAACCTCTTATTCACCTCTTAACCCTAGCCCTATTTTCTGAAAAGCCGCCTAAAAATACATACCTAAGTAAATGGAAGATTGCTCCACTCCTACAAGGCCCATTTGCATGGTCTTGATATCTAGGGACATCTATGGATCTCAGGGAATGTATTCCCAGTGTCAGAAATATTGTGTCTGTTACTAGGCTTGAGTAAATTGTGATGAAACAAAGGAGAATATAAATTATGATTTTTCTTTGCATCTTTGACAGTGAATAACACCATGCTAAAAATGACCAGACATGGAAAACTGCCACTGAGCTCGTGCAGCACCTCCTTGCGATCACGTGTACAAAAGATCTACCAATAAAGGGAAGATTATTAAACAGAATGTTTTGTAGATGCAGTACTGAATTCTGCCACCCGGACACATGCAATTTGAAATATTATTATATTCTATATATTTAAGCATTACATCACGCGGAGGAGTGGTTTGTGAACAATAAACCATGCCTAGGGGTGGTCGTTAGACCCCCCTAGGCATGGTTTATTGTTCACAAATCACTCCTCCGCGTGATGTAAAGCTTTTATACAACTGCCACATTCATCCAACCTTATTTCTATACAATAAACACACATTAATCGAAGATTTATTGAAAAAACCATCCGCCAGAAAAAGTTGTTCCCACAACTACAAAAAAGACAATTTGCCTCCATGTGGAAGCAGATCGGAAGTGCATCCAACCAACTAACACATCCAACTGTGTATTATTGGAATGATTGAGAGAAGTTGCCTCATGTGGAAGCAGCTTGAAGTGCATCCAACCAACTAACACATCCAACTGTGTATTATTGGAATGATTGATTGAACATTTTATTACCAGATGCAGAATGGGTACAATACAGTACGGCTCAATACACACAATTGTTAAGGGAATGCAGACCTACTTTCCATAGAACTTCATTCTTAGATGCTTCTATAGAAAGTAGGTAAAACAAATTAAAAAGTTTTCTTTGCCCTATAGGAAAAAAACGTTTTCTTCGCCCTATTTTTTTATTTATTTTTTTAAACCTACTGTAGAGGGCCTAAACTTAACCAGTTGGAAACCAAGCGTACAGTAATACAATTAGCAATCAATCAATCAATCAATCAACTCAATAGGCCATGCTCACTTAGAACAGCGCAGCACCCAGCTCTCTCTCAGTCTGACCCGCGTTGCAGACAGGAGTGTGTGTGTGTGTGTGTGTGTGGGGGGGGGGTGGGGGGGGGTGGGGGGGTGGGGGGGGGGGGGTGTCTGGCGGTGGGTGGAGACTAGAGCTAGCGCTGACAGTCAGAGAGAAGGAAAAAGAAATTGAAAAAAAAATGCAAATTAATCAATCAATCAAATCGCGATTTTTCTTTTGTTCTAGAATGACTCAAGACCCATCAATTACATCATCCAACATTGTTTAAAGGACTAACACATTCGCAGTGACAGAATCGCTTCATATTTAGTCGTTATGGTGCTATCAACATATCCATTTGTTGTCCGCAATCTTGTTTTCTCCCGGAGTGAGCCGGCGGAGTGATATGTGATTCGGTTGTGGGCGGGTCCTGAACCCAGGACCGTGGATTGTTGCCAATAAAGACGTGTAAATGGACTGTTTCAGCCAATCAGAATCGAGAAATTTGCATGCCGTTGTATAATATAGAATATATAATATCAGGCCTATAAATTACCTTATTATAGCGAAGTTGCACATCTATGGATCGGGCCAAATCTACTCTTTCCAGTTCAATTTGGATTTAGTATCACCAGGCGTGCAGCATGAACCGGCGTGAACTGTACACTGTACATTGGAATACTGACAAAGCCATACTTGGTCATTTACTGTACAACTGGGTTAGGACATTTGTAGGGGCCAGTTTCGAATTGCAGTCTCCCGTAGGTGTTCTTTGAGAGTGTTTTTGAAAGTGGGTAGTGATTCACATTCCTTTACAGCTTTGGGTAGGGCGTTCCACATTGATGTGGCATAATTGCGAAACGTGTTTAGTCCCTTGTTTGAGCCGAATCTGGGTTTAACATGATTTGTGGAGCTCCCTCTGGTGTTGTGATCGTGGTATTCACTGACCTTTGAAAAGTATTTTGACATGTACATGGGTACCTTGGTCGTGTAGTGTATCTTGTAGACCAGGCCCATTGCAAGTTGCTGTATTTTGTCGTCTACTCTAAGCCATCCTAGGTTGTCAAAGTGGGCAGGGGTGAGGTGGGTTCTAGGAGTCAGGTCAAGCAGTAGTCTGACTAGTTTGTTTTGAGATGTTTGTAATTTGGTTTTTAGTGCCTTTGAGGTGCTTTGGTACCATGAGGTGCAAGCATAGTCGTAGTACCCTTGAATGAGTGCTCCTGCCAGAGTCTTCAGGGTATTCTTGTTTACCAGAGAGGAGATCCGGTACAAGAATCGAGTTCGTTGGTTGACTTTTTTTATTACATTATTTGGATGCCATTTTGTCACAGGAAAGATTAGCCTCTAGGATGGAACCCAGGTAGGTAATTTCATCTTTCCTTGTGACAATATTGTCACCCACTGTAACTGAGAAGCCGTCGGTCTTGCTGAGTTTGTTATTTGAACCGAAGAGAATGGACTCTGTTTTGCCCATGTGTAATGATAGTTTGTTATCGGCGAGCCATATGCAGATTTTGCCTAGTTCCGAGCGGAGGGTTTTTTCAACCTGTAACTTGTTCTTGTCAGAGACCAGCAGGGCTGAGTCGTCCGCAAACAGGAACAAGTTGCAGTCACAAGCTGACGACATGTCATTAGCATAAATTAGGAACAGTAGCGGTCCTAGTATGCTTCCTTGTGGAACACCACAGCTCACTGGGAGGGGGGGGGGGGTACCGTCTACCTCCACCATCTGTTCTCTCCCCTCCAGGTAGGATTGTATCCAGCTCACTGATAGACTATCAAAACCAATTGCTTTTAGCTTGTCAATCAGAATGGTGTGATTGACAGTGTCGAAGGTTTTTTGTAGGTCCAGCATGACCATGCCGCAGTATTTGCCCGCGTCCACCTCTTGTTTGATGTGGTCGTTCAAATAGAGAAGGCATGTGTCAGTGGAGTGGGATGTTCTGAAGCCAAATTGGAATTCTAGATTAGATTTTTTTCCGCAAGGTACTTTTCGACCTGTTCGTCTACTCTTTTTTGCATGACTTTCGAGATGGATGTAAGGATAGAAACAGGGCGGTAGTTGCCTGGGTCTAATTTGCTGCCCTTTTTGTGCAGGGGTGTTACTCTCGCAATTTTGAAGTCCTTGGGGACGTGTCGCTGTTTTATGGAGAGGTTTATTATGTGTGTGATGACTGGGGTGATGGTGGCTGCTGAGTCTCTGAGGAATTTGGAGGGGATGTTGTCATGGCCAGTGGCCTTGTTCGGTTGGAGGGCACCCAGTTTTTTGAGTACCTCATCTGTAGTTACCATTTCCACAGTTTGAAGTCGTCTTTGTGGACGCCTAGGTTCTTGTAGTATGCTACTATGTGTTCTACCCCATAATGCCCTGAGTGGGAGGGTAGTTTGTTTACCAGTGTTGTGGCTATGTTTGTGAAGAAAGTGTTTAAGTAATTGGCTACATCCAGCTTGTCTGTGATGAGTGTGTTGTCCGTCTTTATGTTTATGTCTGAGAACCTGGTTTTAAGTTTTTTACTGCAGCCTAGTTGATTATTGAGTAATTTCCAAAGTTCACGTGGTTTATTTTTGTTTTCCTCAGTTTTGTCATTGATGAAAATCTTTTTTAGCAGTTTTGATCATGGAGTTTACATCATTTCTTAGTCTGTTTCTTTCTAGTTTGAGTTCAGTCACGTGGGCTTGGAGTTCACTGCTCGTGCTTTTGGTAAGCTTTGACTGACCTTTACGAAACTCAGAGCATTTTTTGTCTCTGGCTTTCATAGCGGTCAGTATTTCAGTGTGCATCCATGGCTCAGCGCGATTTTTTACCCTGGTGGTTCTTAGGGGGGCCATGTTGTTTAGTATTGTTGAAAATGTGGTTTTGAAGCCAAGCCAGGTTTCTTCAACCAGTGTACCATTGAGCTCATCTGACCAGTCCAGGCTCTCCAGTTCAAGGTTAAAGGCCTTGCTAGAGTAGGTTTTGAGGTCTCTAGATGTGACTGTTTTGTGACAGCCAGCCTTTAGCTTTAGCTTTTTGCGGGTACAGAATATCATATAATGATCACTTAACCCGCATGCTATAACCCCTTTATTGGAGATCTTGGACTTGTCAGAGGTCAGGATGAGGTCAATGGTAGTCTGAGTTGATTCACATACACGTGTGGGTTGGGTGATTAGCTGGCTGTGGCCGTGCAGATCACAAAACCTACTGAAGGCCTTGAAGACGGGTGCTGCTTTACGCAGCATATCCGTGTTCCAGTCCCCAATAAGGATTTTTTTCTACGCCCTCCACCCCAGCTAAACACCCATCAAGTGTGTCATAGAAGCCACTGTGTTCTGGAAACTGCTCCGCCATTTTGAATCGGTTTGCAATGCGGATTTTTGCTAAACGTTCACAGAAAGGTAGAAAAACTAACTGCGTTCTAATTTATGCCAATAACGTTCAGTTTTGTGGTAGATAATCCCAAGAAATAAGAGAAATAAGAAAAATTTATCCACAAGTAATTTGCTTGACAGAAGCTGGCATGAGCTGGGTAATGTCGTTTTTCTAAATTTCAACGCTCATTCAAAGCTCAAGGTCTCGTCTACTCATATGACTACAAACAGAATTGCGGCACGGATTCAAAATGGTGGATAATTGCTTGTAAATTAATGCATTTCAAAAACGAATAGTTCACTAATAACACTTTAACACATTGGTTGCCGTTCACGAGAATTCTTGTTTCTGTGGCCCAACGGTTCTGTGCCAAAAAACGAAGATTCTCGTTTCTGTGTCGTTATTTCTTTTATTCGCTATTGCCATTCATAATCCATCAAGGCACCTTGTGCAGGCTGTCCTGAATGGGTCTGAGATCGCAAACGTCCAATACGGCCGCCTAACGCCTTGGATTCTCTCTGGTTCAGCCTGTACGTTGATCTAAGAAGTCCGGTCCGGGTTTTCCTACCCGGGCAGTAGTAACCTTTATAACTACTGGGGAGAACCAAGCACCGTGGATTCATGTATTTCGGTGGATTATCTTGGCAACACGATCGAGATCAATACTTGGAATGGCAATCAGATAATTAGAATATTCTTTTTGCAGTACCTCCTAGTCAAGGTAAGGGCTATACGTTATCAATCTTGCGTTGATCCGAGCATGCCTTAATTTTGATCTGTGTGTGTCCTGTAACGTTACTCCACAACGTATGCCGTTGGTGACGATCGAAGCATAACCCCCCCCCCCCCCCACCCTTTCATGCATGCATAATGAAACATAATACCGATAATATAGCGTTGATTCAGATTGATTGTTGATCCAAGCGAGGAATACCACGATTTATAGTGAAATGCAGTAAACACTGCTTACCGGCGGTTCCTGGGATTACACAGAATTACTCTAAAACTATACTCATTCACCACGGTATAAAACGGGAATGTATTGATGAAAAAATTATCTGTTTTTTGCATCTTGACCGGAAGAAACTCAATGACAATCGACTATATTATTAGATCCATAGCTATAATATTTAATATAGTTTTAGCACTGCAAACACCGGCATGTATCCCCATTCATTAAAGCGCTGGCACACACGGCCCACAGCGACCTCTGGTGAATGGCACTGGATGTGTTAACCTATTAACAAACGTATTGCTGAAAATATACACTATGACTGCTGTTGTGACATGGTTAGGGTCTTTACTCTTGGCTACATTTGTGGGGAAAAAACGCAACTTTTATTCATATAGTCTGTAGAGATGGATATATGGCTTGGGTCCGGTACCGGACCCGTCGGGCTTAAGAGGTTAACAGATATTAACCGAGATGTTGTTGCGATTGTATATGGTCACATTTCCTTGTGTTGATTTCACCTAGGGCGGGCTGGGTGGACTGCTGGAGTGTACCCAACTTCCTGCTGATCATCGACTACACATGGCACCCCATCTATCCCCAGAAGGCAGACGAGCAGCTCAAGCAGTCCTGTAAGCTCACTGCACAAACTGGACACATATTATTTGTACATACAGGCCATTTCACTCTGTGACTGAATGAGTTATCGGTTCAGCTACAATATTAAATAGGGTTGTCTTCGAATAAAGATATTTGTACCCAACTAATAGTAAAGGTTGACTAATTGATTTGTTGGTTTAATCGAGAAATCTGTAACATTTTAGTTACCCACCTGCAATGATTCAAAAGCATCTCTTTGAATATCATGCTTATCAGAGATGTGCTTATAGTTTTTTAATAAATAAATAATCAACTAAAAGACCAAACCGATTCATTGACTATAAGGGGGCAGCCGCAATTGGTAATTTGGACTAAACTTGGACAAGTGATGCATCTTGCCCTTTTGCTTTGCGTTAATGAAATGTGTGCTTTTTCAATAATCCATATCTCAGGCTTTAGACTGTGAGGAAATGGTCACACTTTGCCGTGCCTGTTAATTCTTCTATAGGTCCCACAGACGTGAGTTTCAAACCAGTGTGTTTCTTACCATAGCCATTAGTGGGCGCCTGATGGAAGTGGCCGCCTACTTATCAGCAATTCTCCTGTACATTGAGCCCCATGAAATTACATTTAGAGGCCGTTTAGCTTCCGTTTAGCGTCCCTAATGTGACATATTTCAGAGCAAAACAGAATAGTCAGTGGGACATAACATCATCAATCTTTACTTTAGTTTGCTATGAACTAGTTTGCTATGTGAGCATCACAAACCTCTCTCTGGGTCACCTTGCTTGCCATGCTGTGGATGAGACACTCAAAATGAAGTGCAAAATGAAGTTGAGTCATATTTCAAGAAAGTTTCACGCTCAACCCCCCCCCTGTCTAGTACCCTCAGCAAGTCGAGCAGTACCACAGGCAGATGAAACAGAAAGACAGAAGTCAGAACCTGAAAAAGGCCAGTGAGGATCCAGCGAGTGAAAGAGAATACTTTTTTTTTGCTAGCAGGGTTCCCAGGATAATAATGTATGATTCCATGATCAGTGTCAGAGATCGAGGAGTCTATGCTGTCGGCACTGAGGCCTCCGGAACACAGCTCAGCCCCCCACAGTGCCCCTCCACCCTACAACTCCGCCTCGGCGAACAGCCGTGTTCCCAGTGACCCCTCGGACCTGCCCCCTGACAGGCTGCACGTGGAGATGGAAATGTCCCCGGACTCTCAGATCATCTTGTACGGGCCCCTGCTCAGAGCCCTGATCTCCATCAAGGTAAAGCTATCATTCGGGGTCTGCCCTCCCCTCCTAGACGTGAGCTAGAGCATGTTTAGTGTTCTAGGGGCTGGCCTAGCTGGTCACACCGGCCCTTTATGTAGCTAATACTTCATATCACCGATGGTGCATATAATAATAATAATAATTTTTTTTTTTTTTTTATTTACTTTTACATTTTCATTCTATTGCACCTGGACATGTATAGCGGGATACTTGTTTATCCAACAGCTGCATCGTGTTGTCTGCTCTCTGGATGAGGACGTCTGGGGAATTTATCCATATTTATCCATCCATTCTTTTATCTGCTTTTTCCCAGTGAATCTTGATACATAATTTTGTTGTTTCAAATAAGAATAAGCCAATGTTTAGTAAAACATTTTATATTTGAGAATATCAACATAACATTGCTCTCTTTTTGATATTACACTTCCTACTGCCATCTAATATAATGAATATAATTTTCATGGTGTTTTCCTTGCTGGTCCTCAGCGGTAATATGTAACGCTACGCTATGCTTGATTTTTGTTGTTTAACGACTTTGGGGTGATTGTGTAACAAATTAGTACATTTATATTTACATTTTGTCATTTAGTTGAAGCTTTTATCCAAAGCGACTTACAAGTTTTGTAAAACAACAGCAGGAAGGGTACAACTCTATCAGCTGAGTAACAATGTTCCTCAAAGTGTTGAGTGCTACAGTGTAGGTTAGTATATTAGGACAAGTGCATGACAGTAAGGTTAGTTAGGGTTAGCTTTTTTTCTTTTTTCTTTATTTTTTTGTAAAAAAAAAAAAATGGGGAATTTGTAGCTAGAATTAGTAGCCCGAATTCTATGTTTAGGAAATATAGAATGCGCCTGATTAAGTACAATTTAATTACATGACACATCATCGCCTGAGAGATCTTGACAGGGAAATTGACCGACACATTCTCTCTCTCTCTCTCTCTCTCTCTCTCTCTCTCTCGCTCTCTCGCTCTCTCGCTCTCTCGCTCTCTCGCTCTCTCTCGCTCTCGCTCTCTCTCTCTCTCTCTCTCTCAACACACAACCTTCAACACACACATGCACACACCGCCTTCTCATAAGTATACGTCATTATCCAGATATTTCTGTGCATCATGTCTATAATTCCAGATATCTTTGTAATTCATATTATGTACGTCAATGCTCCACTTGTTTGGTCTACTCTCCTGTATACACTTTTTGTTAGCTCACCATTCTACAGAGATCTAGGCTATAGGGCCATTGCTGTAATCTAGGTCTCTCCATGTTGCAACATGTCATTCTGTCAGTAAACTCCTTATCCTTAATCAAATACTCTGTTGTCCGCCTCCCTGAATAATATCTGGTCAAATTATTCCACATCAGATCTTAAATTCATCTCACTATATGTGATATGTAGCTAACGTAGTGTAGTGTAACATATTGCAGCCCCGGGACCAGCACGATTTTTCCATGCCAAAACTGAAAGATATTGTGATATGAATATATAATTCGTTTTGAAATATATATATTTTTTTTCTTTCTCTCCTCCAGGAGAACTACTTTGGCGAGGACGACATGTACACAGACTTCGAGGAGGCGCTGACCAGCCCTGTGCTGTCCACCTCCTCCTCTGGCCTCGGGTGGTCTCCCCTGGGCATGGAGGATGGCGAGCGGCGGGACACCGTCCACCCTCTGGACCTCAGGCCGTGGGACATCACCGTGCTCATCAACTTGTACAAGGTCCACGGCCGCCTGCCCATGGTGAGATACCTCTGGGGAAACCGTTGTTGTCGAGGCTTGGAACCAGCACATGTTTGCTGTCATTTCGCTGTTTTTATTTGACCTTAAATTGTGGCTCACAGGGAGGTGACCGGTGAAGATTAAAGGTTATATTATATATCAATTACTCACCCTGTGATGCTTTGAATTCATGAAGATTTCTCTTCTTGCATGCCTCCATGGTTAACGTAGGATCCAAAAAACGATAGCCATACTTGATGAATTACACTACACTGTCAATGTGTGTGGTCCATGTCAAGTCCACGGATATGTGGACATCGAGGTACTTGAAACTGTTCACTCTCTCGACCGGTGCCCCGTAGATGCTGAGGGGGCTGTGGCTAGCTCTCGACCTCCTAAAATCCACAATAATTTATTTGGTTTTGCTGATGTTCAGGGAGAGGCGGTTCTCCTGGCACCACAGCGCCAGGATCTCTACCTCTCCCAGGTAGGCCCTCTCCTCATTTGTAGAGATCAGACCCACCACAGCTGTGTCGTCAGCAAACTTAATGATTGTGTTGCTGTTGTGCTTTGCCACACAGTCTGTGTAAAGCAAGTAGAGGAGGGGGCTCAGAACACAGCCCTGGGGGGCATCTGTGTTGAGAGTGATGGATGCGGAAGTGCAGTTACTTGCTCTCACCACTTGGGGTCTTCCTGTCAGGAAGTCCAAGACCCACTGGCAGAGGTCGTAGTTCAAGCCCAGGTCTCTGAGATTGACGACGGGCTTTGAGGGGACTATGGTATTGAATGCTGAGCTGTAGTCAATAAATGGCATTCTCACATAGTTCCCCTGCCTCTTGTCCAGGTGTGATGCTGCCGTGTGCAGCACATGGGCTATAATGTCCTCCCCTGATCTGTTGGGGCGATATTTTGCAGGGGGTCCAGGGTGTTTGGGAGGGAGGAACATATGTAGCCCTTCACTAGCTTCTCAAAGCACTTCATGGCTATAGGGAGGTGTAGTGATTACGTCATTGCTGTTTCCGGCCAGTCCACCTTGCAAAGTTGCAACGTATTTGCCCATTTCTAAATAGTCTTGTTTAAAACTAATAAAGCATGAACATTTGCATGGTGTACCTTTCTGTGCATATTCATCCACAATCTATAGCTCAACATGAAAATATTCGCAATTAATCGTAAAAAATAATCGCTGAATTTTATTTCAACCAAAAATGCTTAAACAATAATGTTAGTGATAGAAGGGAACTAATTTTGTGCAAAAATGGAAAGCTTTCCAATGTTCATGAGGCAGAATTGTTACAATAGCCGATAATCCATTTTCCCAATGATGAATCCCTATACGGGTGGACCTCGTGGGCGGTCCAAAGTGACGTCAGACTACGGCGGTGAGAGCTACAGGGCGATAGTCATTGAGGCAAGCGGGCATGGATTATTTGGGTACAGGGACAATAGTGGACTTTTTTAAACAGGTGGGGATGACGGACTGTTTTAAGGACAGGTTGAATAATCTGTCAGTGAATAGGGAGGTGTAGTCTGACGTCACTGGTTGTTCCACCCGTATAGGGATTTAGCATTGGGAAAATGGATTATCGGCTATTGTAACAATTCTGCCGCATGAACATTGGCAAGCTTTCCATTTTTGCACAAAATGAGTTCCCTTTTACCACTAACATTATTGTTTAAGCATTTTTGGTTGAAATAAAGGTAGTTATAAGGTTTTTAATTTGTCGTAAAATAAAAACTACAATTACCAGTAGGCAGCCTGTTGTTCAGTAGCCAGTAGGCAGCCTGTTAGGCTGTCGCCAAACAACGTCACAGCAAGCTGATATCAAGCTAGCTAGCTAGCTAACGTTAAGATTACCTAGCTAAACGTACTAGACGTTAGCAATGTCTACTGTAGTGAACCATTTTAAATTGGGGCATGTAGAGGAGTTTTGGGAACGAGTGAAATGTGCAGGTCCTCTTCTCAGACCTGTGGGGCAAGCACTGCACATGCAAGCACTGCACACACATCATGCCGGCTAGCAAGCTAGCTAGCTACACAGCCCATTGATACCACGATAGCTAACTAACGTTACAAACTCAAAAACCTTATAACTACTACTACTGTCGTGTCCATAAGTTCCCTAGCAGAATACTTTGTTTGTGAGGACAAAAGTATACAAAGAGGAGAGAACCATTTTAAATCGGGGCATGTTAGGAGTTTCGGGAATGCCGGCTAGCAAGCTAGCTAGCTACTAACGTCATGTAAAAAACAATATAAACTATACACAATATGTACAATGAAACAATGATTTACATTAGTATTTACAGTGATTTAATATGCAGCGAAATAACGTTATACGATTTAAATTATAAATACAAATGTGGTTGTGGCTTTTACAAATAGTGGTTAGCTTTAGAGATAAATGGCTATGATCACCGGAGCACTAGTTGTTTGCAAGTGTAGCTGTACAATCAGCTGTAGACCAGCCTGTAACACTAGTGTTGGGGTGAAACAGATACTAGCCACAGATTCAGGGTCAGTTATTTTCCCATTTTACGAATTGTTAAGCTTATGGAATGTAAGGGAAATCTGATCCTAGGTCTGTGACTGACTACAGGCAGGAGGCAGGCTACGCTGTGGTGACGTCGGTCAGCAGCGCTAAATAGCAGTGTAGTTTCCCAGCGAACGAAAACATAAACGTTATTTTGCTACCTTTACGATTAATTGCCAATATTTTCATGTTGAGCTATAAATTGTGGATAAATACGCACAGAAAGGTACACCATGCCAACGTTAATGCTTTATTTATCTAAAACGAGCCCATTTAGAAATGGTCAATGGGGAAATACATTAAGTGGAACAGAGGGTGGAACAGGAAAAAACGCAAATGACATAACCACTACACCTCCCTATACCCGGGGCCAGTTGGTCGGCACAGACTTTTAGGATGCAACTGAGGATGCCGGCCGGTCCTGCTGCCTTCCTGGTATTCACTTTCTTAACTCATTCAGCGCCAGAGGGCGCTGTTTACTGTGTGGTTGAAAGGCCAACGCTTTAAAGTATAGGAATACGCCGCAGTGTTTGCAGGGCTAAAACTATATTATATATTATAGCTATGGATATAATACTATTGCCCATTTGACATCGAGTATCTATCGTTCAATATGTGAAAAAGAAAAAAAAATCATCAATACATTCCCGTTTTATACCATGGTGAATATAAGTATAGTTTTAGAGCGGTCTAGGGTAATTCCCAAAAGGCTGCGTAATAGCCATATGCGTGTATTCTACTAAAAGCGTTGTCGTTTCTTGCCTGGACTAGGTACTATTCTCAAATCAAATCTAGATTATAGGTATTATGTTTCATCATGAATGCATGAAAGGGGGGGGGGGGGGGGGGGGTCGTTTTTTTTAATGCTTTGATCGTCACCAACGGAATACGTTACACAGTACATTACATACATACGCTCTGATCGCAATGAAGGAATTCTTGGATCAACGCAAGATTGATACCATATAGCCCGTACCTTGACTAGGATGTATCCCAAAAAGAATATTCCAATGATCTGATCGCCATTCCAAGTATTGATGTCGAATCCACCAAAGAACATGAATCGGGAGTGTTTGATTTGTATCAATCCATGCGTTATAATAACCGCTCGTCATGCCCGACAAGGAAAAGTCCGCCCGGACCTATATAATCGACGCACACCCCAATACACAGTTTCAAAGGATGTGCAATACCGGCCGCAACCTACCAGGCGGCGGTCTTGGACTTTTGCGATCTCAGACCCATTCCCAATGATAACACCAGGCTCCCTGGATGGATAATTAATGGAAATATCGAATAAAAGAAATAACGGCCAAAACCCGACTATACTCGGGTCTGGCGCTGAACGTTCGGCGAGTTAACCCGACTATCATCGGGTCTGGCGCGGAAAGTGTTAAAGGTCCTCCTCACCTCATGCTCTGTTAACCTGAACACTGAGTCTCCATCAGCAGTGGCTCTACTCTCTTTTGCAGTGGCCTGTAAAACAGCCTCAAACCGTGCATAGAAAGTATTTAGCTCATTTGCCAAGGAGACATCGGTGTTCAGTGGGGGGGGGGGGGGGGGGGGGGGGGGGGGGGGGGGGGGGGCCTTTGTAGTCTGTCATTATTCTGAGGCCCTGCCATATACCCCTGGAATCAGCCTGTTCAAACTGAAGCTCCACCTTATCCCTGTACCGCCCCTTTGTCTCTGTCACTGTTCTCCGTAGGTTGTAGCGCGCCGCCTTGTGCTCGTCCATGTTGCCTGTCACGAGCCCGGTGTTGTAGGCTGAGGTGCGCACATTCAATGATGTTGTGGAACAGTAGACTCCTTTCGCATCACAATCCAAGCTGTCCTTTATACTGGATCCCCCTCCTTAGTTAGCCAGAAGACTAATGTCAAGTTAATGGGGCCACTGTATAAAGCACCTGAACATATTCCATGCTCTGGGTGCACTGTGGAGTAACTTTCCATCAATCAATCACATTTATTTGTATAGCACATTTAAACATGGCACTTGTCAACCAGTGCTTCACAGTGGGTTGCGTAGCAAAAAATAAAAATAAAAAGTACAAAGTATAAATAAACGGAAAATAAACAACCAACAAACAAAGAAACAGAACAACAAGGCAAGAGTCAGTGAGTCAGGGAAGGCTAAGGAATATAGGTGAGTTTTGAGCTTAAATTTAAAAGACTTGATGGAGGGAGCAGATTTGATGGACGTGGGGATTGTGATCCAGAGGTCAGAGGCTGCGACAGCAAAAGCACACCCCCCCCCCCAGACTTGAAGTTGGACCTACGGGTGGTTAGGCTACCCTTTTCAGCTGATCTGAGGGCCCTGACGTTGGTATAGGGGGTGAGGAGGTCTGCTAGGTAAAAGGGGGTCTTACCATTAAGAGCTTTATAGACAAACATGTTTATTCTAGGGCTTTTACAGACTGAAAACATGGCCCCATTACTTTACGTGAGTTGTATGGCTAACTAGCCGGAGTGGCGGGTATCCAGTATGAAGTTCCAAAGTTCTGAACGTACCTTTTAACCGTTTCTGCACCAAAAACGAGTTAACTCGTTATAGCCCGCCAAACGTTGGCCGCCAACAACGAGTATACTCGTTATTATGATCGTTATTTCTTTTATTCGTTATTTCCACTCATAATTCATCCTGCTATGGTGTAGGACTGTGTTGCACTCCATTTGAAACTATGTGGTTTGTTTTCTTGGCCGAGCTGCAGCGTGCAGGCGGGGTCTAAACACTCCAGCAAGGCAAGCGCTCATAACGATGCATCGACGAGGCTCCACCGCCCGCCCGTTCATTTTCTTTGGTGGTAAACGTGGGACACACTACCGCAACCAGTATTTGGAATGGCGATCAGATAATTGGATTATTCTTTTTGCAGTACATCATAGACGAGGTAAGGACTATATGTTACCAATCTTGCGTTGATCCGAAGATTTTTTCGCCGCGATCATAGCGTGCGTGTGTGCCGTTGGATGCAATCAAAGCACGAAGGGCCGGTTTCCCCCGTCCCCTTTTGTGCATGCATGATGAAACATAATACCGATAATCTAGCGTTGATTTCAGGATGATTCGATAATCAGGCGAGAAATGGCAACGTGTTTAGTGGATTTCACAAAACGGCTGTTTGACGGAGTTCCCTGGGATTACACAGGATCACTCTACAACTATACTCATATTCACCACGGTATAAAACGGAAATGTATTGATGAAAAAAGTATCTGTTTTTTGCATGTTGACCGGAAGAAACCCACTGATAATCGACAGCGTTATTAGATCCATAGCTATAATATAAAATATAGGTTTAACCGTTTAGCTCTACAAACAAGGTGAGCGTTTACATGGGGTTAATGGGTGGCATGGCCTATGCACTTCCCGGAAGGGTTAAGAGTTCTCATTAAAATGATCCATAATCCTAGCCAGTTTATTCATTAGATGACATCAAGTGTGTGAGTATTCTGAAGCTGGTTGGGAGCTGTGGTCATTGCTGAGAAATCATATGAAGAGGTTTCCTAAAATGAATCACATGGTCAAATAGCCAAAATTGCCTTTGCCTTCGGGGATGCAGTGTATTCCAGAGGCATCTGTCCTCCACCCCAATTGTATTTTCGGCGTTTAACATCATCCGTTGCCTTTTCCTTTTTAAAAGCCCAATCAATGATCCAGATTGAAACTGTCAAAAATAAGAAGTAAGAATAGAGACATGGTTTCATTTTCTAGTTGCTTGACTGAGCTCTTGATACAACACTAGACGACTGGTAAATACAAGTGTTTGTTTGTATTCACTGTATTTTGTGGCTGTGAAAGATTTATTTATATTGGTAATGTGTTGTGAAAAAACATTCTTTACAAAAGCTCCAAAAAGCATATTTACCACAGACATACCAACTAATTCAAGAATGTATGGGAATATACCCCAAATGTAGATGGTGAAAAATAATCCCTATTGGGCCTTTAATCCCATTGTCCATTTGTGTGTCCAGCACTGTAGCAGCGAGGGTCCGGAGGGTCCGTCAGGCTTCCTGGATCGTCTGTGTTTTGAGATGAAGAAGGGTTACAAGGAGACGATGCTGCAGCTGGTCCTCTCTCCCATTCACATCTTCATCAGCGACAACTACCAGGTCAGCAGCTCATTAGCTAAGCTAGCGTTACCTGTGTTCACATCTTCATCAGCCACAACTACCAGGTCAGCAGCTCATTAGCTAAGCTAGCGTTACCTGTGTTCACATCTTCATCAGCGACAACTACCAGGTCAGCAGCTCATTAGCTAAGCTAGCGTTACCTGTGTTCACATCTTCATCAGCGACAACTACCAGGTCAGCAGCTCATTAGCTAAACTTACCTGAGATTACCCTGTTCCTCGTACGTTGAATTTCAACACTGAAATATGCCTTTAACCTACCTTCGGTATGTACCTCTAGTATTGAGTAATTTAGCACTGTGCTTTATCCTCTCACCAGGCTCCAATACAATCCAATAAGGAAAGTATTTTAGCCTTAAAAAACCATGATATATACCGTAATTTTCGCACTATAAGCCGCACCTGAATATAAGCCGCAGCAGCTAAATTGAATGATGTGTACATATATAAGCCGCACTGGACTATAAGCCGCAGGTCTTTTAATGTTTAATTACAGTCTTCCCACCAGCATTGGGACACAATACTGTTGGAAAAATAACAAGAATTAACTCATTTACAAGTTGTATTAAGTTTAGCAAATAAGGGAACAGATAAATAACATTTCAATGCAGTCAAAAAAGCAATATTTCGATTTTTACATTTTCGGGTTTGGTCACATTGAGTCACATATAAGCCGCACCGTTATATAAGCCGCAGGGTCGAAAAATGGGGGGAAAAGGTGCGGCTTATAGTCAGAAAATTACGGTAATAAATCTGTATTCATATGTTTTTGGTGATTGGCCACTTCACAACATCATTCACGTAGTTGAATTCACTATGCAAGCCTGTAAAATCAGCTGTGTGGAGGTTAGTCCTTCTATTCCTCAACTACGACCATTTCTCCAATGACTAGACAAACATGAGACTGCCTAATTCCACACATCGGGCAGTTGGTTCATCCTAGGAGAGAAAATGATAAACAACTGAATGAGAACCGTGTCCGTTCCTTCTGGCCACCCATGTCTTTTTAAAGTAGAAATTGTACTTAAAGGAAAACTCCAACATTTTGGGAAATTAGCTTATTTAACATCTTCCCTGGAGTTAGACAAGAAGATACATACCTTTTTTGTCTCTGTGCGTGCATTTTAGCTTTGGGAATAGACGCTCCGTTAGCATAGCTTAGCTTCATCACTGGAAGTGAGTAGGGGCCGGAGCCTTACAGTGCCTTACAGTGTATTGCAAGGTCTGACATTGACCAAACTTGATATGCATGACCTTGGTGGGCTCTAGGTCAACTCCTGAAAAGGGGGTCAATGTCAGACTTTGCAATCAAAAGTTAGGGGGCTAATAACCCTTGCCATAATTTCAGTGTGCCCCCTAACTTTTGATTGCAAGGTCTGACATTGACGCCCTTTTCAGGAGTTGACCTAGAGCCCACCAAGGTCATGCATATCAAGTTTGGTCAATGTCAGACCTTGCAATACACTGTAAGGCACTGTAAGGCTCCGGCCCCTACTCACTTCCAGTGATGAAGCTAAGCTATGCTAACGGAGCGTCTATTCCCAAAGCTAAAATGCACGCACAGAGACAAAAAAGGTATGTATCTTCTTGTCTAACTCCAGGGAAGATGTTAAATAAGCTAATTTCCCAAAATGTTGGAGTTCCCCTTTAACATGTTGCCACATGCAGCCACACACACGTTGAATGACCTAGTCATGGGTTGGGTGTTAACTGGTGGCCAGAGCAGAGAGCTTTCCTCAATATAGCCAGCTAATCCAGCCACGCATTCTAAAGAATTCACCTTCACCAATGGGATAAGAAGTGTTTATGGTTTTGGCATGTGCCTCTCATTATTATGTAAAACGGACACGTTTTATAGTGGAATGTGACTTGAGCCTGATTTAAGCCAAGTATTAGACGCCAGTCTCTTTGTAAATGGTCTGTTTCAGCCTTTCAAGTGAACACTCCAACTGAGCATCCACAAGAGACTTGCGAACACTTAAACACTGAGTTAATTTCCCAGGTTTGCTCTGGGAAGTTATTCAGAACGCAGCGGCCCGCCTGATCTCAAACCTACCGAAGTCGGCCCATGTCACCCCACTTCTTAGGGACCTGCACTGGCTCCCCATTGCTGCACGAATCCGCTTCAAGGCCCTCGACCTAGCATACCGTGCGGCAAAGGGAACCGCTCCCGCCTACCTCCGGTCAATGGTCTCTAACTACACACCCTCAAGACCCCTACGCTCTGCATCTTCTGGCCGCCTCAGACCTACTCCTATCCAAGCTCCGGGAGGGTCATCAAAGAGAAGTCGCCTATTCTCAGTCCTTGCCCCACAATGGTGGAATGAACTACCCACCCCAGTTAGGACAGCCGAATCACGTCCAATCTTTCGCCGTCGACTAAAGACGCACTTCTTCAACCATTATCTGAATTAAAAAAAAAAAAAAAAAAAAAAAAAATCTAACCCTAACTAACCGTACTGTCATGCACTTGTCCTAATAAACTAACCTACACTGTAGCACTCAACACTTTGATGAACATTGTTGCTCAGCTGATAGAGTTGTGCCCTTCCTGATGGCTTGTCGTACAGAACTTGTAAGTCGCTTTGGATAAAAGCGTCAGCTAAATGACTAAATGTAAATGTAAATGTATGTATTCACCGATAACACGAACAGACATTGCGACATTGAATTGAATGGTGAACATCTTACAGTACAATTGCTTAAAGGAACACTTTGGAAAATGTATTTATTTGCCATCTTCGCCAGATTCAGAGACAAGATGGATAGCAAGCAATTTTGTCTCTGTGCGTCCAGTACAGATAGAGATCTGTTGGCACACTAGCCTGCTTAGCACAAACGGCTCTTATTTACTTGTTGTATCTTATGTATTTACTAGGTGTACCAATAACAGTGTAAAAACAAGACACTAGTTTTCCAAGCAGATACACGGTTGGAGATATTTTCTTGACATGCATTGCAGTAATTGCGTGCAGCATCTCAAAAGCCCTGTTGTAACTTCCGTCTACAAAACCAATTTGACAACAAAACCTTCAGAAGAACGACAGGACAGGCACATATAAGCACTATGCTTCAGTCTGTACCTTTTTCAGTCACTGTAAAAAATCAAATATTGATAAATGATGATGTATATTGTACTTTTTTTTGATGACTGAAAAAAATAAACTACTACTACTACTACTACTAATCCTGGTCAACTTTGTAAGAGAGGGTGAGGATAATTACTCATCTGAACAGATGCAGAACCATATCTATTTGAACCAGAATTTACAGAGGAGGAACTACAGGTTTTGGAGGACGAGCCTATTGAAAAGCCTGGGGACGAGGGGAGAGCCAGAACACGTGGTAAATACACAACATACAACATATAAATAAGACAGTTTTGGTGTTGTCTTAACCTTATCTGACTCTGGGGAAGATGGCAAATAAGTGAATTTCTCAAGATGTTGAAGTGTTCCTTTTAAAAGACACACGTTTTCAATAGTGCCTTATTTTAACTCATTGGCTGCCACGCTGTTTCCGTGATATGGCTATGCACTGCCACGCATTAAACCAATGGAGTCTGTCACCTTTTTGCAGGGCTATAACTATATTCTATATTATAGCTATGGATACAATACTATGGCCCATTTGACATCGAGTATCTATCGTTCAATATGTGAAAAAGAAAAAAAAATCCATCCATACATTCCCGTTTTATACCGTGGTGAATATAAGTATGGTTTTAGAGCGATCTAGGGTAATTCCTGGGAGACTAGTAATAGCCCACGACGTGTATTATACTAAATCCATTGGCATTTCGTCCCTACACACGCTACAATAAAAAAATCAAATGCATATGATTGGTATTATGTTCCATCATAAATGCATGAAAGGGGGGGGGGGCGGGTCGTTTCTCATTAATTGATTGTCAATAACGGCATTCGTTATTACAACAACATACAGGGCGATGGCTATGAAAACAAGGCACAATCTAGCTGAAATTGACGTTAAATTGCTCTTACCTGTGGCCTGTGGGATTCCAAAACGAATATTCCAATTATTTGATTGCCATCTGGTAGATTGTATGTCCATTTGGCCCACGACATAACCCACCACAGCATAATGGTCCCAAAAAAACGATTCAATGCGATCGGGTGAAGCCCTAGGTTCGAGTTTAATCGTTGTTGGCAGTGAATGAGTTAAGCGACAAACAAACACCTGGTGATTTTCAATCACTACCACACTGGAGCAGCTTTTAGAGACTGAAAACAGAGCACAATCAAACCGATCACATTCAACGAATAGTAAATCTGATAAAATTCTATATTAGGCTTTTCATCATAAGGCCCAAGCTGGGATCCACAAGAGAAAGTTGTAATGGAAGACGTCAATGTAAATCAAAACTCAAACGTTTCTAGCTAAAGTGAACCAAGAAAGAAAATGTGTGATCTGTTCTCATTCAAAAAGAGAAGGAAAAGTCAACTGTGGCAGTTTTGTATTTAACCTCTTAACAATCGCCCCCAAAAGTGGTCATTTTAGTTTTAGTTTTTGAGGACTGCAAACCAAAATACCGTACTTTTCGCACTATAAGCCGCACCTGACTATAAGCCGCAGCAGCTAAATTGAATGATGTGTACATATATAAGCCGCACTGGACTATAAGCCGCATGTGTTTTAATGTTTAATTACCATATGTAAGGAGTGGAGCCTGTGGCTTAATTTGACTCAACACGGGAAACCTCACGCGGCCCGGACACGGAAAGGATTGATAGATTGATTGCTCTTTCTCGATTCTGTGAGTGGTGGTGCATGGCCGTTCTTATATTGAGCTTTAAGTTCCCACCTCTACAGAGAATGACTCCCATTGGGACACAATACTGTCGGACAAATAACATTAACTCATTTACAAGTTGTATTAAGTTTAGCAAATAAGGGAACAGATAAATAACATTTCAATGCAGTAAAAAAAGCAATATTTCGATTTTCGGGTTTTGTCCACATATAAGCCGCACCGTTATATAAGCCGCAGGGTCGAAAAATGGGGAAAAAAGCCGCGGCTTATAGTCCGAAAAGTACGGTACTATACTTTATACTTATAGCACATGTATGGCCTGGTCTCTTTTGAAAGATGACATTCTGAAGTTTCTGATACAATAAAGAAAATTCACTTTTAGTGCTAATGAAATAGAGTAACATAGGTCTGAACTTGAGTTGTAGAAGAACTTGTTACTCACATTTTTCTGTAGTAGTTAGTAGTCCAGAAGTAGTATTTCCCAAAAAAAAATTATGCGATTTTGGTAAACTGTGTAGCGTTCCTGGTTTCCTTTTCCTCATAGACTTCAATTCATTCTGCGTTTTTTCTCTTCCTGTTTTTGCTTGTGACTTTTCACCTAGATCCCTGATTCGTACATTGGAGGTATCATTGGAAAGCCACAGTCATTGGCTACAACCCTGTCCAATCATTTTCGAGATCGCCAAATGATTGACGGAGTTAGAGGCTCAAGAGTCTGAGGTGGTATTTGTACAATACCGTGTACTTCGGCGCACGCCTCACATATCGGCATGCAACTCGAGAACCGCTGAATGGATTTCGTCACCTGAAAGGGCTATCGACAGGCAACAAATAGTGCTTTCATTTCATCTATATATTGTATTAATAAATATGCACACCGAGCCGCTAGAGGTCGCCAAAGTGCCGGTGGGAAAATAGTCATTGCGAGTACAATGTTTTAAAATAGACTATGGGAAAATACTCGTGATCAAATCAGAATCGGGAATCCAGAACAAAGGTCCATGGTTATGCTGGGATTTTCCACAGAACCATTAAAAGCGTCTTTTGTGCCTGCAGCTGACATCATTATCTGTAACGCCATGTCCTAACTAAATGCGAGCGCCTGACTATCGAGCTGCATCGGACGCTCTCTGTCCACACCGAATCTGTTAAATATGCACTTGTTACATCATGTAAATCCGATCCTACAACGCAAGTGACGGGAAGGAAATAGGAACAGGGCGTCTGATAAAAGTTCCAATTGTCTGATCGCGATTTTCAGTATTGGTATCCATCGGGCCCCGACATAATCCGGCACAACACATGCATCGATGGCCATGGACGCGTTCCAATGTGATCGGGTGAACCGCTGTTGTTAGGCTTGCCGGGACCAAAATTCTCCGCCCGGTGCGGTTTAGATGTAACACACGGTGTGAAATAAGGTTTAAAAGGGTGGGCGATACTGCCACCTAGCAGGATGCGGCCGGTATTGCACTCTCGGAACCTCAGAATGATTTCCTATGGTAACACTGAGGTCCGTGAACCTGTAATGACTAAAAAAAAATGTAAAAAGTTTACTCGTCCTTGGCACTCAGCGCATTGCGGCCAAAAACGAGTTAACTCGTCCTTGGCGCCCAATGTGTTAAGACACTCCAAGAGAAAACAAAGCAATCAAACTGACTGACAGTTAGTTAGGACACAGTTAGTCTCAGGAGAGCATTGTCATAGATGACTATTGGTAAGTTATTGCCAATCTGTGATTGATATTTTTTCAGGGTTGTTAATAATAATAATAATAATAATAATAATAATAATAATAATAATAATAATAATAATAATAACTTAATTTTATATAGCGCCTAGTAACAGACAGTGGTCAGACACAACATATACATATAAAGTGAGATGTTTTGAGCAGTTTTTTTGAATGAGTCCAGAGTTGGGGCGGTGCGGAGTTCTGCGGGGAGGGAGTTCCAGAGGGTGGGAGCTGCCACACTGAAAGCTCTGTCCCCGAAGGTCTGCAGTCTGGTTCGGGGGATGGAGAGCTGACCAGTGTCCGTGGATCCTAGGGACCGTGACTGAGTGTAGGGGTGGAGGAGGTCAGTGAGGTACTGAGGTGCCAGAGCGTGAAGGGATTTGTAGGTGAGCAGGAGGGTTTTGTAGGTGATGCGGGATTTGATGGGGAGCCAGTGGAGGTGGATGAGGGTGGGGGTGATGTGCTGCCAGGGTTTGGTGCGGGTTAGAACCCTGGCAACTGAATTTTGAACATACTGGAGCCTGTCCAGGGTTTTGCTTGGGACCCCGGACAGGACCCCGTTGCAGTAGTCCAGGCGGGAGGTTACAAAGGCATGGATGAGGGTCTCAGCTGTGGAGTCGGAAAGTGATGGTCGGAGTCTGGATATGTTTCTGAGGTGGAAGAAGGCGGATTTGGTGACGGAACTGACATGGGCTTGGTAGGAAAGGGTGGAGTCCAGGATAACGCCCAGGTTGCGGACCTTTGGGGATGGGCAGATGGAGCAGCAGTCTATGTTGAGGGTGAGATCCCCAACCTTCCGGAGCATGGCCTTGGGTGCCACAACCATGAGCTCAGTTTTATTGTTGTTGAGTTTGAGAAGATTAGATGACATCCAGGTTTTTATTTCAAGAAGGCAGTTGATAAGCGAGTGTGGGGGGAGATGGGTGGATGGTTTGGTGGAGAGGTAGAGTTGTCTGTCGTCAGCATAGGAGTGGAAGCTGAGGCCATGGCGGCGGATGATCTTGTTATCTCTTACATCCCATATGTGCTGAGGTTATGTATGTATGTATGTATGTATGTATGTATGTATGTATGTATGTATGTATGTATGTATGTATGTATGTATGTATGTATGTATGTATGTATGTATGTATGTATGTATGTATGTATGTATGTATGTATGTACCGTACTTTTCGTACTATAAGCCGCACCTGACTATAAGCCGCAGCAGCTAAATTGAATGATGTGTACATATATAAGCCGCACTGGACTATAAGCCGCATGTGTTTTAATGTTTAATTACCATATGTAAGGAGTGGAGCCTGCAGCTTAATTTGACTCAACACGGGAAACCTCACCCGGCCCGGACACGGAAAGGATTGACAGATTGATTGCTCCTTCTCGATTCTGTGGGTGGTGGTGCATGGCCTCTTATATTGAGCTTTAAGTTCCCACCTCTACAGAGAATGACTCCCACCTCTACAGAGAATGACTCCCACCTCTACAGAGAATGACATTGGGACACAATACTGTCGGACAAATAACAAGAATTAACTCATTTACAAGTTGTATTAAGTTTAGCAAATAAGGATAAATAACATTTCAATGCAGTAAAAAAAGCAATATTTCGATTTTCGGGTTTTGTCCACATATAAGCCGCACCGTTATATAAGCCGCAGGGTCGAAAAATGGGGAAAAAAGCTGCGGCTTATAGTCCGAAAAGTACGGTATGTATGTATGTATGTATGTATGTATGTATGTATGTATGTATGTATGTATTCCCTTGCAGTAGTCCTTTGCTGTCTTCCTCTGCAGTTATCGTGTCTTGATGAGTGCAATGTTTGCCTAATGCGTTTGTGTTTGACATTATTATTATTATTATTGTTGTTGTTGTTGTTGTTGTTGTTGTTGTTGTTGTTGTTGTTGTTGTTGTTGTTGTTAATGTTATTATTATGGTTATTATTATTATTATGGTCTTGTCTGGTGGTTAACCAGGCCTCCCTCTCCTGAAATCACTCCAGTTGAAGCTCATGTGTCTCACTGACTCTGACTCCCTCAGCGGCCCACGGCGGATGCGGTGCTGAGGGACGGCCACCTGAGCCTGTCGGGCCTCCAGATGAGGGCACACGCACTGTTCTCTGCCCAGGGTCTGCCCCTGGTCGGCAATACACTGGAGTACGCCTGGCTCATCGACATGCAGGCTGGGGCGCTCACTGGCAGGGTCACTCTCCCACAGGTGTGTGTGGGTGGGTGGGTGGGTGGGTCGGCGATTGGGTGGGCAGATTTGGGGTTCAGGTTCTTCAACTGTTGCAGCACGAAACGGCGCCCTGGTTCAGCAAATCAATAGCTTATTACGTTGAATTGGGTGTACTGGTGGTGGAATCTAACACATTCAGAACATGGAATGAAATTGTACATGGAAAAACTGGGACAGAGACAAACCAAACCTCTTCTTCTAGCCCTCTCTCAAGATATCAATAACGTTTTGTAAAACGCAATAAATTCGTGTTTCTTTTCATGTATTAAAGGGTTTTGATTTAAAGCCTTAGGAGCGAGTGGTGCATGTTCAGAAATGCTGACTGAATTGCCCTGGGGCACAGGAAGAACATATATGAATATTTAAACATATGTGCATTTTATGTAATAATTCACATATGTTCTTCCTGTGCCCTAAGACAGTTCAGTCAGTATTTGTGAACATGCACCTGCACCACTCTCTCCTAAATATTCCTAAATCTAGATATGAGAGAGAGAACCCTACAGATTGGTGATGTCACTGGGATGTAAAATCTGAGGCTTTATGAGTTTATATAAAATGTTTGTGAGCTTTTACACCCAATATGAGATTGTAATGCTGGTTCATACAATGCTAGACTATAAACATAATTTGGGTGTAAGTCCCCATTCATTCTCTCTCTGATTTCTAGCCTTACAAGAGTGTTGCGTCAGCATTTACACTATCCACAGCTATTACTGTGGTGCGACCGCATCAAAAATAGGGAAAACAAATTCACAGAGTGATGCGAGTATCTCCATCAACTGGGAGGGGGAGGCAGGGCGGGGGGGCAGATTAGTGACCGATCCCAATTAGGTGGGCGCGGTGTCCACTAATGCCTAGGGTAGGGGAGACTGCATTGGTACCAGTATCAGCCTTTTGAACTGTAATGTCTACATTAGGTGAATAATATCGACTGACTTTCCACTCTGTGTGTGTGTGTATGGTAAGCTGGCCAGCATAGTAGAGTGGGGAGAGAACTTCGTGTTCCATGTGGTGTCCAAGGAATTCCAGCTAGAACAGCCCAAAACCTCAGTCATCTGCCAGCATGGAGTAGACCGTCGTATCTGTGACAATAAGGTATAGTAAACACACATGTTCACAATGAGAAACAAAACACACAGTGGGCTAGATCCACAAAGAATGGATTGCACGGTACTAATCGCACCCTTACTTACAATTCATTATGAATTGAAAATGGGGGACCCTGATGTAAACAAGACGAAAGTCTCTCTCCGGTCTCCATCCCCTTAACAATTGTGTGTATTGAGCCGTACTGTATTGTACCCATTCTGCAATCTGTTAATAAAATTTTCATGAAATCAATCACCGCACAGGTATTTTTAGAGCAACTGTGGAGAAGCTTGTTGTTGCTGAATTGGTAGTTGTCTCTCTCAGATGACCTGTCTGCCTGGACATTGTCGTACCTCTGAAGAGCTGAAGTACACCATGACGCGCCTGGCTGTGGATGGGGCCGACCTCTTCATCGTGGAGCATGGCTGTGCTGCCAATGTCAAGGTAACTCGCGCCAAACATCACTTTTTACATTTAATTTATTCTTTATTAACACATTGGTTGCCAGCCGGATATGACGATTTATCGCTTGGATGCCAGCACGTTAATCAATGGGAGGACGAGCACATTTGCGAGCGATTAAACTATATCTTAAATTATGGCTGTTACAAAGGGTCAGATTAAACCGAATATATATATTTATTGCCTGAGATCCCATGTATAATATTTGTATATCGTTTGATATCCCTTGTATATTCTTTGTACATAGACACGGAATATCCCTTTACCTGGTACAGGACAGACCATAATATTCGTTCTCCTATTGGAAGCGATCCCCTAGGCGCCACGGCCATACCCCCAATGTCTAGTTCAAAGTCACCGCTAAGACATGCCTGAACATGCCCGGTTTTGCGCAGTAATACGAGACAGAAATGAGGTTGGCACTAGATTATTCACCGTACGTATAAATACGGCGCAGGTGGATACAGCAGCACTTAGCCTAAAGTCAAGTTACCCTCAAACGAGTTAACCCAACAAGTTGAAGCCTTCATCACGAGTCAACGACCAAGTGAAGTGAGCAACCTTGCGTCTAAATAGAGCAATTATAACCGCGTGCGAATAGGATAGTAAAAGTGTCAGAGCTTAGTGAAATAACGTCAAGTTCGACCTAGTTAAATGTGAAGTACCGTGCACCGGAGAATCTACACCGGTGAATGCAGAGCCTTTTCCGGCTGGATTATTGCTTTGGTACCGTGGCTGCTGGAGCAGAGAACCGTCTACCCCGCTGCTGTGTGGGATTTACCCGTGAGGAGCATCACTCGAGCCCGTCTCTAGGAGAGGCTGGCTGGCTTTCACCTATGCTGTCGCGCATACTTGGATTATAGCTGCTGCTTTCGTCTGCCGATCAAGGGAGTAATGTACCGCCTCCCGTAGCTGGAGCTTATTGATTCCCCGTTGATCCAGACTTTTGCATTCGAACATTCCTCCCCCCTGCTGGCTTACAACCGGAGGGAACCCCCTTAGTATCTCCAGCTGACCTACTAGTGTACCATATATAATTCTTATGTTACAGGTGGTATTAATTATCCCCTGCGTAATATGCTCATGGACTTACGCTCTTGACCTATTCATGCACATTCTTCGCCTTACAAGCGCAACTCTCAATCTTAATAAATAATGTAAGATAATCTTGGTGCTCTTCTAATAAATATTATTATAAACAGTACTTTCTTGTTAAGCCGTGTTATTGTGGGGGTGTTCATCACATATACCTGTGTACTGTATGGCCAGTAGTAATGTACATAACGCAGTAGTGGTTTAATGATACCATACTTATTCAATACAGTCAGGGAATTGTACCCCTCAGTTACAATGGCTATGTGTCTAATACACCCGTCGCTTATCAATGACTTGCTTGCAGTCAACATGTACGAAACGGATTGTTTTTTCATCAGTACATTTCCGTTTTTTATACCGGCATTAATATCTTTGTGTAGTTTAATATTTTTTTGTACGTGCGATTAAACATCAGTGAAATTAAACTCAACACACTTCCCTATAGTTTGCTGCTGCTGCCCCTTCCCTCTGGAATGCCCTCCCCAGCCATATCCGTGATGCATTGCAAACACCCTGACATCTTTTAAATCAGCCCTCAAAACTCACCTTTTCAATCTTGCTTTTGACCTCTAATTCTGTCGGTTTTATTTTATTTTGTCATGTATTATTTTTGTTCTGTTTTGTTCTGTGTTTTTTGCCATAGTTTGTCTCTCCTGCCCATGTAAAGCGTCTTTGAGCACCTGGAAAAGCGCTATATAAAATAGATGTATTATTATTATTATTATTATTATTATTATTATTATTATTATTATTATTATTATTATTATTATTATTATTATTATAGTAAACGAAAAGGGCTCAGAGTTGGTTACAAATGGACGAGATGGAGATCTATGATGTACAGTAGTGGATGGTTTTCCTCCAGGAATAAACCTAATTATTCTAAACATAATCTCCATTTACCCATATTTGTTAATCATTAGTTCACTACCACATGTACAATTTCTGTTCAATAGGCCTTATGTATCAATAAATTGTATACTAAATTGTGTACATTACTTTTAATTTTAAATGTTTTATTTGAACTTATAATTAGATTGTGCTACGTCCTTGGAAACCAATGACATGCATGATCTTTTTTCCTGCCCCCTCTCTCTCTCTCCCCCCTCACCCCCCAGACGGGTGCCATTCGCCTGGCCAACTGCAACCTGCACAACCAAGCTGTGGGTGAAGGCATCAGTGCTGTGGTGCAGGACGTCAACATCAACCAGTACATTGAACAGCAACAACAACAACAACAACAACAGCAGCAGCAGCTGAGCGAGGGGGTCAGGCTGGGCCCGGGGGGGCAGGGTTTAGGCCTTGGCCAGCCCCCTGTCCTGCGCCGCTCCTTCTGGCTGGAGGCCGGCTCCGTCAACTTTAACCTCATCACGGCAGACATCGCCCTGGCCGCCGATCACCCGGCCAAGTGTGAAGTTCAGAGGCAGTTTCTGGAGCTGCACGACGCCCATACCAAGAGGTAGGAGCGGGACGGAGGATTTGCTTTTCTGCCTACACTATGCATCAGCTGGCAGATTTTTTTCTGCTCTGACCTGATGGAGTAGGTGGGAAGGGGATCTCTATTGATTTGTGTTTAGAATGACTTCATCAAAGGATAAGTGTGGTTATTTTAACCTGGAAGCTGTTTTTCGATCCTCCAGCTGGTATCATCCCAATCGATTCTGTCCATAATCTCATCAGTTGTGTTTTTGTCTGGGAGCTGGGAGTTGGCTGCTCTCCTGCTGTATCTCAGATTTAGAATATTTATATTAGGGGTGCATGATTCGGAAAAGCTCATGATTTGATTTGATTTCAAATAAATTCTCGAGCATTGATTTGATTCTAGATGGCTGTTTAGAGTAATTTTTCACATTTGACTAAGATGTCAGATTTATTTTACAGTTTAGTCCATGAAACATAAATGCAATAATTTGGGGGCATTCCCTCCCTCCAGATTGTGGTTTCTCTGGCCAGACGAGGTCAGTCTCAGGAACAGGCGCAACAGGAACCGCTGTGGCTGCCTGGGGGGTTGCCGCTTCTTCGGAGGCACCAATGTGGGCCTGGACTTCTTCAGGCTGGAGGAGATGATGACGCCCTCCTCCTCCTCCGCCTTCTCCTGTGCCTCCAGCACAGAGGCTGATATGTGCTATGGCCAGTCCCTGCTGCAGCCTGGAGAGTGGATCATCACCAAGGAGACGCCCAAGCTCGGCGACGGTACGCCGATTAGCATTTTCGTGCACCTGAAACAAGTAACTTTTTTATGACCATGCAGTTTATTTGATAGCGGTAAAAAAAACCTAAAACAAGATTAGAGTAAAGTGCAATATACAATGTTCAGGTGATTAAACTATTTATAAATAGGTGATTAAACTGGATATAAAATATATAATTGAGTACTACTGAGTAATAGTGCTAATCAGATGTATGTACAGTGTTATAGTATTATTATGTACAGTGATACAGGTATACACTTTGGTAGTCATACTGGCCAGCGGTATAACTAGTAAGAGTAGGTAAGGGATATGTACAGATATAGTATCTACACGGGCGGCTGATTGGCGCAGTGGGCAAGGCGCTCGCCTCTAACGCAGGAGACGCTGGGTTCGAGCCCAGCTCTCGGCGTTGCTACCGGCTGGCCGGTCGTTCATACTAACACAATTGGCAAGTGTTAGAGGGTGGGAAAGCCGGTGGGTGGGGATTGGACGTTGTGGACAGCGACTCCTACAGGTCGGTTTGGTCGCCGGTGCGACGGAAGCAGGAAGTGACGGGGGCATCGTGAGCCTCCCACGCGTTACTCCTCGCCACTGAGAGCTCAAGCTGCTGCGGTGAAAAGATGCGACAGGCTGCCTCCTTGTGTACCGGAGGGGACACGTGATGCAAGGCTTCTATCCTCACTACAGCCAACCAGTGGGAGGCATAGTCTAGCAACGTTCAAGACAGGGGAGGGAAGAATTGGATATACGAAATTGGGATGGGAGAAAAATAGAAAATGGGGAGAAAAAGTGGATACAAAAAAAATATATAGTATCTACAGATATGTAATATGCAGGTATACACAGACAGATGTGGATAAATATATATATACAGTAAGTATATATATATACAGGGTGTCCGTGGATCCTTAAAAAGTCTTAAATTTGTTTATCAACTATTAAGGCCTTAATTTGTCTTAAATCCATCTTTCAGAGGTCTTAAAAAATGCCATAGACAGGAAAGATAAAATACCATGTCATCTTATGTTTCATTATGAAATCTGGGGAAAAACGGTTAATGGGAGATAAAGTCAGACTTTTTTTTTTTTTTTACGAAGACCGGAATGGGGCGGAAACAACAGAGGTGTGTTTGTCGGGAACTATTTCAGCAACGGAGTCTATAGCTAACGTTAGCAAGCACTAACGTTGCGTTTAGTTATGGGAAAGTGCAAATTTTACGAGAACTGGCTCGACAACCCACTGTTTGCATCATGGAACTATTTCAGCAACAGAGTCTATAGCTAACTTAGCCCCTTTCGTGACTGTGATGCACGCCAATATGCTTTGGCGTGCATCACAGTCACGAAAGGGGCTATAGCTAACATAACGTTAGCAGCGAAGCCTGCTGCAAAACAAGATTTTAAACTGGGGACGGTGGGAGTGAAAGCAGTCGAGTCGCACATGCTGAGCTCTAAGCATACCTCTATTAACAAAACCCGCCTGCAAACTAGTATTTCGCATTTCTTTTCGGCCCCTGCCTCCACCTCAGCTGCGCCATCTTAGGTAGGACTACCGGCAACCTGTCATGTATGTTGTGTATGTTATAAATGTCACTATGAATTGAAAATGGGGGACCCTGATGTAAACGAGACAAACGTCTTTCTCTGGTCTGCACCCCCTTAACAATTGTGTGTATTGAGCCGTACTGTATTGTACCCATTCTGCAATCTGTTAAATAAAGTTTTCATTCATTCATTCAACCTATTAATACTATATCTATCTGTACATATATCTTACTTACTCTTAGTTACGCTGCTGGCTAGACTTGAATGAATGAAAACTTTATTAACAGATTGCAGAATGGGTACAATACAGTACGGCTCAATACACAATTGTCAAGGGGATGCAGACCAGAGAAAGACGTTTGTCTTGTTTACATCAGGGTCCCCCATTTTCAATTCATAGTGACATTTATGACATACACAACTGAACATACTGTACGTGACATCATGACATTTATGACATAGGGACATACATGACATACAGGTATATATAGTACTGTTACATTTGTGACATATACGATGTGCAAATATACAGTACTGTTACCCAGAGATCCCAACAGAAAATATATGATTGATTGATTGATTGATTGAAAACTTTATTAACAGATTGCAGAATGGGTACAATACAGTACAGCTCAATACACACAATTGTTAAGGGGATGCAGACCAGAGAAAGACTTTCGTCTTGTTTACATCAGGGTCCCCCATTTTCAATTCATCAGGACATATATGACATACATGACATACAGATAGTCAGTACTGCTACATCTATACATTTATGACATACCAGATTTGCAAATACAGTACTGTTTGTGATACAGAAGGAGTCAGGAAAAGGGAGTATATACATTTGACGTAGAAACTGTACATTGGAGGAGGTTGGGTGGGGGGGGGGTTGGGTACACTGGGATATTGACAACCATACTGGGTAATCTACATTGGAGGTGGGGGGGGGGGCACACTGTATAAACAAGCAAAACTGTACATTGAGGGGGGGGGGGGGGACACTGTACAAACAAACAAAATTGTACATTGGACTATTGACAACCATACTAGGTAAATGACTGTACATTGGAGGGGGTTGGGTTAGGATATTTACAGGGGCCAGTGTTGAATTGCAGTCTCCCGTAGGTGTCCCTTGAGAGAGGTTTTGAAAGTGGGTAGTGATCCACATTCCTTTACAGCTTTGGGTAGGGCGTTCCACATTGATGTGGCATAATTGCGAAACGTGTTTAGTCCCTTATTTGAGCCGAATCTGGGTTTAATTCATATTTACATTTACATATTTATACATATGATGGGGAGGAGACTGTACATTAGGAGGGGGTGGGTGGGTGGGAGAAAATATATACATACGGTGGGGAGGAGACTGTCCATTAGGAGAGGGTGGGTGGGTGTCTTAGTGTCTTTATACCTGTATGACTGTACACATTAATTAATACTACTCTAATACAGCTCTGTACATACATCTGATTAGCACTATTACTCAATAGTAGTACTAATGAATATATGCTATATACCCAGTTTAATCACCTGTACATTGTATATTACTTTTGCACTTTACTGTTACAGTTGCACTCTGGTTGAAGGCCAAACTTCTTTTCGTTGTACTGTACAACTACTAAGTGCTTTTTAATGACCATACATTTGAATCTAATCTAATCTGTTCTAATGGCGGAAGTGGCAGCAAAACCCCTGAAGAGAGCGACATAGAAAGAGAGGGACAGCAGTCTGCCAGTGAGGTGACTTCTGACATGAGAGAGAGACCGAGAGAGAGAGAGAGGGACGGCAGTCTGCCAGCGAGGTGACTTCTGACATGAGAGAGAGACAGAGAGAGAGAGGGACGGCAGTCTGCCAGTGAGGTGAATTCTGACATGAGAGAGAGACAGAGAGAGAGAGGGACGGCAGTCTGCCAGCGAGGTGACTTCTGACATGAGAGAGACAGAGAGAGAGGGACAGCAGTCTGCCAGCGAGGTGACTTCTGACATGAGAGAGAGACAGGAGAGAGAGAGGGACGGCAGTCTGCCAGCGAGGTGACTTCTGACATGAGAGAGAGACAGGAGAGAGAGAGGGACGGCAGTCTGCCAGCGAGGTGACTTCTGACATGAGAGAGGGACGGCAGTCTGCCAGCGAGGTGACTTCTGACATGAGAGAGAGAGAGGGACGGCAGTCTGCCAGCGAGGTGACTTCTGACATGAGAGAGGGAGAGAGACGGAGAGATATTTATGTTTGTCACCCCTTAGTTTCATCCAATCCACTTACTCCTTTATGTTTTAATAAACATCTTTGCACCAATGTGTCCCTAAACTTAAACTAATTGGTGTCGTTGCGTGATTTTTGCCATTTTGTTATTGTGAAATTGGTATTAAACTTCATTCTGAGTGGCATTAAAAAGTATTAAAAAGCCTTAAATCTGACTGGGCTAAACCTGCAGATACCCTGTATATAGTATATACAGCATTATTGTACATGCTATCTTAGACTTATATTATTTGAATATTCATTATCTGAAATACATTTTAATTAACATTTTTTTTTTTTACCCTAACCCTAACTAACCTTACTGTCATGCACTAATGTACTAATAAACCTACACTATAGCACTCAACACTTTGATGAACATTGTTACTCAGCTGATAGAGTTGTACCCTTCCTGCTGTCTTGTTGTACAAAACTTGTAAGTCGCTTTGGATAAAAGCTTCAGCTAAATGACAAAATGTAAATGTATATTGGTATATGCAGGTGTACATGATGGGTTAAATGTTGAGGTCCTTGGTTTCCACAAGGTCACCAAATTTGCAACATAACATTTAAAGGTGCTATAGATAACATTTAGCCTCTAGGTCAGGGATCGGCAATAGGCGGCCCGCGGGCCGAAATTGGCCCGCCAGCAATAATTTCTGGCCCGTCAGTTTATTTTGAGAATATGATATTTATTTTATTTTAATCTTTTTTTTTATTATTATTATATTTATATTATATTATATTAATATTATATATATATATATTATTTTTATTATATGCATACTTTATGTTTTATCCATGTTGAGAGTGAATAACAGGTGAGTGCAATGTACTGTGCTATAGGCTTGCTCAAAGTGAGGTGGACAGCGCTGGTGCTGAAATGGGAAACACGCAAGTCCATGAAATAAAAACACCAGTTCAGTAAATCATTCAAGCTTTATCTTTACTCGAGTCATGACTGACGGCACCACACATGCATGTGAACAGTAATGCAATAAAAAACAATGGAAAAACAATGCAATTAACTTTAAAGAAAAAGAGTGCTTGAAGAAGCTCCTGAAATGACGGCGCCGCGCTATAGGTATTTGAATTAAATGAAAAATACAATTTGGCATTAAACAGTAATGCAATTAAACATCTTTAGGTAGCTTCTTGCAAAGAGGAAATACCAACTCAGGCGCCAGAAGAGGAAACTACGACTTCCAAGACACAAACAAAACGAGGAGTCATATTTAAAATACGGGTTTATCGCAAAACGTGTCTCTTGCGTGTTCACATGGCAACACGAGGCTGATTGATTGATTGATTGATTGATTGAAAACTTTATTAACCGATTGCAGAATGGGTTCAATGAAGCAAGCAACTGTGATCAAGTTGGGTGGACATGGGTGGGCATTCAACGCGAGTGGACATTTGACATATTTCAAACATTAGCATGGATTGAGGAGGAAGCAGAAACAATAATAAGCCCAGGTCTGCCTGCATTATGGTGAGTTGTACATTCGATGTATAATACACCCGCTGTGGTGCTTCAAATCAAATGCACCCTTACTGATCTGTTCATGTGTTATACTAATAATAATACATTCGATTTATAATGCAAGCACCTGCATTAAAATCAAATGACTGATCTGTTCATGTGTTATGCACTGTGTGAGAGTCACTTTATAATAGAAAAAAGACAGTGCAAACATGTATATGTCGTTTATTTTTACAGAGTTTTCATTATCATTGGCCCGCCACACAATGGCTTGGGGAAAATTTGGCCCGTGGGCAAACCTAATTGCCGACCCCTGCTCTAGGTGTTGCACTAGAGCAGGGGTTCCCAAACTTTTCAGGCCAGGGCCCAGAAAATAAGGCGTCAGAGAGCCGCGGCCCAATGCACATCGTCTGGCTTTTTTTTTTTTTTTTTTTTGCCAGGCGACCGATTTTTTAAGCCAAATATCACTTCAATCCTATTAAGTTAGTTCAAGTTAGTTATTCATTTATATGTGCTATTTATGAGAGGGCTAACTTGTGGCAAAATAATAATGATAATAATAATAGCCTCATTAAAATACTATTGTTGCTTCGGTTGTTTTCAGCATTTTATGTGCATAATCTGTTATTTAGTTTGAAATGTTCGTTGAAATAAGTAGATTTTTCGTTTTTGTTTATTTATTAAGTTAATATAAAACCATATAGTCACATTTTAGAATACAATAAAATAGAATTTTAGAATACAACTAGAAACACTGTCCTGGCCTGCTTCTAAGGCTGAGGTTACACCTTTCGTATCATCTTCGTATTGTTTTCTTATACGCATCGCCGCGTATCGCCGCGTATCACCGCGACGTCATGCGCCTCGAGTCACACTTTCGTTTTTTTTTCGTTTTTGTCACCAGAGCACACTGATGTAGTACACTGCCAAAGCAGTAGGTGGCAGTAGGTGGCAAACATGAAGGCAATTTCAACCAATCAGAACGAATGTGCCAATACACTTCCTGGAAGCTCCAGCAAAGAAAATGTCAATAAGGCAGGCGCCTATGCCGCGCCACCATCTTGCTCAATGCAGCAATTCTTTTTTCAGCAAAGCCTAATAAAAGTGCAATAAACAAAACGGATACATTCACTGTGTGTTCTGCCTGTCATTTGTTGATGAAACAAAACTAACATCAACACAAGTGACCACCAAGAGCGGATAGTTTAGGCTAAAAAACGATCGGTAGCATTGTAGCATTGTTAGCTGCATGCTAACGTCAATGGAGTATGCCATTATAACAATATAGCATTGTGGCTAGAAGCTAACGTTAGCTCACGCTACTTAGCCAGCATCAAAACTGATGATATCGCGAGCTATCAGTAGTTAGATAACATTAGAGACAACGCTGTGTGTATTAAACAAAGGTGAATAGATGACTGGGCCATTTTGTTTAATGCTTGTTAAGTTGATAGAGGAACTCTGAGCTAACAGGGTCTGAATCCTGATAGCTCACGTTAGCCAGCTGCTCATGCAATCGGTAATGCTAGCAGAATGAATGGATGTAAACTTTATTTAACATATTGCATATGGGTACAATACAATACGGCTCAATACAAACAATTGTTAAGGGAATGCAGACTGTTGTAGCTTGGACTGGGGTCCTTATAACAATAACTTGACAACACATGGTAGCTGAAGCTATTTGGGACACGGAGCTCTGTCCCAAACACACACACTGTTGTCATTGTCACCGGAAGGGCACGCGGCACGCAGATGGTATCTACTGCGCATGGGCGTTTTCGCAACAACGGCTAGCGTGCTGACTACACGCTGTTGTCGACTCGTTTTTTTTGCGTATCTCCAAACGCAAACACAATTTTGCGTTTCAGCCGTATCCACAAAAAAACGCCAAAAAACGCGTTTCTGTGTAGATAGGACATGAAACGTCGTCAAAAACGTATACAAAAACGCCAGGAATACACTAGTCTAACCATAGCCTAAGTTCAGTGGCCCAAAAAAATTAAATAAAATAAAAAAAATAAAAATAAAAAAAATAACATTATGCAAAAATAGTTTTATCAATATTTCTTTGGCGGGGGGGGGGGGGGGGGTATTCTGCACCTTTCTAAAAGCTCTAACTGTATTATAAAAAAAAAACGAATAATAATAATAAAAAAATATTACTCTACCGCACTTTTAAAAGACAGAAAAGTGTTTACAGGTGGTGGAGTCGGAGGTGTAGGAACATTACAGTTCAGTACACAGAATTACTGCTTCTCTATGTATATTAGAACAGCCTGTCCATTCTACCCATAAAACCATGTGTTTCCTTCAGGTAAGGGAATAGGGCACAGGAGGGACACCCACTCCCCGGCCCCTCCCCCTGAGCTGCCGGAGAGGCGGGGCCAGCAACACCTGAGCCTCCAGGTGCCCCAGCACTCCCACAGCTCGGCCTCATCCTCCGAGGACAATAGCTCCTCCAGCGCCGCGTTCCCCCTGCTGGCCGGCGAGAGGGACAGCCCCTCCCCTAGCACCGAGGAGCGGATGTTCCCCATGAACGGCAAGAGCCCTGCGGAGTGAGTGTCACACACACACACGCATATGCACACTGGCAGGTTGAAAAAACATTAACCGATTGCAGAATGGGTTCAATGAAGCAAGCAACTGTGATCAAGTTGGGTGGACATGGGTGGGCATTCAACGCGAGTGGACATTTGACATATTTCAAACATTAGCATGGATTGAGGAGGAAGCAGAAACAATAATAAGCCCAGGTCTGCCTGCATTATGGTGAGTTGTACATTCGATGTATAATACACCCGCTGTGGTGCTTCAAATCAAATGCACCCTTACTGATCTGTTCATGTGTTATACTAATAATAATACATTCGATTTATAATGCAAGCACCTGCATTAAAATCAAATGACTGATCTGTTCATGTGTTATGCACTGTGTGAGAGGCACTTTATAATAGAAAAAAGACAGTGCAAACATGTATATGTCGTTTATTTTTACAGAGTTTTCATTATCATTGGCCCGCCACACAATGGCTTGGGGAAAATTTGGCCCGTGGGCAAACCTAATTGCCGACCCCTGCTCTAGGTGTTGCACTAGAGCAGGGGTTCCCAAACTTTTCAGGCCAGGGCCCAGAAAATAAGGCGTCAGAGAGCCGCGGCCCAATGCACATCGTCTGGCTTTTTTTTTTTTTTTTTTTTGCCAGGCGACCGATTTTTTAAGCCAAATATCACTTCAATCCTATTAAGTTAGTTCAAGTTAGTTATTCATTTATATGTGCTATTTATGAGAGGGCTAACTTGTTGCAAAATAATAATGATAATAATAATAGCCTCATTAAAATACTATTGTTGCTTCGGTTGTTTTCAGCATTTTATGTGCATAATCTGTTATTTAGTTTGAAATGTTCGTTGAAATAAGTAGATTTTTCGTTTTTGTTTATTTATTAAGTTAATATAAAACCATATAGTCACATTTTAGAATACAATAAAATAGAATTTTAGAATACAACTAGAAACACTGTCCTGGCCTGCTTCTAAGGCTGAGGTTACACCTTTCGTATCATCTTCGTATTGTTTTCTTATACGCATCGCCGCGTATCGCCGCGTATCACCGCGACGTCATGCGCCTCGAGTCACACTTTCGTTTTTTTTTCGTTTTTGTCACCAGAGCACACTGATGTAGTACACTGCCAAAGCAGTAGGTGGCAGTAGGTGGCAAACATGAAGGCAATTTCAACCAATCAGAACGAATGTGCCAATACACTTCCTGGAAGCTCCAGCAAAGAAAATGTCAATAAGGCAGGCGCCTATGCCGCGCCACCATCTTGCTCAATGCAGCAATTCTTTTTTCACGGGCCATAGTAATGTCGATATAGCTATAATATTAAAAAAGTTATAGCCCTGCAAAGAAGGTAAACATCTCCATAGGGTTTTCACACTGGCAGGTTGAAAAAACATTGTTAGGGGGACTAGTTCATTACAAATGTTCAAAAGTAAGCTAAAACCGTACTTCTTCACCTTTTAACACATTGTCCGCCATGCATTGTACCCATCCTTGGGCCCAGTCTGCCAGTGCTGTAACCCTATGGAGATGTTTACCTTCTTTGCAGGGCTATAACTTTTTTAATATTATAGCTATATCGACATTACTATGGCCCATTCAACATCGGGTATCTATCGTTCCGGATGTGGGAACGTTATATTTTTTCATTCATACATTGTCGTGTTAATACCGTCGTGAATATAAGTATGTGTTTAAGGTTTTCTGCAGTAATTCCTAAAACGCGAGTATATGATAGATTATCGATTGGTGTTTCTTTCCTATACACGCTATATTAAAAAAATCAAATGTATATGATCGGTATACATTATGCTTCATCATGCGTGAAGGAAAGGGGGGGGGGTCGTTTATAATTCCTTGATCGTCAGTAGCGTCTTTTTTTACTATGGGTTGATACGTTGATCAGATGGATTGCCGTGAAATGAATGAACAATCGGGCTGAAAATAACGTTAGTTTCCTCTTACCGTTCGCCGATGAGACTGGAGAAAAAATATTCCAATTATTTGATGTCGATCTGCTAGATCCATTTCCCGTTTGTATGACGCAATAAACGCCGAAATCATATTGATTATTGCGTTTAGAAAGCGATCCCTATGCACTCGAGTGTGTATCTAGATCCACGCTACACGATATTACTGCCGGAGGAATTTCCTTGATGTACCGAGCGCCACTTCCGGTTTGGCTTGGAGTGTAACTCGCCCGACATCCACCAGGCGGCGGTATTGAGGCATTGCAATATCAGACAGGGTCCAGCTGCAGTCCTGGAGGGAGGCTGGATGAATTATGAATGCCATGGCGAAAAAATTTAATATTGATCCCAAAAACGAGTTAACTCGTTTCTGGCGCACAACACATGGCGGGCAATAACGAATACTCGTTTTTGGCGTCCAATGTGTTAATGCACTCTGCCACTTCGATTATTGTCTATTTTTATGTCTGCTAAAACGTGATTACTGTACTGTAAATGAGAGCTATTTTATTGCACTACTTTTATTCTGTGATTTTATATGCTGTGATTTCTATAGTGTCGATTCTATGCTAATTGTATGCCTATGTCTATTTTACGTCTTCTGCTGTGAAGCACTTTGGGCTGCAATTCTTGTATGAAAGCTGCTATACAAATAATGTTTATTTATTATTATTATAATTATTCATTTAAATTTGGTTACATATCAGTAATGTCTCCTAAACGCCCCCCTCCCCTCCCTCCATAGCACCCTAGGAGACGTCCTGGAGGGCTCGCCGGTCTCTCCCAATGGCATCCAGGAGCGTGTGTCCCTGCGCTCGCCTCTCCGCTCGCCTCTCAAGCGCCAGTCCTCCGTCCAGTCGGGCCGCCTCGGCAGCACCAAGAGCCTGTCGGCCGCTGTGTTCGCCGACAAGCCCCCGCCCGTGCTCACCAGCGGCGTCCAGTTCAGCAGCGAGGTGTCGCGCAGCGACGAGAACGTCCTGGACTCTCCGCGCCAGCGCCGGAGCTACGGCTCCTTCCCCTTCACGCCCTCGGCCGACTCCAACACCTTCCACCAGTACCGCTCGGCCGACTCCAGCATGTCCGTGGCCGACAGCGAGGCCTACTTCTCGGCCACCGAGGACTTTGAGCCCATCAGCAGCGCGGACGAGGGTCCCGGGACGTACCCGGGCCGCAAGAAGAAGAGGAGGCAGCAGATGCAGCAGCCACAGCAGCAGCCATACCACATGGAGAACTACAGGTGTTTTTTGAGGGGTGGTGGTTCATTTTGCGGTATAGAATTTTGGTTGTTTGGTTTGACTTTTATTTTTTCATTATATTCAGATTGCACAAAAATGTCAACCCTTTTCCAGTTATATATATTTTTAAAGGTACATGTATTTATGCATATGCATAGATAGTGGTTTCTTTGAAAGCCGCAGTCCATGTGAGCTGTACCTCGGTCCTCAGTTGGTGCAACCTGTTTATTAAGACTTTGTCTACAGATTACAACTTGAACGGAGGGGCTCAGAGTTCAGATTATCAAAAAGGGGAAAGTGATGATGTCAGGATTATTTTACCAAAATTAGGTTTATTTTAGCTTTGCTATAAAGTCTGAAATGGAATTAAAACCCGGGTGTAAGAGCTCACATAAACATTCAATGGCCTTGCAAAGTCAGAGCTCCATTCAGAATCAGAATCGGAATCAGAAAGGTCTTTATTGCCAAGTAGGTTTCACATACAAGGAATTAGCTTTGGTCGTTTTCAGTGCGACATTGGCGGACAGACATTAACAGACAGATAATACAATAAAGAGGTGGAGTAAGATAAAAAATTAAATATGAACTAACTTAAGCACAATAGAATATAATATAATTATGGAATAAAATAAAATATAGGCCAGGGCTGTACAACTGTAAATAAAGAGGTTGAATAATATTAAAAGGGATATGAACTAAATTAAATATAGCACAATAGTACAATAAAAATAAAATAGGAATAGGCCAGGGCTGTGCAATTGGGGTGGTAGGGGTCGGCCACAATCTTACCTGCACGCATCAGGGTTCTGGAGGCGTACAGGTCCTGGAGAGATGGCAGATTGCAGCCGATCACCTTCTCAGCAGAGTGGATGACACGCTGCAGCCTGCCTTTGTCCTTGGCCGTCGCTGCAGCATACCATACTGTGATGGAGGAGGTGAGGATGGACTCGATGATGGCTGTGTAAAAGTGCACCATCATCGTCTTTGGCAGGTTGAATTTCTTCAGCTGCCGCAGGAAGAACATCCTCTGCTGTGCTTTCTTGATAAGGGAGCTGATGTTCACTGGGGGAGTCACACAGGGTGATGGGGTTGAGTGGGGCTGGGGTCCTTCTGTAGTCCACAACCATCTCCAGTGTCTTGAGAGCGTTGAGCTCCAGATTGTTCTGGCTGTACCAGGGCACCAGATGGTCAAACTCCCACCTGTAGGCGGACTCATCCCCACCAGAGATTAGTCCAATGAGGGTGGTGTCATCCGCAAACTTCAGGAGTTTGACGGACTGGTGACTGGAGGTGCAGCTGTTGGTATAGAGCAGGGGTGTCAAACTCATTTTCACAGAGGGCCACATCAGCATTATGGTTGCCCTCAAAGGGCCAAAGACCGTATAAATGTTAATGTAATGTAAAATAAATGTAGCTACACATTTACATATTGTTAAACATGTTGTTTCTGTATTTATTACTTATTCAAGTTATACATATTGCAAATGGATTTGCATAAATGTAAAAATATATGTTGGCTTATGTTATTTTAACAAATAATTTTAGTTTATCAGAACCCCATATTACTCCATCAATCAATGATCAAACCATTCAAGTAAATAACAAAGAAGAATATCATCAAATACAAGCTATGACATTAAGTTTGTTCAAAACCTTTTTGTCACAGTCAAGAGGGGCAGAACTAACAACTGTGAGCTGCAAAGAACACGTGGGACAGATGTAGCAGATGTTACAAAAACAAATGGCTGCACACAACCTTGCAGAGGCCATACATCCAACTAATGGAAGATAGTTTAATTAACTTTAATTAACAGATTGCAGAATGGGTACAGTACAGTACAGCTCAATACACACAATTGTTAAGGGGATGCAGACCAGAGAAAGACTTTCGACTTGTTTACATCAGGGTCCCCCATTTTCAATTCGTAATGAAATTGCTATTATGTGTCTGCATGAACACACAGCTGTAACTGTACTAAAAAATAACAAAATAAGGGTTGTCTCAGTTCACAACTATATTGGTCAAGTTTTGGGTGGGACTTGTTTGTGTCCCTACAGCTTCTTATTCAATTGAGCGAGATGCTCGGTTATGTCACACAGCCAGTTTGCATCCGACAGTTCAGACAATATTTCTTCAACCCTTTATTACCTATTCCGCCTGGATCTTTTTTGTATTTTGGGCTGTAAAATTGTCAAAGAATGTCTGAGGAGTAAGTGCTTTTGGCTTTTTTCCTTTGTTACTTCATCAATACCTCAGATGTTCAACATACATGTATGTGTAAGAATGTGTAATAACTAAGGCTGTCAAAGTTAAAGCTTTATTAACGCATTAACCCACAATTATTTTAACACTGCTATTTTTTAACCCAATATTAATGTAATTTTTTTTTTTTTTTTTTTTTTTTTTTACCTGAGCTCTTGGGGGGCCACATCAAATGACGTGGCGGGCCGCATTTGGCCCGCGGGCCGTGAGTTTGACACCTATGGTATAGAGGGAGAAGAGAAGAGGGGAAAGAACACAGCCTTGGGGGGAACCTGTGCTGATGGTCTGGGAGTCTGAGGTGTGTTTTCCCAGTCTCACGTGCTGCTTCCCGTCAGACAGGAAGTCTGTGATCCACCTGCAGGTGGAGTTGGGCACGCACAGCTGGGAGAGCTTGTTCTGTAGCAGGGCCGGGATGACTGTATTAAAAGCAGAGCTGAAATCCACAAACAGGATCCTGGCATAGGTTCCTGCAGAGTCCAGGTGCTGCTTGTAGCGACGTGTAAGTCGATTTGGATAAAAGTGTCAGCTAAATGACTAAATGTAAATGTAAAATGGAGGTCAAAGTGGAGTGCCATGTTGACAGCGTCGTCTACAGACCTGTTTGCTCTGTAGGCGAACTGTAGCGTGTCCAGGAGACGGTCTGTGATTGATTTAAGGTGTGTAAGCACAAGGCGATCAAAAGACTTCATCACCACAGAGGTCAGGGTGACTGGTCTGTAGTAGTCCACTGGGCCTTGGCTTTTTGGGGACAGGGATTATGGTGGATGTTTTAAAACAGGCTGGCACATGGCATGTCTCCAGTGAGGTGTTAAAGATGTCTGTGAACACCAGAGACAGCTGGTCGGCACAATGCTTCAGGGTGGATGGAGAGACAGAGTCCGGTCCCGCTGCTTTTCTGGGTTTTTGTCTCTTAAACAGTCTATTTACATCTCTTTCCAGGATGGTGAGGGAGGGGACTCAGAGGTGGGGGGCTGTGTAGCTAGCAGACTGGAGCTGCTGAGAGGTGTCGTGATCGGGTGGGGGGGATGTTGTCAGGACTGCTCCATTGTCTTTCAAAGCAACAGTAGAACTCATTCAATTCGTTGGCTAGAAGACGAGGGTTGTTGATTAAGTGGGGAGACTTTGGCTTGTAGTCAGTTATGTTCCTGAGCTCTCTCCAGATAGAGGTAGTATCATTGGCCGAGAGCTGGTTTTGGAGCTTCTCTGAGTCGTTTAGCCTCTCTCACCGCCTTGCTAAACCTGTACTTTGACGCATTGAAACTGTCTCTGTTTCCACTTCTGAAGGCCTTCTCTTTTTCCAGCCTGAGCTGTCTTAGCTTTGTCGTAGACCAGGGTTTATCATTGTTATAACTCACCCGGGTCCGAGTTGGTACACAGCTGTCCTCACAGAAGCTGATATAGGATGTTACAGCCTCTGTGTACTCATCCAGACTATTTGTAGCAGTCCTGAAAATATCCCAATTAGTAGAGTCCGGACATGCCTGAAGATCCTCCACAGCTTCACTGGTCCAATCAGAATCAGATGGATCGTGACGTGGTCAGATTCACCCAGTGGTGCGCGGGGGACGGCATGAAAGGCATTGTTCACCGTGGTGTAACAGTGATCCAAAGTGTTCTCCTCTCTGGTGGGGCATTTAATAAACTGTTTGTATTTGGGGAGTTCGTGGGTGAGGTTACCTTTGTTAAAGTTACCAAGGACAATAACTAAGGAGTCTGGGTTTGTTCGCTCTACAGCCCGTATTCATCGTCTATCCCAGTGATATCACTGCTTTGGAGGTTCTCTCTCTGATTTCTACCTTTTAGGAGAGAGTGGTACGTGTTCACAAACACTGACACAACATATGTGAATTCCTGAAATGGGTGGCATTCCCCTTTTAATGTCTCTGACATCGCTTCAGTTCCCATTAGATACAGTAGGACTATAAGGAGCCATGTTCAGAAACGAGGGACAAGCTTGTAACCTCCTGCTCTGTGTCTCTGCAGCCGGAGCTCCATCTACCACAGTGTGGAGGGGCCCCTCACGTACGTGCTGAACGGGGACCTGATCACAGAGCCTCGGCCCCTGCCCCTGCCCCCCGTCCTCCCCCCGCTGCCGCCCCAGCCCCTGCCCACCCACACCTCGCAGGCCTCCTTTGTCTCTGCGCTGGCCATGGAGGAGGAGGGCTCTGTGGAGACAGAGAAGATGGCGGAGCCGGGCCCAGTGACCCGACAGCCCCACGTCATGGCCTGCTACCAGAGCTACCTGGCCCACTACCAGGTATGGCCCGAGCCTAAGCTTACGTTCTTTCCTAGTCCAGAGGTTCTCAATCTTTTTCCTGTCAAAAGACCCACACATTGATGCACTTTTAGCCACAGACCTCCATTTGATATGATTTAGTCTCTGTGACCTCCATCTGATTAGATTGTCATTTGTTAGATATGAACATGCCAATATTATGGGGAATGCTTACCTTAACGTGACTGAATGGAAGCAGATATGGATCAGCTAGCCTAGATATTGGCCAAAAACACCTCCCAGAGTTTTAAAGGAAAACTCCAACATTTTGGGAAATTAGCTTATTTAACATCTTCCCTGGAGTTAGACAAGAAGATACATACCTTTTTTGTCTCTGTGCATGCATTAGGCTTAGGGAACAGTCGCTCCGTTAGCATAGCTTAGCTTCATCACTGGAAGTGAGTAGGGGCCGGAGCCTGGCGTTCCCACACAGTGTATAGTTTGATTGATTGATTGAAAAGTTTATTAACAGATTGCAGAATACACTCTAAATACAACTCCAAAACGTTCATGTAAACATGTTGTGACCTGTGTATTCACCACGTGGAGAAATAAAAAATTATTGAATTAGACAATTACGTTTTATAAGCAAATATACTTGCCCAACCACTACTGTATGAGCGCAGCCAGTGATTTCAACGTGACGGCGTGTTTGTTTACATTCTCATTCATTCAAAAGATCCGAACCGATTGAAGTTTATAGATACCATGACTTGAAATCCTCTTACCTTGACGATTAAAAGCCTCCCCAATTTAGAAAACAGTAATCCAATGGCTGGTATTGATAATATACAACTAACGCTCGGAGCTAACCAGCAACCGGACAGTCAAGCAGATAACGAGAGCAATGACTTCCTTTCTGGGGGGTTTCAAAATAAAAGAGCGACGTCTATAGCAGCGGAAAACGTTTATTTTGTACATTATCTAACGTTAACACGAACCTAAACTAACGTTACAACTAACCTAAAGTTAGTTTAGGTTCGTGTTAACGTTAGATAATGTACTAAATAAACGTTTTCCGCTGCTATAGACGTCGCTCTTTTATTTTGAAACCCCCCAGAAAGGAAGTCATTGCTCTCGTTATCTGCTTGACTGTCCGGTTGCTGGTTAGCTCCGAGCGTTAGTAGTATATTATCAATACCAGCCATTGGATTACTGTTTTCTAAATTGGGGAGGCTTTTAATCGTCAAGGTAAGAGGATTTCAAGTCATGGTATCTATAAACTTCAATCGGTTCGGATCTTTTGAATGAATGAGAATGTAAACAAACACGCCGTCACGTTGAAATCACTGGCTGCGCTCATACAGTAGTGGTTGGGCAAGTATATTTGCTTATAAAACGTAATTGTCTAATTCAATAATTTTTTATTTCTCCACGTGGTGAATACACAGGTCACAACATGTTTACATGAACGTTTTGGAGTTGTATTTGGAGTGTATTCTGCAATCTGTTAATAAACTTTTCAATCAATCAATCAAACTATACACTGTGTGGGAACGCCAGGCTCCGGCCCCTACTCACTTCCAGTGATGAAGCTAAGCTATGCTAACGGAGCGACTGTTCCCTAAGCCTAATGCATGCACAGAGACAAAAAAGGTATGTATCTTCTTGTCTAACTCCAGGGAAGATGTTAAATAAGCTAATTTCCCAAAATGTTGGAGTTTTCCTTTAAGCTAGGCTAGTGGTCCGTATCTGCTTCCATTCATTTGCATGCATTTCCCATAATGTTGGCATGTTCCTTAAATTCAGCAATTCCATAGCTGTCTAGTAGAGGTGATAACAGTAGAGAAAATTAAACCTAGATTAGAATGGTATACATTATCTGGTTAGGTACATTTATGAAATTTATTGACAAGTGATATTAAACTATTACCCAATTTTGTACACCTAGGGTTTCGAATGGACAGGCGTGTAGAAGAATGTGTCAATATGTAGACAATTCCTGCATGTTGCCTCGATTCTTGAGACCGAAATATTGTAAATTAATCAAGTGCATGCAAATCAGCAGACAAAGTACACAAGGTCTCTTTTCTATGGTCTGTAAACTCTGTGTATAGCAAAGTATTGTTGACTATTGTCAATACTACCAATCTTAACTGGTATGGATGTTCGGTTTGTCTGCTACCAGGTCTCAAATTGGTCTGTCAAGCAACCCACCAATAAAAGGACGTCCAAGTCCTCTCTGCACCGCCCCCTGGATTTGGACACGCCCACCAGCGAGGAGAGCTCCACCTCTTTTGATCAACTGTCTGTTCCAAGCTTTAAGGTGGGGATATTGGGTCTCATTCATCAACGGACTTAAGACAAAAGATCAGACAAAATGTTGTCCTAGCTCCACTTAAGAAACTTTCGGGCAGATTTTGGGATTCACCAACGGTCCCTTCTCCTGGATTCGGTCTTAACTAAGAGCAGGATTTAGGAGCACTGAAGAGCAGTCGTAAGTCGGACAGACTGGTGTGCGGCGTGTTCTTAAGGGCTTTATTTTGCAGGAATCATGGTGATTGCGTTCATGTCAACTATACAGACATCCTTGGAATAAAATAATCATAATAATAATAAATATGACTATTTGTATGATTAAAAAATCTAGTTTTACATTTACAGTCATGCCTCAAGAGGCATCGTGATGTCCGAAAATGTGGATAAATAAATAAGAACTAAAGCTAATCACATGGATATATCTATAGTGGAATAGACGGTATTAATATTCCATATTTATACAGTCTTGTTTCGCGCTCCTAGCCACACACACACACACACTGTATAGCCTACGTGTGTAATGAATGAACAGTAGGCTTATATTATTCTAATTACTTGTTTCATTAGGAGATAGTAGATACTGTATGCGCTGCTCTATAGTAGTACGTACAGTACACATCTTAGCATGACATCTTAAGGCCGCCACAGAGTCGGGCGTACTGTGAGCGGACCGGACTCTGCGCGGCATGTCCGCAATCGTTTGAGGTTTCAGTCAAGCTTACCACCGCTTACCAATTACCTACATTTCTCATGCCAGTTTACTACATTTAATGCAGGTCGATGTCAACCAACACGCCAAGCAGCCTTTTGTGTGACACCGGTGCGCAACGCCTCTGTGCAACGCCTCTGTGCATGGTTCGCACAAGGTCCTTGAAGTGCTTGAATTTTGACGGAAAAAAGTCAAGGCCTGGAATTCCTTGAAAACAGCCAATCTTTTAACAAGGTGCTTAAAAAATCCTTGAAATTCAAATCAACCATTTGCATTGAAAGTTTTGTTCATCCATGATAAAATAGTTCTGAATCAAGAAATACGCGTTTTTAATCTAAAGTTTAACTAATTGTCGGAAATTGGGTTTAAGCCATAAATATTGGATTTGAGTGAATTGTATCCTTTTAAATCTGTGATCTCCTAATAAAACAAGTCATTAGAATAATATAAGCCTACTGTTCATTAATTACGCACGTAGACTATACAGTACGCATGCGTGTGTGTTCTTGCGCTGCGGCAGGTGGCCATGAGAGCACAACAAGACGTTATAAATATGGAATATTGATAGTCTATTCCACTATAGGTATAGTGTGCTGTATGATGCATTTGAATCTAATCAAATTTTGATCCATCCCAAAGCGCTTCATCGCTGCCTGTTGAATGTTTTGCGCACGGCCCTCGTATTATGAGCTGGAGGGGCGTGTCTGTATGCAAATTATATAAACAGGAACGCACGTTCCAGTTTGGAATGAGTGATGTACGATCATTCAGGGGTTCACAGCTGTGATCATTTGGCAAGTTAAGACAACCTCTCCACGCGTTGGTGAATCCGGGGGTAATTGTCGTCGGCTTTCTCTTACAACCTTCCAAGGAGGTTGTCGTAAGAGAAATCTTAAGACAATGTTGGTGAATGAGGTCCATTGTCATTGGTGTCTGTACATACATGATATACCCTTGTTAGATACACGCTGTTATCAAATCTGTCTGAAGAGAAGTCGGAGAGTCATCCATATCTAGGAATTTGTCATACATGTTGTTGTTTTTCTTTCATATTTGAAGTCACAAATGATTGATAACAGAGAATGGGTAATTTGGTCAAAAAGGACAATTTAGTGATTGAGAAATGTAGCTTCTACACATGCTCCACCAAGTCCTTAGTTACCGTGACTTGTAGCAGAGATCATGATTTATCTTAACTCATTGGACGCCATGCATTAGCCTCATCCTATAGTAGCTACCACCATCGCTGTAAACGGTGGGAGTCGCTCACCTTGTTTGCAGGGCTATAACTATTTAAATATTATAGCTATATATGCAATACTATGGCCCATTTGACATCGAGTATCTATCGTTCAATATGTGAAAAAGGAATATTTTTTCCATCCATACATTCTCTTTTTATACCGTGGTGAATATAAGTATGGTTTTAGAGTGGTCTGGGGTAATTCCTGGAAGGCTAGTAATAGCCTGTGACGCATATTATACTTAATCCATTGGCATTTCGTCGCTATACACGCTACAATAGAAAATTCAAATGAACATGATCGGTATATTATGTTCCATCATGCATGCATGAAAGGGGGGGGGTCGTTTATGATTAATTGATTGTCAATAACGGCATTCGTTAGTACAACAGCATACGTTGATCAGGGCGATGGCTATGAAAACAATGGACAACCAAGCTGAAATTGACGTTAGATTGCTCTTACCTGTGGCCGATGATAATCCAAAAAGAATATTCCAATTATTTGATTGCCATCTGCTAGATCGTATGTCCATTTGGCCCACGCCATAACGATTCAATGCGATCGAGTGAAGGTCTTGATCCACGTTACAAGAAAACTCCGCCCGGATGACTTTCAGTGACGCACAGCCCCATACACAGAGACACAAAGGGAGTGCAACATCGGCTGCATACCACCAGGCGGCGGTATCGGACCGTTGCGATCTCAGACACATTGCCACACAGTACCACAGTATACCTGGATGATTTATGAATGGAAATAGCTAATAAAAGAAATAACGATCCAATAACGGGTATACTCGTTGTTGGCGTTTTCCGATTGGCGCGCTATAACGAGTATACTCGTCGTTGGCAGGGAAAGGGTTAAAAGTCACATTTAACCTCAAGTTTAAGTAGATTATAGTTTTGCTCAACATAAAATCACGTCACTTTTAATTATTTTCTCTGAATATGTTTTATAGCGAGTAGTTTCTTTGTCCATCTTTAGTGCCATTCAAACCTGCCATAGTGTCCCATCTCCTCATTATATACTATTATGTCTCTGTTACGTCTTAAGACTTGTTTTGACCTTTCTCAGGTGGTGAAACAGGGTCTGTCGGCCAGCTCTTTACTTGACAGAGGGATTCAGCTGATGGGAGATTCAAACAGGTAGTTAGTAATATACTAACGTGGAGTACTTAAATCTCTGGGTCAGTCCATGACATGGGAACTCACAGACCTTTAACCTTTCTGTGTGAGAAAGATGTTCATTATTGAACATTACATACAAAGTATATTCAGAAATAGACTAGATGTATGAAAAAGACATGAAAACAATATAGAAATTATTATGGATATAATATAGATAATAATTATGATATTGTCAGATGTGTAGAATTCACCTACTTACAGCAGGGGAAAAAAATCGATTTGAGATTGCACACAGATTTCTGATTTGAATTGAGTACATGCATGTAACCTCATCCTTTTTTTAACTGACAATACCAACATAGTATTTAAACGATTAAATTATAAAATGATAGATAGCTACTTTTCCTAATTTTCCTTTCCGATTTGATAATATAATATACTTTCCCCCCCCCTCACCTGCTTATTCTCCCAACCCCAGCACGCCGTACACCCCTTTGGACAAGAAGGCTATGGAGAACACGGATGAAGACACCACCACAGAAGACTGGACGTTGGAGCAACCTCTGGCCCAGACCAGGACTACAGCCATCGTAGAGGTGAAGGGTGCCATCGATGTGGTGCTCACCCCTCTGGTCGCTGAGGCTTTGGACAGGTAACCTAGCAACCCCACCCTCCACCTCTGCCTTGGGAAGAGAGTTGGGAAGTAAAGTATTAGTATTTCATTTAACTGGATGAGTAATCTGTTGAAAAAGTACAGTCTTTTTCAGGTTCAGTATCTTAATGTTATGATGGTTTATTAGCAGTACAGTCTTTGCAGTACAGAGGTTCAGTATCTTAACTTTATGATGGTTTAGTAGCAGTACAGTCTTTCCAGTACAGAGGTTCAGTATCTTAACTGAACGGGCACCGGTTGAGAGAGTGAACAGTTTCAAGTACCTCGGAGTCCACATATCCGAGGACTTGACATGGACCACACACATTGACAGTGTTGTGAAGAAGGCACGGCAACGCCTCTACTTCCTCAGGCGCCTAAGGAAGTTCCAAGTCAGTCATAAGATCCTTAAGAACTTCTACTCATGCACAATAGAGAGCATCCTGACATCCTGATATCACCTCCTGGTTTGGGAATAGCACCGCACAAGACCGTAGCAGACTACAGAGAGTGGCCCGTTCAGCCGAACGCACAATTGGAGGGGGGCTTCCCACTGTCCAGAACATTTACAACAAGCGGTGCATGGGTAAGGCTAAGAGAATTATCAAAGACTCCAGCCACCCAAACAACTGCCTCTTTGAACTGCTGCGGTCAGGCAAGCGATACCGGAGTATCATGGCAAGCACAGAAAGACTCAGAAGAAGCTTCTATCCCCAGGCCATCAGGATGCTCAACGAACAATAACACTATGTAACAACCATCAAATGCACTCACAGCACACACATCCACACGCACACACTCACTTAAACAAACAACTCACTGCGGCACCCACTTTACACACTTTAGAACACCTAAACACACTTTATATTTATTGGTAAAGAATTTGCACTACAACCCATACCTCATTACACCTTACTGTAAATTGTACCTAAATTGTACCTCATCCCATTTCTGCTTTGCACTATATAGTATATTGTATATTAGTATATTGTATAGTATATTGTATGGTAACTCAGTTACTTCTACTCTGCATTGAACATTGTACATATGTACATACTGAACACTTGTGTCCACGTACGTGACTTCTATTTTTTACTTGCTATACTTCTTTTATTTTATACTTATCTATTTTTGTCTAGCACAGTCTCTGGAGCGTAACAGAAAGAAGCATTTTGTATAAAACTATTCTGTACTTCTGTATGACAACTAATAAAGAAACTTGAAACTTCAACTTCAACTTTATGATGGCTTAGTAGCAGTACAGTCTTTCCAGTAGAGAGGTTCAGTATCTTAACTTTATGATGGTTTAGTAGCAGTACAGTCTTTTCAGTAGAGGGGTTCAGTATCTTAACTATTGGCTTTGGGTACCCCTACATAGAGTGGGAGGTGGCGGTGTTGGCTATGCTACTGGTTTTCCTTGTTTTCTTTTGCGGTCCGATATGGTGTGTAATCCCACACGCTACATGAGTTATTACTGCTTAGTTGTGTCTCTATAATGTATGCAAGGTGGCAACAGAACTACGCTAAGGTAGACTACTACCAGGCCAGCATGGGTGTGTGAAAAGCAGCAGTAGGGACAACGGTAACAACAACAAGGGATGGGACCGAATATTCGAACATTCGAATAGTCGTTTCTGTTATTAAGATCGATTGAATTTTTTTACAATCCAATATTTGTTTTGTGAAATGCTTTTTATTAAATTTTTTTTAGCAAACATTCTTATTTAATTCCTTTTTATATTTAGAGGCAGCCTAATTTTCATAGCCTAATTGATCAAAAAGATGCACATGCTACTGTTTCTGTTTGTTTATTAAAGCCGGTTGATAGGCCAATGCAATGCTGTTATTATAGGCTACGATGGTGAATGGTGTCATTTTGATTTATTGTCGGTCAGCTGATTTAAAAAAAATTATAATGATAATAATTAATATAATTTTTTTTTTTTATACTTTTTCTATTCGAATATTCGATATTATGAAACACGAATCAGCTTAAAAAACAGTCTGTGGTTGGGGTCTTTGATAATCATGCAGGCTTTGCTGACACATGGTCTGTTGCATATGTCCTGGATGGAGGGAATCTCACATCAACTGATGCTCTAGGCTGTTTCTACGACCCTCTTATCTGTAGCGCTTTGCAATTGAGGGCAGAGCAGTTCCCAAGTGTTTCAGCAGATATTGCTAATTGGCTCAAGCACAGTGTGTTTACAATCGGGAAACCCTTCTATAGTATGTTTTGGTATTCAGTAGAAGAGCGAGTGTCGGACATTACTTAATACACAAGCAGGTACCTATACAGGTCATCTGATTCTACAGACCTACAGAACGTACACTGGTCACAGTGCTGTCTCAGGTCATCTGATTCTACAGACCTACAGAACGTACACTGGTCACAGTGCTGTCTCAGGTCATCTGATTCTACAGACCAACAGAACGTACACTGGTCACAGTGCTGTCTCAGGTCATCTGATTCTACAGACAAACAGAACGTACACTGGTCACAGTGCTGTCTGTTTAAACTGCCTTCTATCCACAAGTCCTAATTATAAAGTATTTGCTAGTTTTGGATCCTCCTCATTCTAATCATAGTACCTACTGTATGTGTTGAATATGACTATAAGAGATGGCTTGGTCTGTTTCAGGTACATTGAGTCCATGGTGCATTTTGCCAGCGTCCGTCACCCTGCAGGTATTCTAGACGACCTACACGGGAAGGTTCTCAACGAAGCCTATCAGATCAGCAAGTCCACAGTCACTGAGTCTGTAAGTAACCACAGTACACTGCCTCGGAAGGCAAACGCCGTACAATAGAAGTTGGCATGCTATAATATAGAGAGGAACGTTTCTTGATTCACAAAAATAAACACACACACACATACATAAATAAAAGGTGATTGAGTATCATACAACAGTAAAACAGTCTCATACAATAGTAGAACAATCTCATACAACAGGAAAACCGTCTCATATGGTTTGCATATATGGTAAATGGTCTGCATTTATATACCGCTTTTATCCAAAGCGCTTTACAATTTATGCCTCACATTCACTCATACATTCACACACCGATGGCGGAGGCGACCCTGCAAGGTGCCAAGCTGCTCATCAGGAGCAGTTAGGGGTTAAGTGTGTTGCTCAAGGACACTTCAACACGCTGCCGGGAGGAGCGGGAATCACACCAGGAACTTTCAGATTACCTGTTTATCATATAAAGATACAACAGTCTCAAACAGATGGAACTGTCTCATACAACAGTACAACAGTGTCATACTGTATGATTGTGGATAGAACAATCTCAAACGGCATGTGCTACAGGGCACATGACGTGGCTTTCTAACAGGGCCCTCTGACACAGAGACACGGATGATGTTATTCCACAGAAAGGTCATTTTATTTGCAGGTAAAAACAGGCCAGTAGAATGTGTGCTGGGTGAGCATGGCTGGTTTATTCTTTGCTGAGTCATTTAACTCAGAACACAACAACAGGTGCACTGAATCAAGTCATGCCATGGTTACATCAAAGGACACACGGGCTACGTTCCATTAGTCATTTGCCATGTCCTTTTTGTATATAGTATAACAAATATAAATCCTATGCTATGTCTATGATATTTTTATATTATTAGTCGATGAGTGAGTTAGTGATATTGGCGGTTTATAGAAGTGCTTCACATCTAAAAACAGAAAAGGTCAGAATAAGTAAGGCTAATGAGGCTTATTTCAATTTCAATAAATCTTTTTATAAAAAATTCTTTTGTTGTACAATATTGTCTCCCACTATTTCTTCTTTCTGAACCACCCTCATCCACACAAGAGCCAAACAGCCAAGCAGGAACACAAGCTGTCCAAGACTGAGGGCACGACCCCTGGCTTCCTCAACAACCCCCAAGGCCAGACCGACCTGTCCGTCAAACCGGACAACGTGAAAATCAAAGGGCTCCAAGCCAATGTCTCCATCCCCAAGGTAAGCCTCCCCATACTCTGATGAAAAGCCTCATCAACCTGACCAGGCCAAAATCCAAGCCTCATCAACGCCAAACCGGACCAGGGAAAAAAATCCAAGCATGCAGATGAGATATGAATAATGATGTGCAACTAATTTCTACGTTTCTATAGACTTGTTTTGCTACAATTTTAACATTGTTGAAACATTGAACGTATTTTGTGATCATAATGCACTTTCTTAAACAGGTGGTTTGTCTATGGCATTTGCAGATATGGTGTTTGTTTGGATAAAATTATTCTGGTTATTTTCAACTAGACCATTTAGATTCTGTCCATTGGACTACTGTTTTTCTTCATCCTCTTCTCTACCACCAACTCTAGTTAGTCATTGATATACCAGACAGTCTAGCCTAGGGAAACGGACTGAAGCTCTTAGACATATCTGCAAAAGCAAGCAGAAATACAAGTATATACAGTATATCAATTCCATTACACTTTTCTTTATTATTTATTTTGTATTACAAATATCTTTACTTTTCCATTTTGAACAGATAACAAGACAAAACAACATTACAACACGGAACCCTTATTCACATCCATACACCCACCCACCCCCACCTTGAAAGAGAGAGAGGAAAGCCAGTAAATACATAAATGAATGGATAACCAAAAAAGAAGAAAGAGAGAGAAATAGAAAAAGGAAGAAAGAAGAGAAATGGAAAGAAAGGAGGGGAGATGCTTGGGGCAGGAGAGAAGCTTAACCCCTTCACCGCCGCACTACCAAACGGTTAACCCTTTCACTGCGACAATACACAGAAGGCTAACCCTTTCACTGCCACATGACAGAAGGTTAACACTTTACTATCACACAACCGACGGTCAAAAGGGGCTCGTTGGGGAGTCTCCCGAAGGTTGAGGAGCGGCTGCCATCTGTTAGTGAACTCTGCGGGGAGCCTCTAAGTGAGAATTAGATTTTCTCTAAAACATGTCCTCTAACAAGGAAGCTGGAGATGGGGGAGCAGGTAATTTCCAAGTGACACAGAATTTCCCCAAGGGGATTAATAAAGGAACACTTAAATGTGATCCTCCTCTGCACTATAAGAGAGGAAAAATCAATAACATGGAATTGGCTAGTGGCGATTTCTGAATGATTTTGCGAACTCCAAAGATTGTGGACATAGTTGCAGGTCTATTTCCAGGATATCGGATTTAAAGAAAGTGTCCCAGAATGAGTGCAGTTTGGGGCAGAAATAGAACATACTGTATAGCTGGCAGGAGAGTGGCTACAGCGATCTATCACTCACGGTGGGATACATCTCGGCTAGTCTTGCTTTAGAATAATGGAGCCTATCTAGTACCTTAAACTGTATAAGGCTTAATCTAGTGAACAGTTAATCGCATCGATTGCCCCAGCCCACTAGTCATCCGACAGTTCAACATCCATCTCCCCCTCCTAAACGGATTTAGCTTTGCGAGAAACATCATCATTAAATGACAGATGGGTCTGAGAGATGAGGAACTTCCAATCGGGTTTAATCTTGAATAGTTCCTCCCGAGTTAGTAAGGCGGTGGTGGTGGTGAACGGAACGAGGGAAATTGAGTCCTTACAAAGTTCCGTACCTGAAGATAGTGGTAGTAATGTAAGCGTGACAAATCATATTTGCACATTAGAGATTCAAAGAGAAATTATTGTTGAGAAAAAGATCCCGAAAGCAAGCGATTCCCTTCCAAGCAATCGTTAGAGGAATGGGGAAACGGGTGGTTAGAGGTGATTGGCCCTGGAGTTGATGCCAGGGGGCGAAATTAATTTATTTAGGGATTGAAAGAAGGATTTTGGTAGAAATAGTGGGATTTTTTGGGAGATGTAAAGACATTTGGGAAGGATGGTCGTTTTTATTGTATTACCGTACTTTTCGCACTATAAGCCGCACCTGACTATAAGCCGCAGCACCTAAATTGAATGATGTGTACATATATAAGCCGCACTGGACTATAAGCCGCAGGTGTTTTAATGTTTAATTACCATATGTAATTAGCATTGGGACACAATACTGTCGGACAAATAACAAGAATTAACTCATTTACAAGTTGTATTAAGTTTAGCAAATAAGGGAACAGATAAATAACATTTCAATGCAGTCAAAAAAGCTATATTTAGATTTTTACATTTTCGGGTTTGGTCACGTCGAGTCACATATAAGACGCACCGTTATATAAGCCGCAGGGTCGAAAAATGGGGGGAAAAGCCGCGGCTTATAGTCCGAAAAGTACGGTACTTCTGCCACTTAGAGCCAGGTGTTAATTATTCCATTTCTGAAAATCAGATTTAGTTTGAGAAGCGGAAATAAAGGCCACGTGAGTGAGTAATGTTCACCCCAAAATATTATAGTATAGTGAGACAAGTGAAAAGGCAGATCTGGTTGTTGCAGACTCGATGCGGAAGTGTTAATTGGGAAACATTTGCCTTTTTGATAATTCAGTTTATACCTGTAAAAAGTGCCATTCGTCTAGAATAGAGATTATATTTGGAATAGAAGTTGCCAGATTCATAACATAGAGTGATCGTCCTCACGATGCGCTGTGCCCTCCTGACAAATACCTTGAAATAGGGGGGAAGAGCCTAACGTGATTTTGAAAGGGGTTCAATCGCCAAAACAAACAGTAGGGGACTCAGAGGGAAACCTAAACGAGTCCCTCATGAGAGAGGAAATAGTCAGACTACTGTACAGACACGCCTGAGGACGAGTATACAGAATCAAAATCCATGCGACAAAGTGGTCCTCAAAGCCAAAGTGTGGCAAATATATTATCCCACTCTACCCTGTCAAATGCCTTCTCTGCATCCAACAAGATGACAACCTTGGGGGGTTTGTTGACATGATAAGAATAGATCATGTTCATGAGGGCAAGTAAATTGAAAAAGGAGTGGTGTCGTTTTATGAAAACTGTCGACCCAAAAGGATGTCTGGAAGAATCGTCTCCAGACGACAAGCCAACAATTTCGCCAGCACTTTTACGAGGGATAAAGGTCTGAAGGACCCACAAGTCCTTGTGTTTCTTAACCCTTTCACTGCCACACTACAGAAGGTTAACCCTTTACTACAGTATCACACTACAGATGGTTAACCGTCTGTAGTGTGGTAGTGAAAGGGTTAACCGTGTCTGTAGTGTGGTAGTAAAGGGTTAACCTTCTGTAGTGTGGTAGTGAAAGGGTTTTTCCCTTTGTCGTGTGGCAGTGAAAGGGTTAAGACGGAGAAAGGTTTAAGCCTGAGTAGGGTGGGTGGTACTCTACCTAGAGACTCTACCTAGAGCGGGGATAGTTTAGCAAAACCTTTTGAAACAATTCTGTCAAGTAATCGTCTGGGCCTGGGGCTTTATTACTTTGCATTACTTTGATAGTTTTGATTATTTTATCTAATTTGAGCTTAATCGTCAAAGAACTGATCCGTAATGGTGGTGTCTGGGGATTCTGGTTTATCCGGCACAGAATATAATGATACAAATGCAGCATTTATATCAGGGGGGCTAGATAGCAAATTGCCAGAAGAGTTCTTAATTTGTGGGATCAAAACGAGAAGCAGCTTGTCGCTTAAATAGTTACAGATTGGTTACCTTCTGTTTTTCACACAAACCACCCCCATTTACTGCCTCAGTGTGCCACTGGGTGGTACCTACCAAGACATGTCCATGGCTCTCCTCCAGAACCGCAGAGCTGGCCCTTTGATACATTCACATGCAATCAAGAAAACCCTGCCACTGAACCAAAAAAGAAAATCATGTAATATATGCGTTTTGGCGACCGAGATGAATGGCGAGGCAGGACTGACACCATTTGTAGCCTACTACAGTATATACCGGCATGCGAAGTGATTTGTTGGTGGATGTCAGCTTTATTCACACTGGAGAGGCTGACTGACTCCTTTGAATTATGTCAATTTGGGACAGACAGATTAATGAGGAATGCAAGCCGGCGCAAAGCATAATGGTATATGACCGTTATTTCCATCAATCATATCTGGGCAAAAACATGCCTGTCAGAGGCGATGAGAACTACTAAATAAAGTGCAAGGCAATGTTGGGTACTTGTGTACACAGCCATGCCTTCCACAAATCAGTGCACCGAGTTCCCCATCAATCCAACAATAAAACTATTGGAATGATTTGATTGTGTGTTTTTGTATGTAGCATAGACTATATACTAGTTTCATTGTTACTATGTTTAGGGTTAATTGTAGTAGATATAAACATTAGGAATAACTTACTTAGTCAAATGGGTCCGGTTAATAACAGCTTTATTAACCAGAGAAGATTAAATGTTACAACAAGGTAGAGAATATGGCTGAAGACCCTTTCTGGACACCGACCAGCTTCGTCAATGAGGAAAAGGCCTCAATCGGCTTCTCAGGGGTAGATAGGTTATATACAGAATACAGAGGGGGGAGGGGGACAAAGGCATGGAGGAGGGAAGGAGGATGCCTTTACGAGGAGGCATCGTCTTATCTACAGTTACAGTAGTTAATGCAGAAATCAAAAGGAAATAGTGGGTTGTTAAAAGCCAGGTGCTTCTATTAAACCGAACCAATCACTAACTAAAGTTCATAAAACATATAAACCGCTCCATATTGTTGTTTCCGTAATGACTCATGTGAAACAATGATCTTTGACCTTTCCATACAAATCTAAAGTCTTTTTGTTCGTTTTTTTCACAAAAGTTTTGCGAGAGAACACAATGTTTCTTGGGGGAACGCAATAGTTTCTCGGGATAAGAACAATCGTTTTTTGAGAAAACGCAAAAGTATATATGTATTAAATTTTTTTGGGGGTGAAAATTATTATAATACATTGTATAACTTAATAAAAAAAATACCTTTCCGTTTCCTCCAGGTGAACCTCTGCCTTTTGCAAGCGTCTGTGGAGGAGGGTTTGCATTCCAACTCCAGCAAGAGTGTCACCCATGTGTCCCTGGTGGCGCTTTGCTTCGATAGAATTGCCACTCAGTTTCGAATGAACAGGTAATGCTTCCCCAACTCTTCTTGTCATCACAGTGTGGGTGCCTAGTGTACTAATGCACATGGCTTAATATGTGTGTGCACATCTGTCTTTATGTGTGAGGATTTACCCCAGCACGTAGTGCAAAACCTCCAAGTTTAAAGATCCAGTACAATGGTGTTTTATTGAATTCAGTCATGCATTGCTTATTGTGGAATGTCATAAGTATATATTTATCAGCTTCAGATGTATCATTTGATTTGTTATGTGTTTTAGGTCAACCAACTCTCAGTAGGCTGATGGCGCATGACCTTCTGTTCACTAGACTATAGATCAGGGGTTCCCAATACATTTTCTGCCCGGTCCACTTTCTAGGATTCAAATGACTTGGTGGGCCAACCCAACCCCCTCACCCCTCCCTCATTCAAAATACAGACACTCTGAGAAGAACAGAGTTTATTTTGAACAGCTTGTCATTTCAGTTGCATGAAATGCAAGTCCAAATGTAACATTCAATAACCATTTTAGTTGTTTTGTTATATGAAGGAGCATCAAATTTGCGCAATTATAGCCTACACAAATAAAAACAGGCTAACCAAATGGAAACTAGATACGCAGGACCGCTTCGAACAATTAGCATACAAACACCTTTTGAAAACGTCAAAACTCTTAACAAAAAGTCTAACAACCAAAATGTTCTTTTAAAAAGCCAGCGAGCGAGCGCGTGTCGCAGTGAGACTAGCCCGAACCAATCAAGTTTACCTGGAACAGGGGGCAAAGCAGTCTGCGATTCTCAACCAATAAAAAGTGTTTAGGGGCGGGACTCTGCCGCGTAATTCGCTCAACTAGAGACACAGCGAGCGAATATTTGAGGGGTGAACGACATCGCTGCTCAGTTCGCTGTCGCTCGCGGCAGGTCAGGATAGTCTGATTGAAACGAATACATTTTAATCACTTTTTCTCACTCGCTCGCTCGCGTCGCTCTATGTCAGGACTGGGTGTCAAGCAGAAACCATGGGATGGAAATCGGACCGTGTCGATGCAAAAAGTTACATATCTGCTCAAATGCGAGTTTTCAAACATTTGGCTGATATGATGTTGTGGCGAGGCGGAGGCACTGGTGGAGGTGTTCGTTCGTAATTCTGTTTCTTTGTTGACGTTCGTTGAAGTTCATTGTTGAGAAGCCGGACTCGCAGGTGTATGTTGATCCCAACATGGCCAGGAAGTATATTGCCAGCTTTTTGATGTTCTTGAAATTGGACACGGACACGATGTTGGACCAGAATTCACAAACTGTCACGTCATAGTGTTGCGCTTTCAGCACCTCAAGTGGACAGCTTCACCATCTCCAGTTGGAGAGCTCCTTCGTGTCCTTTCTGTTTCATAATAAAAGTTCTCTGCGCTACAAATTTCATAATAAAAGCGGCCGCTATTGTCATGATTTTATTTTATTTGACAAATTAAGAATACACATGGTATGCAAACAAATTCATCAGGATTATGCAAAAAAGTTAAACTTATTTCCATTGCAGTCCTTAGGCAGCAAGCACTGTAGTGGGAAACTTGTAGATCTTTGATATTCTACAAATATCACATCACAAGAAAAAAAACATTACAATAAGCATAATAAAAATAAGCATAATAAAAACAATTCAGGTTAAACAAGAGCAGACATTAGGTTGTACAGTGTCTGCCTCAGGAGCCCACCTGGACTCTTAGCCTAACCTGCCTAGCCCATCATCTACTTTTTTAGCTGGACTTTAAAGCTAGTCAGTGACTGAGCAGTTTTGATTGTATTCGGAATGTTGTTCCATTCTTCACTCCCTGTGTAAAGAAATTTACTTCTGGCTAGTTTACTATTGTAGTTAGGAACTTTCAGATCTGCTACACTTGCCCTGGTGTTCATGTTGTGAGAATCCCTGACATGCGGAAAGTACCCTTTGAAATAATTCAGACACTGACCTGCCAGAATTTTGTACACCAGAATCAGTCTGAGCTGTTGAACTCGATTTTCGACAGGGAGCCAGTTTAGCTTTTTATGGTGGTATGGGCAGTTACGAGTTCTATAACTAAGATGTAAGACTACTGTTGTGGCTGATGGTTGTTTAACACAGCAGGAGACGATATTTCCAATTTCAACAGGCAATTTATTTAAGGACAGAAGGTTTAACAGCAGAAGCTATGGATCAGTAGACGGTCACCACAGTTGAAGAAAAACACTCTAACTTCTCAATCCCTCTGCTTGTCCCCTAAATCCCTTCTCAGCCCTGCCCCCACATGACAGATATGATGACGTGTCATATTATATCAGATATGACATGACGTACATTAAGATGACACGTAGATTTAACATCGAAGAGAGATAAAAACATTAAGAACATCGAAGAGAGATAAAGACATTAAGAAGAACATAGATTTAACATCGAAGAGAGATGCAAGATTAGTGAGATGTGTGTGTGTATATGTGTATGTATGAAAGAGAGAGTCAAGATTAGTGAGATGTGTGTGTGTATATGTATGTGTGTAAAAGAGAGAAAAGATTAAAGAGAGAAAAGATTAAATGTGTGTGTGTGTATATGTGTATGTATGAAAGAGAGAGTCAAGATTAGTGAGATGTGTGTGTGTATATGTATGTGTGTAAAAGAGAGAAAAGATTAAAGAGAGAAAAGATTAAATGTGTATGTGTATATGTGTATGTATGAAAGAGAGAAAAGAACAAGATATGATGTACTGAAATGTCCATCTGCCTATCTCCAAGTTGTTTTAAGAACATCAGCCAGACCGTCTTTCAGTACTGCTTAGTTGACCCATATTAAACTAGTTCACCTCATATACACATTTTCCCCAACATTCCCCCATTTGGGGCTATCCCTAGTCCCACCCAAATCATATAACCAAGAAAATGTGAACGTCTAACTAAACGAGAAACCATATTTACATAATACAAGTTTAAATGCCTAATCTAAACAAGAAACCTAATACATTTTAAATGTCTAAATAAACAAGAACGCTTACTTCATTCACTGGACCCCTAACGGACCAACAAAGGCTGACTACCGTTCTCACAATAAACACAAAACCGCTCAAAACAAGAGTAATCAAAACATCAAAAAAAATACCCCAATTTATAATCCTAACCTGACAGACAAATCCCCCCAACCTCCACCGCTTACCAAATGAGCCACAGTTCCGGCCGGAAACCGCGACTCTCATCAGGGAAAGGAGAAGTTGACCGTCAGAACTAAACATAGAACATCCCTCCCCCAAAAAAAATGACATTGTCTCTTCCATAACATTGAGTCCTAGTGTCCATCGCTCAGCCCCCCTTCCATGCCCACGCCATAGTCTCCTCACCGTATTGCCAAAAGTCACATTTTGCCAATACAGCAACCACCACGCCACACCTCCAGTCCCCGTAGAAGCATGTCCCCATGCCTGGACGGGAGGCGCTGGTCCCGACCTCACCACGTGTCCCCCCATCTTCGACGGGAGGTGCCCATCTTGCCCACTGCGTTAGCCCCCCCCCTTTGTCCCTCCAGTCCCCAGAACCGATCCCCAGACCACTTCTTCTCAATGCTTCCTCAGGCTCAGAACCGACACTCCGTACCATTCCATACCGATGCCCCTTCCCATTCCGCTTTGACCAGGACCATGAGTAAAATAAACAAAAATAATAAAAAATAAACCATCACTCAGACCATCCCCCGTCACTCTAAAAGGAATAAAACAAACAAAACTGAACCAAACAGAAAGAAAATGTCCCTTCCTCACCATACGCCTAGTTAAAGGAATAAAACAAACAAAACTGAACCAAACAGAAAGAAAATGTCCCTACCTCACCATACCCCTAATCCTCTATCCCCTCGTCTCCCTCTAAGGCAGCATAAAGCTGAGGGCATGGCCCGATTTGTGGCTCAATCTCTTTCTGTCCCACCATCAGCATTCGGCTTGTTACGTGTGAAGTTACCAGCCTACCCAAGAGAGGCATACCACAACAGAAAAGGAGAACCAATATCAACCCTGCCACCCCAATGGATATCCCCGTCTGCATCACTATGCTTCCCCACTGTCCCAATCTTTCCAACACCCCACTCCCCCACCATTCTTCATTCCGGCCAGAATTCCCCCTCAACTCCTCCCTCAAATCCTTCAGCTTAGCCATGGCCTCGGAGAACTTTCCCCCTGGCCCCACATTCGTCGGAATGAATGTGCAGCAGTACTGTCCAAACATGGAACAGACTCCACCCTTCTCCGCCATTAACCAGTTCAGAGCCTGTCTATTCTGCCACGCCACCGTACTGGTCGCGTGCATCTGGTCCCCCATTGCATCCAACGCCTCCTCGGTGTAGTTGAGATACCGCTGCTGATTGTAAAACAAATAGTTGATCCACCCGGTGTTCTTATTGACCGATATCCATGGCAGAATAGACTCAAACCCTGCCGCAATCTCATTCTTAGCCATGAACTCGGATGGAATGCCCCTTGGCTGTCCTATGCTGTCCAGATACACCCTTGGGTCTGCCTTGTAGCTACGCTTCGTTCGAGAGATAGGAGACTCAGAAGGTCCTTCCGTCACTGATAATGGTAGGACCACCATTGGCATGATCGCCTGAACCCGGGCACATCTACCTGACCAATCTAAAGGAAGTGTATTCCTCAACCTCCTACCGCCGCAGAGCCAGTATTGGTCCGCCAGTGCTATATCCTGGACATGAAAAGGGCAAGCTACAGGCCGTGGGTTGGTATCCACTCCCTTTAACACGACCCCGTGTCCACACTTTCCTTCTTTCGTGCAGTTAGTCGTGATGCTCCAAATAGTAGTGCACCGCCCCTCTGCCACCTCCCCTACGTCCCGGGTCCCCTCCTTTTGCAAGCACTCGAAATCCTTGGTCAGCCATAGTTTGACACCTCTGGGTATTGGCAACCCCGTCGCTACCCCCTGCACACGTACATCCAATTTCCTACAACGTTCCCGCATAGTGACATCCTTGAAATCCGTGACGTTTCCTGCCGCCTTAAAACGACTAGAGCCGAGAAACCCCAAACACTCTGCCTCGCACCAAGGGCGACTATTATGGGGCCCCTCCCATGCCTCTGCGTCCCTGTCACACTGAGCCCAACTGAACTTCGTGCCCTTCACCAGCAGCCTATCCGGACGTGCCTTGGAGCAGACATAACAATCCTCTATCTGATTCTGCGCGCTCGTGTACTGGACCCACTTAAACCACTCATTCCCTAAAGCCGCCCTATACATCGGGTCAGCCTCCGGGTCTTCCTCGTCATAGTCATAGTCGCCCCCATCTTGTTCCCCGGAAGGAAGCAAACCCCTCAACCTGGCCCAGAGTGAGCCCACTGAGTCCCTCAACGTTCCGGCTGTCCTCTGGAACATATCCTGTCCCCCCACCTCTTCCGACTCAGCGTCCTTGACCTCCCTTTTTCCCCTCACCCCTGTCCCCTGTGCTTGGTTCGGGACAGGCTCAACCCTCCTATCTACCCCCACAACCCGATCCTCGTTAGTATAATGGTAAGTATCCCCGCCTGTAACGGGGGAATGGTCAAAATCAAAAACATGCCCTTGCGGTCCTCCGGGAAACACCCCTTTTGGTTGTAGTCTTATCTTCTCCCCCCCTTCCTCGATGGAGGGCAGAGGGGGCGCCTGATTCTGAGCCTGGTCATGAAAGCCTGCCGGTACTTGAGCCTGAGCGGGACCCCGTGGGACTCCTACCCACTCAAACCCGTCATCCTCAAGGACGGGTCGACCGTGACGGTTCTCAATGACGTCGTTGCGCCCGGCCGACCGTCCGCACACTGCTGCCAACATCTGCGGAAGCATCAGCAGGCACTGCACCTTCCAGTTGCCGTCTCGGGCCCTCCATGTCGGGTTCTGCATAACTGCGATCGATTGTATCCCCCAAGAGATCGCCGCTGGCCTTTATGCAGTGATTGAAGTGGAACCAGGTCGTTGATCCTTTGACTTGGACTGCCGTTCCAGTCGATCGGATCACCTCGTACGGGCCCTCTCTCCGGGGTGATGACCACTTTCTCTTGTGGACCTTTACGAAGACCAGGTCCCCAGGGATCAGCCTCGGTTTGGTGGCTTCCTTCTCCGCCTCCTTCACCCCCTTTTTCTCCTTTCTCTGCTCCTGTCGAAACACAGCTTCATGTATTTTAGTCACTTGCTGAAGATATTTTTTCAGATCTTGCTCAAAAATATCTAATGCCGGGCCCCTAGCCAGGTGTCTAAATGGCGGTGCTGGCATGCTGCGGCCTGTAAGCATTTCATGCGGTGTTAGCTGTGTTTGGCGGTTTACGCTGCTTCTAATAGCCATCAGAGCAAGTGGCAAAGCATCAATCCAGTTAAGCTTAGTTTGCATACAGATTTTCAACAGTTTGTTGGCACACACGTTCTCGAGAATTCCCATGAAGTTTCCCTGGTTGGGAGGTCTATAGAGGGCACCAATCAAAATTGGTTTGGTTTTGGGAAGAAAAACATCAACCCAAATAGCTTCCAAGTCATCATTGTTCATGTCAGATCTCACATTGAAATTTAAATCTGATCCTATATATACACACACTCCTCCCCCTTGTCCATTCCTGTCCCTCCGAATGAGTTATCAATGACAACTTCGGTGTCACTGATGGAAGGGTCCAGTTGGGATTCCGAAATGCAAAGGATACCAACCTTGCCACTGGCTGCAAGTTGCCGGACCTGGACTATCTTTGGGAGTAGCTTGTGCTTCTTATATTACGCCCAGTGTCAGCTGATTGTGACCATAAACGAGCGCACAACACCCCGGGTAAATCCTAAATGTTTGCAGCCCAAATTATCACTGAAACTTTTGATTGTTGGTTTCAGGCAGTGGTTGTATAGTAGTAGACAATCCACTGGATCATCCTTGGTAAACTTGGGACCTTTTCATCCATGTAAAAAGCTTAAAATCAATGAATACAACAAGAGAGCTACAAGCGCACCCCTCCGACCTGCCACCATCTCACCAGAGAATATGGAGAAACGTACATAGTATATATATTTATTTTTTTGCATTTGATTAATAGAACTTTGTTGGGCCATATTAATTAACCCATTCCCTGCCACCACTTTGATCATCTTATACCATTCTCTGCCAGTACTGTAAGTCTATGGAGATGTTCACCTTCTTTGCAGGGCTATAACTTTTTAAATTGTATTGCTAAATTGACATTACTATGGCCCATTCAACATCGATTATCTATCGTTCAGGATGTAGAAACGTTTTACTTTTTCATTCACACATTCATACGAAAATACCGTAGAGTATAAATATGTTTTTATCGTTTTCTGCAGTATTTCCTAGAACGTGAGATATAGACATAAATGCATATATTCGATTATCAAATGCCGTTTGATACCGATGCACGCTATATAAAAAATGTCAACTGTACATGGTCCTAAACGTTATGACTGATCATGCGCGGGTGAACGGAGGGGGGGGTGTCGTTTATAATTCCGTGACCGACGTTAAATGATTTATGTAGTATGGGTGATATATTGATCAGAGCAGTTTGTATAGAAAATGATAAACAAAAACGCTGAAACTCATGTCAGTCTCCTCGTACCGTTGGGCGATGAGAGTGGAGCAAACAGATCCCAGTTATGTGGTGGGGATCGAGGTGATCCATTTCCGGTTTGTATATTACTAATACACGCCCAAATCATGTAGATTATTGAGTTATGGCAAAGATCCATATCCATGGTGTGTGTATTGAGTCCCGTGACGATAAACGAGTGGCCGGACGGAATAGGGAGACGCACCGGGATCACAAGAGATCCACTTCCGGTTGCAACTCGCTGATCAGCCAGGTGGCAGTATTGAAGCGTTGCAGAGTTGTGCTGGCTCACACAGCATCCGACAAGGCTCCGTGAGTGAAATATGAATACCATGGCGAAAATCGAAATTATGATCAGAATCACGTCGTACGCCGTTATTGGCAGAATTCGCATGAACTTGAAACCCGTCGTATGACGTTATTGGCGGAGAAAGGGTTCAAATGCCTTGCGTGCCTGATGTGAATTTGCCTATTGGGAACCCCTGCATGCTTGACTGTTTATGACTACTGAGTACTATTACCCTGCCAGTGCTGAGCACCACTCAGCTAAATCAGAGCAGATAGATGTGACTAGCTGCCCAGCCAATCAAAGTAATCTGTGTGTATTATGCAAAGCAGCAGATTGTATATCTGAAATAGCTTGATTTTGTTGATATCCAAAGGGATATAGATCAAAGGCCTTTAGTCATCATTTTCACAACAACAGTTCTAAGATTTTTGGTAATAATAAATGTTATCACATCCTTTCAGAAAGCCCCAGTACACACAAAAATATGACTGTAAATAGAATCAACACAAAGTTGTGTATTGAACTCAATCCATAGCTTTGCACTGTCTGAATCCAAAGTGACCTTTACCAATCTGCTCCTCTCAGGGGCATTGTAGAAGAGGGGGCCAACACCCTGGAGCATGGCCGTCCATCGGTCATGTTGGAGAAGTACGCTTCCGCCACCAAGATGCAGCCCCAGTCTTCTGGCTCGCTGCGCTCCAATGCCGGCATTGAGAAGGGCAAGGAGATTGCTGCCCGGCTCAACATCCACCGCATCCACAGCCAGCTCCGAGGACTGGACTCTACAGGTTGGTGTTTGCAGGACTAAAGGCCTCCATCTATTACAAAGACAAACACTGCTAAGGCCCTGTGACAACCAGGCCCTTAAGTGTAGCACAGTATGGATGCTTGAGGGAAGCACTGTTCGTGGCTGCGGCTGTTGTTATGCGATCACTGAATCATTATTTTTTTAACCGCCACACTTTTTTGCTAAATGTTCAAATGTTTTTAAGTTACAGTCTGAGCACTAAAAACGTCTGGATCACTCCTACGAATCGTACTGACGGTGTTGACTGATTTTTGACTGGGGTATAAGTTGGACCATTCAAGTTCTAGCCCTAACATTGAGTGAGGATGCCGCAAAACAAAACAAAAGCGACAACCTAGCAGTGTACTTGTTGCCTATAAACATATGGTGAATGATAACTGTATGTGTCCCCCCCCCCTCTTCTCCTTAGACATCGGCACCTGTGCCATCACAGCCATCCCCTTTGAGAAGTCCAAGGTGCTCTTCAGCCTGGAGGAGATCGAGGAGTTCTCGCTGGTGGATGAGACTGATGCCCAGGCATCTGCAGCGGACCTAGCACGCTCCACGGCCTGCCTGGAGAAGTGGGGCTGGATCATGTTTGAATGTGGCATCGAGAACCTCACCGTGAAAGGTAAAGGCCACTCTGAATTCACTACTTACAGGGAATGGAAACATTGCATAATACAAAATGAATTTGTATTCGCAAATCAAATAAAACACTGTTTTACAAACAAATAAATAGATTTGCTGTCTGTCTCATGCAGGCTGCCATGTTTTTGTTGTCACGCCAGGTAGCAGTCGCAAGACATAGGCCACTTTACTTAGTTTTAATAATCCAGGTAAATACACGGAAAGCATAATAAATGAATAAATGAAAGCAGCTGTTACAAGAGAATGGGATTGTTATATAAACCCCCCCACAATGGTGTGTGTGTTGGTACGGTCCAGCAGGGACCAGGATGTAAGGTACGCTGTTGTGTTATGGGTTGGGATTCAATACAGATGCACAGTGGATACGCTCTAGTCTCCTGTCTCGTTATTTAACACAAACATGGTGTCAGAAGTGGCTATAATTACGTGAGTAATTATACGGATATGGTGCGCTACGGCACAGGAAATCGAGGAAAAGGAGAAGTCGGGGAGTGAAGCAGTGAGCGTTTGCGGCGAGCTAAGCTACAAACAAAAACACAGCATCACCATGGCAACAGCAATACCGCCACCAGATGAGATGAAGATGAGCGGCGATCTCGCAAGTAACTGGGATAATTTCCGATCGGAATTTGAGGACTACATACTGGCAGCGGGATTGAAGGACAAGGTAAAAGAAGTGCAAGCAGCAATCTTGCGACGCGTGATGGGCAGTGAATGTCGCCATATATACAGACATAATTTAGGACTTACGGCGGACCAGGAGAAGGACGTGGCCGTCATCATTCCTGCTTTAGAGGCATATTTTAAGCCAACAAGGAACATTATTTTTGAAAGATATGTGTTTGGGAAATGCAATCAAGATGAAGGGGAACCCATAGATTCATTCATAACAAGGCTGAAGGAGAAGGCGTCTTCTTGTGATTATGGGCAACTCAGAGAGCAGTTGATAAGAGACAAAGTAGTGCTGGGGGTGTGTGATGAGAGTGTGCGCCGTCGTCTACTCAGAGAGAAAGATCTTACACTGGAATCAGCCATTGAGATATGCCGGGCTGCAGAAATGACTGATATTAGAATAAAGGCAATGACACAGGATAGACATCAGACATCAGCAATGATACCAGAGACTGTACATGCGTCAGATGGCCGGCGGCCACGAGTTCTACCCAGGCAGGAACGATCTGACAGGTCTCAATATCAACCTAGGCAGGAACGCTCTGACAGGTCGCAATATCAACCTAGGCAGGAACGTTCTGACAGGTCGCAATATCCACCTAGGCAGGAACGTTCTGACAGGCCTCAATATTACGCGCCAGGCGCGAATTCAAGCGCTGCGTGTAGGTTCTGCGGCACTGCGCACAGGCGCGGACGGGAACAGTGCCCAGCCTATGGCAAGACCTGCCGCATTTGCGCAAAACTCAATCACTTTGCTGTAGTATGCATGCAGAGAGGCCAGGCCACCCGACAGCTACATACAGCAGACATTGACACTGAATACCTTGAGAATATGTACAGTGGGGAGGCAGAGGCTCACATATACACGGCAGAGAGCATAGGGGCAGTTCAGGGAGGTGGAAAAAAATGGTTTGCAAATTTAAAGATTAACGGAGGGTTGCAGAGGTGCCAGTTAGATTCAGGGGCAACCTGTGATGTGATGAGCATAAAAGACATGAGGAGGCTGGGCCCTGGAGCAAGGCTATTGCCCAGCCAAACAAGGTTGGTGCTGTATTCAGGTCAATCAATTCCCTCATTTGGCTTATTCAAAACCGAGTGTGTAGTGAGAGGGAAGACACACAAGCTGACCTTCGAGGTAGTAAGAAGCAGTCAGAGACCCCTTTTGTCAGGTGAAACCAGTGAGCGCCTAGGCTTAATGCGCTTCACCATCCCTGAGGAGCTGTTGATGGTAGGACATAGCAGCTCAGTCCCACTAACCAGGCAGCAGCTTGTCGGTACGTACGATGAGGTTTTCAACGCCCCTGTGGAATCAGTCCCAGGTGAAGTTCATTTTGAGTTGGACAGTAATGTAGCCCCAGTGCAAGCTGCTCCACGTAATGTTCCAGTGGCACTTAGGGAGGCAGTGAAGGCACAATTAGATAAATATGAGAAAGATGGCCACTTGGTTTCAGTGTCGGAGCCAACAGAATGGATCAGCAATATGGTGATTGTCAGACGGCCAGAGAAGCCGATCAGGATATGTATAGACCCAAAGTCATTAAATGTGGCTTTAAGGAGATCTCACTACTTAATGCCGACGCTGGAGGATGTCCTATACAAGCTGCCCAGGGCTCGCATTTTCACTCTTGTGGATGCACGGGATGCTTTCCTACAGTGCAGGCTAGACGAGGAAAGTAGTTACACCACCACATTTTGGACACCTTGGGGCAGGAAGCGTTGGTTAAAGCTGCCATTTGGGGTGTCTGTGGCCCCAGAGATATACCAGCGAAAGCAGCATGAGCTTTTAGCAGGGCTCAGTGGAGTAGAGCCCATCGCAGACGATATACTGGTAGTGGGCTGTGGGGAGACAGAAGAGGAGGCTATACAGGACCATGACACTAAACTGATAGCACTCATGGAGAGGTGCAGAGAGGTTAGGTTGAGGCTAAGTTTGAAGAAACTGCAGTTCAGGCTCAGAGAAGTCAAGTTTCATGGACACATCCTGTCAGCAGAGGGGCTCAGGGCAGACCCAGAGAAGGTCAGGGCGGTCCAAGACATGCCACACCCCACGGACGCCAAGGCGGTGCAGCGGTTTATTGGGTTTGTGACATACCTCGCAAGGTTCATGCCCCGCCTCTCTGAGATATGCGAGCCACTGAGGAGGCTGTTGGACAAGGCCGTCCCATGGCACTGGCTTCCCAAACATGGTGCGGCGATCGAGGAGATCAAGCGTCTGATCACAGTGGCCCCGATCCTGAAATATTATGACGTGACCAAGCCGGTCACCATCCAGAGTGATGCAAGTCAGAAAGGACTTGGCTGCTGTCTGTTCCAGGAGGGTCAGCCAGTAGGGTACGCATCGCGGGCACTGACTCAGACAGAACAGAACTATGCACAGATTGAGAAGGAGTGTCTGAGTATTGTGTTTGCGTGCCAACGCTTTCACTATTATCTGTATGCACGGGGGGAGATTGTGGCGGAAACGGACCACAAGCCACTCATTTCGATATTCAACAAACCCCTCCTCACTGCACCCAAACGGCTCCAGAGCATGCTGCTCACGCTGCAGAACTACAACCTCAAGGTCACATACAAGCCAGGCCCGGACATGCACATCAGTGACACATTGAGCAGGGCCACGGCTCCACCACAGAGGACTGACACGGGATACATGAAACACACAGTCTGCAACCTGCAGAGGGCACAAGAGGACACTGAACAGATTAATCAGGCTGATTATCTGAATGTCACCAGCCAGCGGTTGAATCAGATCAGGCAACACACTGGGGGAGATGAAACCCTTCAGTTGCTCAAAGCGGCAGTGCTCCAGGGATGGCCAGATCACCGGGAGAAGACTCCCCTGGCGATCAGAGAGTATTGGTCAATCAGGGACGAGATCAGCGCACAAGATGGGGTGCTCTTCAAAAGTCAGCGAGTCATAGTGCCGAAAACGTTACGGGCAGAAATGTTGAAACGCATACACGCCAGCCATGTAGGGGGAGATGCCTGCTACAGACAGGCCAAAGACACACTGTACTGGCCCAACATGCAGGGTGAAATCAAGGATTACGTGAGCCAGTGTTCAGCGTGTAATGAATATTCTCATGAGCAGCAGCGGGAGACAATGATGTCGCATGCACTCTCAACACGGCCATGGCAGATTGTCAGTATGGATTTGTTCAGACAAGCGGGCAAGGACTTCCTACTCATGGTTGATCATTATTCAGATTTCTGGGAAATAGAGCTACTCCCTGACCTCTCAGCAGACACCGCGGTGTTAAGGTGTAAGGCCCAGTTTGCACGCCACGGGCAGCCTGACCGGGTGGTAACAGACTGTGGATCTCAGTTTGACTGTGAGAAATTTAGGACGTTTGCAAAAGAATGGGATTTCGACCATGTCATGTCCTCGCCCAGGCACCCAAGGTCTAATGGAAAGGCTGAATCGGCGGTGAAAGTTGTGAAAAACCTGTGCAAGAAAGCAGCTAGTGCAGGTAACGACCCATGGTTGGCAATCTTGCAGTGGAGGAACACGCCCACAGAGGGCATGCTCAGCAGCCCAGCGCAGAGACTGATGTCCCGGAGACTGAAGACCCCACTTCCGGTCGCTGACTCGCTCCTGGGCCCCAGCGTGGTCACGGGGGTTCCTGAGAAGCTGCGGGTTAAGCATCAAACGGCCAAGCTGGGTTACGACAAGTCGGCCAGAGATCTGCCCGAGTTGTGTATCGGCCAGGACATAAGAATGAAGCCCCTGCCTGGAGACAGGACGGGCAAGTGGAGGAGAGGAGTGTGCCTGCAACCGGTGGCCCCCAGATCGTACTTGGTGGATGTCGAGGGGACATTCTACCGGCGGAATCGGGTGGACCTGCGACCAGCGGAGGGGGATGTGACTGGACGCCGCCCGGAGCAACACAGAGTGCAGCACAGCAACCCACCTGTGGAGCCACACAGCAGTCCGCCCAGCAAAGGGATGGACAGTAACACGGGCAATGACACTATCACCCAGGAAGTCAGGCCATTCAGGCGGAGCGACCTGTACCAGCCTGTGGTGGACCCTCCACCGGCGCCAGAGTACAGGACGGCCAGTGGTAGGCTGGTGAGAGTGCCACAAAGACTGGACTTATAGAGACTGGTTAATGGGTATGGTATGGTATGGTGTAAAAAAGAAAAAAAAGAAAAAAATGGAAAAAATGCACAGAACAGATGGTTAGGGTTTTAAATAAGGACGTTTATGGGGTTTCTTGTAATAATAATAATGTGCACTAAGGGATGCTGTAACTATTGTTATCTAAAAAAAAGGAGATGTTACAAGAGAATGGGATTGTTATATAAACCCCCCCACAATGGTGTGTGTGTTGGTACGGTCCAGCAGGGACCAGGATGTAAGGTACGCTGTTGTGTTATGGGTTGGGATTCAATACAGATGCACAGTGGATACGCTCTAGTCTCCTGTCTCGTTATTTAACACAAACAGCAGCTAAAGAAGTTGGTCAATACTTTAACCTCTTAACACATTGTGCGCCAACAACGAGTATACTCATTATTGCCCGCCAATCGTTGTGCGCCAACAACGAGTAAACTCGTTTTTGGGATCAATATTTAATTTTTTCGCCATGGCATTCATAATTTATCCAGCCTCCCTCCGGGACGCAGCTGGACCCTGTCTGATATTGCAACGCCTCAATACCGCCCCCCTGGTGGATTTCGGGCGCGTTACACTCCACGTCAAACCGGAAGTGGCGCTCTGTGCATCGGGGAAATTCCTCCGGCAGAGATATATTGTAACGTGGGTCTAGATACACACTCGAGTGCATTGGATCGCTTTCTAAACGCAAGAATCAATATGATTTCGGCGTTTATTGCATCATACAAACGGAAAATGGATCTAGCAGATCGACGTCAAATAATTGGAATATTTTGCCTCCAGTCTCATCGGCGAACGGTAAGAGGAATCTAACGTTATTTTCAGCTCGATTGTTTATTTATTTCACTGCAATCCATCTGATCAATGTATCAACCCATACTAAAAAAAGCCATCATGCTTCACGCATGATGAAGCATAATGTATACCGATCATATGCATTTGAATTTTTTAATATAGCGTGTATAGGAACAAAACACCAATCGATAATGTATCATATGTGTCGGGCCTATAACTCGCGTTTTAGGAATCACTGCTATACAGTCTAAAAACATACTTATATTCACGAGGGTACTAACACGACAATGTATGAATGGAAAAATATAACGTTCCCACATCTGGAACGATAGATACCCGATGTTGAATGGGCCATAGTAATGTCGATATAGCTATAATATTTAAAAAGTTATAGCCCTGCAAAGAAGGTGAGCGACTCCATAGGCTTACAGCGCTGGCAGAGAGGGCACAAAGATGGGCACAATGCCTGGCAGACAATGTGTTAACAGCCGGGCACATTTAGCATACCCTGCCTGCCTGCCCTGTCGATTGCATACCCAAAGTCATTTGCGATTTATTATACTTTATACTTATAGCAAATGTAATAGAGAAACAGAGGTTTGAACACACTGAAATAAAATATTTGCTCCTTACTTTTGTGTTGACTTGTTGCCAGATGCCTGTTTTTGGGTTCCAGCTGAGAGGTAGGTTCCATAGCCTGAAGTCTTATAGTCATACAGGTCCAAAGTTTATAAAAATCCCACGAAAAATGTGTTTCACAAAGGTTTTTGTAATGTGTGTACTGCAATAATTCAATGTGATTATCCAAAATGGCCGTCCGCTGCCTTCATTCAGACACGCGAGTCAAAACAAAGAACTTGTTGGTCTTCTTCTGCCCCTTTCTCATTGCAATCAGCACTCGTCTGCGATTGCTTTCGGAACAGACGCTCCTTGGCTACAACGGTGGTCAATAATTTTCGCCATCAGCGGTGACTGGTCAGTTCAGGACCCGGCCAAACCGGACGTGGTCACTTGTCAAATGACGCTTGGCGGATATTTTGTCTTGTAACTTGAGACTGGAAGCACACAATAGATCGAGTGTGGTGACGATCCAAATGCGGTAAATTCAACTTTCCAACAATGTATTGGTTGCGCTGCAAAAAATGCAGCCCGGAGCCGGCAGACGGGGGCAAAGTGCCGCGAAGTGCGCGCGAGTGCAAGGGGTTTAAATCTATAACGGAAATACTTAAAAACCTCTTGTATTGGCCTGTAAATCAAGTAACTACATAAATATGTGTAGTTGTCACAGGTTGAAGATGGTAATAGCCCAAGTTTACTTGCATTGTTAGGAAAATAGGTTATGTTTTCTTAACCACTTTACTTACACACACAGGCCATCACATCTCGCAACACATTTTACAGCCATCTGTCAGCATCACACTGTATTATTGTCTATCAACCAACACATCGGTTGAAAGCTAAAACGGCCACTGTTTGATTGACACACTGCTTGGCCTATTACATACTTCCAATCTCGGGTTATAAGACCAAACAGCCAACGAGCATCAGTTAAGAAAAAAGTGACCACCTCCGGTTTCGCCTCTCAATGACCGGACAAATCACCACTGACGCTAAAAGTTATTGACCGTTTGTGTAGCCAATGAAATTCTGAAAATAATGACATCTTACTTAAGTTGGTTTTCTGAGACCGAGAAGTGGTAAAAGCGTACCGTACGCAAGAGAATGAATGTGCGCCTGTCTCTCCAGAGTGCAAATTGCGCTAATCTGTTGTTGATTTGTTGTTGTGTGAGAAGGGGTGGGGGTGGTGTATGTGACAAGAGATTAGTGGGGGAGAGGGGAGCAGTGTTTTCAGCTAATAACCATAGAGTAGATAGATCTGCAGGCATCTGTTTGCAAAATAATGATTGAATGATTTGTGATGAATGAATGAATAATGATTCATCCTGTTGTGGAAGAAAATTCAGTGTTTCCTTTCAAAAGAGGCCAGACTTGTGCATCTGCTACAAATGGTTCCCGAATAGCGTCTGAAGTAGATTCCCAAGCTAAAACGGTTCTGCTCTGTACCAGAACCTGGCGCTGATCTGCTCTGCGTTGTGATTCAATAACTCTAAGGCTCTGGGAAATACTTATGAACTTCTCAGCGGTGCAGGCAGGAGAAATCAGGAAGCAAGAGGGTTATTTCAAACGGAGTGGTTTATTAAACCCACAAAGTTATACAAAAAATGATCTGTTTCAATTAAAAGTAAAGAATGCTATAATATTGAGGTACCGAAAGCCCTATGCCGCTTGCCCTCAATATTAGACTAATCAAGTAGATTAAAGTAGATTAAAGAATGATAGTTGTTGATGTGTCTTTGTTCTCTGCTGATAACAAAGAGGATTCTGTTTTTCCCTCCAAAAGTTCTTTGTTGTCCTGCTGCCGCTCCTCTGTGTAGATGGTAGGTGTGGTTCCTCCTGGTGAGTTGGGTTTAGAGTGTGTCCTCGTCACCACACCCAGATCTCATAACCAAGGCCTAGCGTCCCTGTGTGATGACATCATCAGCTGTGGTTGTCCAATCACAGCCTCTCTACGTTTGAATGCAAACAGGGGCTGTCCTTACACGGACAACTTATATACTTTCATTTGTTTAATTCAAGGAGCAACCACCATCTAACAACCTACCTAATACATTGCATTTATTTATTTCCTAATATCTATATTTGAATTACCATTAATTACATGAACCCAGAGATATCATATTTAAACACATTTCTTATCATTAAGCCTATTTTCACTTTAAGTGAAAACTAATCTTATTCTGTAGGGGACTTAAGTTTATACTCTAGTGTTCATTTAATAATATGCTTTTATACAGTTTCATTAATCATATGATTTTACACAGTTTAATATGGCTTCAGAATTATTATCCCAATGTAAACAGGCCTCATATATTTCATATCAAACCAGGGTTTGTCAACAAACCGATGTACTTTCTAACAGCTATATACTTTATAGTATTGCTATCTGTCCATTCTCATTGTCACTTGAGTGCATAAACCGTGCCTTCATAATGGCTTAAAGAAAATAAAAATCCATCGGTTGGTTGTCATTTTATAGCGTCGTGAATATAAGCTTTATCGCAGTTTTCGCCTCGTCTTTTTTCTGGGAAGCTAGATATGAGGCTAAAGGCTAGTCACGTTATATCAAACGCCATTTCTGTTGTATATATACGAATGAAAAACAAACTGCTTAGCATCCGGACTATTACAGAGCATCTATGGATGAAATGGGGGCGGCGGGGGACGCCGATCAGTATTATTGATTAGCAATACAGTGTGCGTTCAAGTAGCCATATTTACTGATTGATCGCTTGCGTGTTACAACAATGTCTAATCCGGCTGTAATTTGGGTGAATAGTATCCTACCATCAGCCCATGTGATCGCCGGCAGCATTTCGTCATTATTCATCGGCATCTGGTAGATCGATATGTCCATTGGCTGATCATAAATCCCATTATTCCAGGCTGAAATCTGCATTCCGTAACGTGATCAAAGATGGAGGATGTTCGGCTGGGATCCAGGCTCATATGAAACGCCCCAGACAGTAAAAAAAATAATTTTCCCATTCGGCCTCGATGATATTGCAGTGGAGCGATGGCGCCCCTAAGAGGATCTGGCCGGTATTGCATGTCGCCGATTTAAATCTGGCGGGTAAATCTGCAGAGTCGATCCGGGATCTTGATCCGTTTATTAACCCTTTTCTCGCCAAGAACGTGTTACCACGTCATTGCTCGCCATGCGTAATCTGCCAATGACGCCGTAAGGCGTCTTTGAGATCAATATTTCAAAATCTGTGATGGCAATCATATTTCACTCACGGAGACTTGAGACTTGCTGTTGATCTCCTCTCAACTTTCCAACGGTTCAAGACCGCCATCTGGTGGCCGATCGGCGAATCGCCAAAACCGGAAGTGACGCGCCGGAAGTGGTGCTCACCCATATTTCGTTCGGCCACTCGCTATCGCTAGCGGGACTCCAGCTCGACACACTGGATAGCGATCCGTTGCCAATAACTCGATAAACAACATGATTTGGACGTATATAGCATTATACAACCTGGACATGGATCGCATATATCAACATCCCATAATAGCGAACTTTCTGCTCGACGCTTCTTAGCCCTGCAAAGAAGGGGAACATCTCCATAGACTTATAGTGGTGGCTGAGAGTGGATTAAGATCAGAATAATCTGTGGCAGATAAAGGGTTAATATGGAATAAAACAATAACAACTTGCCACAGGTTAACTCGTGGCTCTGGTCCTCAACGGGTGGAATCGAAACACGAGTTAACTCGTGGCTGGTCCTTAAAGTGTTAGAGGTTAAATTGATTCCTTTGTGACATTAATTTAAGTAGTAAAGTAAGTATCTTGTAAGTATGCTGGTAATAGCATACTTTAATAGTTTAATTGTGTTTCCCAGCACACCTTTTTAGACATACAGTGAGTACAGTGACACCTGGCAGTCATTCTCCCACAACTTTTTGAACAAAAAGGCACAGTCCCAAAACCTTGGAAAAAGAATGACCTATTACAATGTTTGCAAAGATCACGCTTAACTCATTGACCGCCACACTGTTTTCCCATCTCTACTCAAGCCAGCGTTATTGACCATTTTAGCGATGTTTGCGGACCCATCGTGTGTTCTGTATTATAGCTATGGAGACAATAGTATGGCTCATTTGACAGGCATTGTTCATAGTCCAACATTGACTAACCAGTTCATTTCTACATACTTTAGTTTGTCCGCTATTCCATGCTAAACATCGCCCCTTTCCAAAATAATCCAGTCTTTTTTTCTAGCTCGTGAGATATGACGCGTTAAATGCATTATGCCAAAATCGTTCGGGTTGCTCGCCTGAAACTCCAAATACTTCCAAATCAAAGGTATATACCATATACATGGTGTCTTCACAAAATCATCAAGGAGGGGGAGGGGGTCATTTTAACTCTAAACTGTGATCGTTACCAAAAGCATGTTTTAGGTCCGGTAAGATACGACACTGTACACGGTACAGAAGCATGATTTAGGTTAAAAGTAAATACCAGCAGGTTACCTAAGATGGACCTTACTTCAGTCAGAAGGTACTCCAAAATTTATAAATCCCAGTCATCCCATGGCGATCGCCATTACTCGTGTATATTGGGCATGGCTACCATACAGGAAAGAATAGTTCTGAGGCACCAAATCTCCGGCCGATTGCTATGTCCTGATCCACAGTCCGAGGCGGAAGCAGCCGGAGGTAACTCAGTACTGGAAGACAACTGATATCCCCAGTTGAAAAGGTAGGTGATACTGCCACCTGGCGGGATTCGATCGGCATTGCAATTCCAACGTAGGCATCTGTGCCAGGGAGACCCAGGGAGCTCCGAGTGAGTGTTTATAACGGGGATCAAAGGAAAAAGACCAAAGGGGCGCTCAAGCACATTTTTAACATAACGTGGCTTTAAATGTCAGCTTGGTGCTCTTGCTATTTATATTCAGCTGAGGTTAATATTTCACAATTGATGATGTTGTTCTATGTTGCTATTACAGGATGCAAAATTTAACCCAATGTTGTTTTACTGTCTTTTTATTTTGTAGTACCGGTAGTTCAATTTTTGTTGTGGTGTTTTGTATATTTTCTGTTTGATGAATGTATGTACATGTCTTAGTAAAAAAATAAATAAAAACATGTCAAAACAAGTATTGCCAAAGTACCGGTAATATATATATTTATATATTCCTACCTTTCGTTGTTTTTGCAGGTGGCCGTCAGTCGGGAGCCATTCTCTACAGTACTTTTGGTGTGATGGGTCGCTCTGACGCCGGGGGGAAGACGGGGATGTCTAAGTCCAACAACTCCACAGGCTCCCAGACGGGCAGCGGCTACAGTACCGACATGTCAGACGACAACCTTCCACACGACCCCACCAGCCCTTCTTCTGACGTTAACGGACACTCTGACTCAGACGAGCAGGTACAATACTCAGGTCAAAGGTCCTGTTCCATACTTCTGTCTTTTTCTCCTTCACTAGTGGACATTTTAGCATTTTTGCATGATTTGCATGATTGCAATATTGACAATATTACCATGTAAAATGGAAACCACTGGTGCTCATACATAGCAACACAATTGCTTATATTTTGATGTGCTTCTTGATACTACCAGTTAAACAGTATTACCAATTCTGCGAGGTTGCAGCCATATAATTAGTCATCACTGTGTTAACACTTTAATCGCCGGGGTTAAATTCATAATTTACCATCCCTCGCCAGCCCTATTTAACATGGAGAAGTTCCCCTTCTTTGCAGGGCTATAACTTTTGAAATTCTATTGCTAAATTGCCATTATTATGGCCCATTCAATGTCCTATATGTATTGTTCAGGGTGTAGCAACGTTAAACTTTTTCATTCACATATTAATACTAAAATATGGTCTAAAGTATAAGTATGTTTTTATCGTTTTCTGCAGCTTTCTTCAGAACGTGATTTATAGCCCCAAATGCATTATATTGATGATCAAATACAGTTTGGTAGGAATCTGTGCGAGATAAAAAATTTCAAATGGACGTGCTTCTAGAAGTTTCTACGTATCATCTGATGATGACCGGATGGGCGGGGGATCGTTTATAATTCCGTGGGCAGCGTTAGATGATTCATCCAGAGTGGGTCATATGTTCATCAGAGCAGTTAGTAAAGAACACGTTAGAGTATAACGCTGAATCTTACCGTGGCTTCCTCGCGCCGCTGGCAGATGAGCGTGGAACAGAATTTTTTCTATTATGGGATGTAGAAATGCCCGATCCATTTCCAGGTTGTATAATAGTATATACGTCCAAATCATGTTGTTTTTTCGAGTTATTTGCACCGATCGATGTTCACTGTATCAAGACGGAGTCTCTCTAACGATAGCGAGTGGCCGGACCACATATGGATGAGCACTACCGGTTCAAAGGTTAATATCCGGTTGGCGATCTGCCGATCGGCCACCAGATGGCGCTCTTGAACCGCTAGAGAGTTGAGAGGAGATCAGCAGTGTGTCTCAGGGCTCCGGAAAGGAAATATGATTTCGATGACAGATTTTTGAAATATTGACATCAAAGACGAGTTACGGCGTCTTCGGCAGAATGAGCATGGCTAGGAATGGCGAGTTCCGGCGTTTTCGGCGATTAAAGTGTTAATACATACAAATGTTTACCTACTCCGATAACCAATGTGTCCACAGTAGAATTGTTGTGGCTATTGTTGATTCTCACCAGAGGCAAGGGACTGGACAGATTTGGATGGGAACCTTGTTGAACCCTGCCTGCTCTGTTTTGCAGGACGAGGGGGTGGAGTCTGACGACCTGAAGAAGGACCTCCCCCTCATGCCTCCGCCCCCCGACTCCAGCAGCATGAAACTGACCATCAAGGAGATCTGGTTCAGCTTTGCTGCTCCCACCAACGTGCGCTCGCCCTCACAGGCCATATCCAGGTAGGACTTGTAACCTTTCTTCCCATATATTTATTATTAGGCTTGGCATCAGTGCCTCTTTTCACACTTTGAGACATATTCCAAATTATTATTATTTATTATTTGTAATTTTCAAATAGGCTATAGCCTAGTGGCAAAACAGTTCCCAGCTCGTTTATTATCGTAAGAGAGGTCTGGAGAAATTCACAGTATAGGTTTTATATATTATTTATATATATATATTAGGGCTGTCACTTTAACAAAAAATCGAATTCGATATTCATTGCAGAATTGTAGACTAGTTCTAATTCTAATTTCAGTGTAAAAAATAAAAACTCGAGTAAGCTATTTTCAACGTTTTGGCAACCTTTTTTTACCATGGTATGTTTGGTATCATTCTTTTCAGCACAGTCTCACCTATATGACCTGACCGTTTGTTTTCATACTGTACATACATACTGCATACTGTACAACACACAAACGATTTTAGAAGATGTTTTTCTACTATGAGACTGAGCAAATGTAAACATGCTCCATGAAGCATTAGAAACAATGAAAGTGTGCCCTCAGGTTGCCTATGTACAAACAATTATATGTATAAACAATTATTTTCTTACCTCACCTCATAATCCTCCTCTGAAACGGCACAAAACTACAAACACACTCCAAAAGACCGACAACTAGCGTGATAAAAAACGGCGAAGATATTAATACAAATAGAGTACAATTTACGCATGCGTAAAACCTTATTTAGCATCGAATTGAAATGATCCTGTTCAATAATTTATTGGGCTATCGACACCAAATCAAAACTAGCTACTATGTGGCTCAGGAGGTAGAGCAGTCGTCTGGTAATCCGGAGGTTTCCAGTTCGATTCCCTCTTCTCCCGGGCAGCGTGTCGAAGTGTCATTGAGCAAGACACTTAACCCCTAATTGCTCCAGATGTGCAGGTTGGCACCTTGCATGGTTGCCTCTGCCATCGGTGTGTGAGTGAATGGGTAAAAAATATATGAGGAACAAATTGTAAAGTGCTTTGGATAAAAGCTGCTACCGGTATATAAATGCACCATTTACCATTTACTATGTAGTTTCAGGCGGCAGGCCTGCTCTTTCGATGAGAGTTCAGGAAATTCACTGCAAGACCTATAGTCAAACAAATTACGTCACTTAGTCGCGCCGGCATGCTGGTCAACTCCTGAGAGATATTAAAATTGCAAGACTAAAAATAACCATGACCAGTAATTATTTGGAATACGTGTTTTACAGAATTTCTCCGTTCACGTTCGAATCTCGTGTTTTTATGTAAATTCTAAATGAAATTCGAAAATCTAAAATAATGTGACAGCCCTAATATATAATATATACACACAGTATAGTTTACCGGTAAGTTATATACTGTAGTTGCATATTATGCTGTGAATTTCTCCAGACCTCTTTTGGTAGAGCCTGAGTTGTGGCCAGCACTCCACTTCAACCCACACAACAAAACATTTAAACAAAGTGCAATACCAACAGAAGCTCTTTTGCCTAGAGATCGTGGATTGGGGCTTTAAAACTTGGGTGTTACATGTCATACGGCCGTGTTCTGTCTGTGTTGTAGGCAGCTGAACCTGCTCAGCAGCACAGCTACTCCCGTGATACATGTCTGTGTTTCTGTCTGTGTTGTAGGCAGCTGAACCTGCTCAGCACAGCTACTCCTGCCATTGGTGCCTGGCTGGTTCCCATCGACCAGCTCAAGTCCTCTCTGCGCAAACTGGACATGGAGGAAACACTGCGAGTATGTGCTGTCATGGGCTGCATCATGACAGAAGCACTTGAGGTTTGCAATAAATGCATCACACACACAGATTTGTATATCAGGTTTATACATATACCGGTAGTATAGGCTTGAAGAACATTCAAGATATCCTGACCTTAGAGACCCGGGTTAAGTCCCGGCAGTGGTACTGTACTTCCGGCTTGGTCAGTCGTCTCTACGAACACAAATTGCCATTTGCCCTTGTTCCCAACCCCCCCCCCCCCTCCAAATCAGTAGATGTTCCATGTGATCCGCACAGTAAGAGATTAATGACATCATTTCCAAGTGAAAGTCCTATTTAATTCCATTTACCTTTAATTCTACTACCATATGGCTACTTGGGTTTTTTATTGCACATGGACCTGGGCGGTGTCGACCTCTATCATGGTGCAAAGTCTCATATCTTTAGCTTGAAGCATCTCACAGGAAACTGGGCAATTCTTTTTGGAAGTCTCTGAACTCCTGCAATTAAATTCACAAATCACTCTTCTACACCATAAACACTGTTAAGATAGACTTGAACATTATCTAATTGCTTCTTTCTCCACCTTCAAACAGAAAAAGACCATCCACATTCCGATCCGGAGCAAGTACAACCGCGTGACCAAGCGAGCACGCTACCTCCACGAGAACCCCTCCTGTATGCTCTGCAACATCCTGCACCGCTACCTACAGCAGGCCGACTACTCTGTGATAGAGGAGGCCACCATGGTGAGTGGAGGACTGTTGTATCAGTTATTTGTTGACAATCTATATATATATATATACTTTATTATATACAGAGTCTATACACAGTCTTTGTGGAGGCGGTGATGCAAGACTTATATAGGGTGGCTTGAGAGGTAGAGCAGTCATCTGGTAATCTGGAGGTTCCAGGTTCGATTCCCGCTCCTCCCGGGTGTGCAGTGTGTCGAAGTGTGCTTGAGCAAGACACTTAACCCCCAACTGCTCCCGATGAGCAGGTTGGAACCTTGCATGGTTGCCTCTGCCGTCGGTGTGTGAATGTGTGAGTGAATGGGTAAGATGTGAGGAACAAATTGTAAAGCGCTTTGGATAAAAGCTGCTATATAAATGCACCATTTACCATTTTTATATACAGAATATATACAGGGGTGAAAGGACTGTGGTCGCAGGGTGATAACAAACTCCTTATCTTCAGAACGATGGACTGCCAGCCCTGGTGACTCTAAAGAAGGGTCTGGTGGCCTTGGCCAGGCAGTGGATGAAGTTCATCGTGGTGACCCAGGGCTTCAAGGCCATTGGCCTGCTGAGGCCCAATCAGCTAGCTAAACCCAAGGAGGCCCCCCAGCAGAGTCCTGGCGAGCAGGCTCCGGGCCTGGACCACGGCGCCACCCTGCAGAGCGACACCAGTGCAGACGGGGCAGAGTTTGAGTTTGACGCAGGTAGGACCTCGTCTCAACACCGCCTCTCACCTCTGGCTCCGACGGTGTAATCCTTCAGACAAACAACTACATAAGACTGTTTTAAGTTTTCAGATGAACAATGTTTTCAAACCTTATTATCTAAAGATGGAAAGTTGCCGTTATGTACATTCATAGTCAAAAGACAGTACAGGTTGAGTACTTTCAGACGCTGTATCACAGTGACACAACTGCAAATTAGGGCTGACCCCGATTAGTCGACTAATCGATCGAAAGGAGCCGTAGTCGACTGCCAACCTCTTAGTCGAATGCAAAAACATATATATATATTTTTATCATTATTTCCAAAAGCAGGCTAGGCTAACGCTAATGGCGCACATACCAGAGAGGCTAACTGTCTAAGAAACGGGCACAGAGGCACTGAAAGAGGATTTCACCCATCTAATGAACACACTAGATTAGACTAAATCAAGATGTATCCATCAGTGGACCAATTGCATGCTTTTGCAGAGGACAAGAAGCCTTCAGTCGACTCCTACAGACAGTAAGCACACCCCACTGCCCAAATGGAATGAAAAAAAAATATATATATTTATTTTTTTATAATTTTTTAAACATAACATCAAATTATACACACAAGCATTAACAGTAAACATCCAATGAAATCACCATTTGAATCATTATAAATGTAGTTTATGAGATATATACCTAATACTTGCTATCTAATACCCTACATACATATGCTCTTGCTCGCTCACCCCCCCCCCCGGACCCCCACTTGGATAATCCATCCATTTTCATTCGTTTCTAACCAGGCACTACAATTCATATGCTAGCTTTTATTCTCTCCACCACTTCTAACCAGATTGCAATGTTGGTTTCACTGACACCTAAAATTCTTGCTGTAGACATTTCTAGATAAATCACATCGAGATAGGTAAGAACCCATACCTTCCGGCACATTTTTTCCGGTTGAAACCATCATGATGCTATCAGCTTTTTAGCAGCTGTGAGACCGGATAAAACTAGAGCTGTATAGGGGCTGCAAACTGAAAAACATCATTCAACAGCAATACAGAGGGGTGTACAGGTATGTTCAGAAATAAGAATTCTGATCATTGCTGGGACACTTCTTTCCAGAATATCTTAACCGGTGGGCAATCCCAATACATGTGCATACATGTACCCTCATCCCCATTTGTACATAAGGAACATCTGGAGTCTTGTTTAAGTCCCATTTTGTTCAATCTTATAGGAGTCAGGTATGTCCTATGAATATAATTAAGATTAATTTGTTGATGGTCCGGGTTACGTGACGCAATTCGAACGTTTGCCCAGACTTCTTGCCAATCAAAATCTATTTCCAAGTCTGGTATATCCCTCCTCCAGACTGAGTCTAGGGGGAGGATTCCATACGAGGACGTTAGTAAGTGATGATAAAAATCAGATACGAAGCCTCTCGATGTCTCTCTTTCATAGAAGAATTTGTGATATCTGTGATGCTCAATTGGTATCCTTAATGGGACTCCATGAGCCTTCAAACAATCCAATAACTGTGCGTAAAAATAATATGTGGAACTGGTGAGGTACATTTTTTTATGTATATCTTGATAGCTACAAAAACCCTGTTTGTTGAAAACATCTCCCAATGTGTGTATGCCCTGCTTTTCCCATTTGGGGTATCTTATAGGTCGTTTTCCAATAAGGAGTGCATTGTTATTGAATAGGGGAGTATGACTATGCCATTTATGTTGGTTAGAATATATTTTTTGTGTTTCACGCCATATCCGGATCACATGTGTAATAAGTAGGGGTGGGAATCACCAGTTTAATCATGATACGATACGATATCGATTCTTTGGACAACGATACGATATTTGCCGATATCACAAAGTCTCTCACGATACAATACGATACGATTAGATTCAGGTGCCTGCGATCGATATGAGATGATATCATATGCCCATTTAACACAATCAGTAACATTTAGATCAACAAAAAAAAGGTAATGAAAATATCATTTGACATTTGTATTTTTGAGCTCTTCCAGACATTTAAAGGAAAATCAATCTATTGTTTTTAATACAAATAGACCTCCTGTTCACTGTAAAGTGCCACGTTTTTATATATTGAGCTTTAAACTTTAAGCTACATTTTTTGGAACTCAAAACTCACAACCTCCCTCTCCCAAACCGTTCCTACAACAATTTGTTGATGTTGCATGATCATGTATAGGCCTACATTTATTATGTATTATATTGTTTATGTTTAAATAACATTTAAATAACACGGAGCTACTGCTGTTGTTCTTGGGCGGATATGAGACTCGCCACAGGATTTTCAAAATAAGAGTATCGATATGAATCGATCTTATTACATCGCATCGATCCGATTCGATTGTTGATAATTACATCGATGTATCGATCTGGATCGATGTATCGTCCCACCCCTAGTAATAAGGGGGCCAAATTTCAATTCTCATTGCTTAATTGATAATATGGTGTATACTATGTCCTGCATGTCTATGTGGTGCTACTATATTTTCTTCTAAGTTTTTCCAGGATACAGATGCTTGGGAGTCAAACCAGGTTGTCAGTGGTCTTAAAGAGTACGCTTTAAAATAGTGGTAAAAGTCTGGAAATGCCAAACCTCCGTCGGCTTTGTTTCTTGTGCGGTGGATCTTTTTATTCGTGGAGGTTTGTTATTCCAAATAAATGTATATGCGGTGGAGTGTAATTTTTTCCAGTAACCATCAGGAGGGGGTACAAAAAAAAATATATATATATATATATATATATACGGTATATATTTAATTTGACCAGTCAACCAGTCAACTATCTGTACATTTCGGCCAATCAAAGTCAACTATACAAATCCTTAGTCAGGGACAGCCCTTCTGCAAATACATGGGCCGTCTAAAAATCATATTATAATTTTTAAACAGTCTTACACGGTATCATAGATATGAATCTTCATCTTGTTTTTTTGTGAAGCCACAGTGAGTGAACACACCATGCTGCTGGAGGGTGCGTGCAGCCGCCCTCCTCCTAAAGAAGCCAACTCTGGGCCTGTCAGCGGAGTGGAGATCATGAGGAAGCTGTCCAAGTCCCACGCTCACAGCGAATCTGCACTCAAAATAAAGGTTAACACAATTTAAAAAGAAACAGAATTATCCTGTAAAGTATGCAATAGATAGCAGTTTTTTTGTTTGTTTTACACACTGAAATTAAATCTGTACACATGCACGCATTTGTTTTTCCTCCCTCAGGGTTCCCACCCGTACCAGTCGCTGAGCTACACCAGTGGTGACACAGCGGCGGACTCCCCCGCCCACGTCAGTCGCGGAGGCATGCCGGCCAAAGACAGTCCCAGGAAGGAAAGCCTCCTGAGCTACCTGACCGGCAGCTTCCCCAGCCTGCACAACCTGCTGGAGGGCACGCCTCAGAGGAACGAACCTGCCTCCACCAACGCAGCCAAGAGCGGCTCCCTCACTCGCACTGGTACGGATCCATCGTGCATTTAGAACATTAAAGGGGAACTCCAACATTTTGGGAAATTAGCTTATTTAACATCTTCCCTGGAGTTAGACAAGAAGATACATACCTTTTTTGTCTCTGTGCGTGCATTTTAGCTTTGGGAATAGACGCTCCGTTAGCATAGCTTAGCTTCATCACTGGAAGTGGGGGAGGGTTAGAGTCTTACAGTGACTTACAGTGTATTGCAAGGTCTGACATTGACCAAACTTGATATGCATGACCTTGGTGGGCTCTAGGTCAACTCCTGAAAAGGGGGTCAATGTCAGACTTTGCAATCAAAAGTTAGGGGGCTAATAACCCTTGCCATAATTTCAGTGCGCCCCCTAACTTTTGATTGCAAGGTCTGACATTGACCCCCTTTTCAGGAGTTGACCTAGAGCCCACCAAGGTCATGCATATCAAGTTTGGTCAATGTCAGACCTTGAAATACACTGTAAGGCACTGTAAGGCTCTAACCCTCCCCCACTTCCAGTGATGAAGCTAAGCTATGCTAACGGAGCGTCTATTCCCAAAGCTAAAATGCACGCACAGAGACAAAAAAGGTATGTATCTTCTTGTCTAACTCCAGGGAAGATGTTAAATAAGCTAATTTCCCAAAATGTTGGAGTTCCCCTTTAAGACTCCTTGATTTTCAACCTTTATTTAAAGTCGTAAGCTTCTTAGGTTTCCCTCATTTACAGAAACAACTGTACAAATGTAAACAGTACATAATAGAAAGCAATATTCACTGAAAATTAAACACAAAAGAGTAATAACAAAAAAAATGAATGTTTAAAAAAAATCTGCTAAAACATTTACATTTACACAATGGTCTGAAATCATATGTTAAACATATTGGAGGACATTCCAAGAGTTAGAGGCATCAAAGATCTGGATCTAAGTGAGATCTCTTTGTTTAGTTTGGACTCATTGATACTTCCAGCACCTTTGCAAAGATGTATCCAGGTGGAGCGGAGGTCACCTCCATATTCTAATCTTAAAAAATTTGCTGTGCACATGCATGACTCCTAGAGGAAGAACCCTATTGATTTTGGTGACAACATGACCTTTCCACTATAGTGTCACCATCAGGCCAAACTTGCAGCTTTCAAATGATAATGTCCTGATCAGTTAGTGGTGCCATCACTAAAAAATTATATCCAGAGAACAAATGTGCCATAAGGACCTATGGAAGTTCGCCATATTGGATTTTCCCTTATTTAAATTTCTTCCTGTTCACCTGATTCTCACAAAACTTGCTGTGTGGCATCTAGGGACCAACATCTTCAAATAATGTGATTTAGGTTTAGACCGCATGACCACCAGATCCAATCGAATTTTAGAAGGAACCATGGTAAACTTGGAAACATGGAAATGATGTGTTACCGGTACTTCAAGTTAAGTCAAATCAAACTCTTTATTTTTCACGACACATCGTACAAGCACAATGGCAGTGAAATGTCTCTTCTTGTAGCCCCTATTCTGTGATCTACATTTAGGTAACATTATCTACATAAGATCACATTAAAATATCACACATTAAATTGCATGTCTCTATCATGTACTATGTCTAGCAAACAAAGTCTTGTGAACATTTTGGGAATGGACCGACAGACGGACTTATGATTGCTCTTTAGTAGCTGTTGACGTTTGTGTTGGGATGAAAATGTAGACAATATGTACCGTAATTTTCGCACTATAAGCCGCACCTGAATATAAGCCGCAGCAGCTAAATTGAATGATGTGTACATACCGGTATATAAGCCGCACTGGACTATAAGCCGCAGGTGTTTTAATGTTTAATTACCATATGTAAGAGTTCGTGCACAGAGGGGATTGTCGGGGAAGGGATGGCTGTTTGAGGAAGCTCCCATTTATTAACTTGCAGCAGCTGTGTGCCTGTGAGAGAAGAGCGAGTGAGAGTTAAAGGTGGTGGACTGTAACCTGTAAAATCCATAGATTTAGGAGGTCCCCTAGTGGCCGTTAGCTGTAAAAATCCATAGATTAGCCGCACCGTTATATAAGCCGCAGGATCGAAAAATCGGGGGGAAAGGCGCGGCTTATAGTCCGAAAATTACGGTATGTAAAAAATCTGCCACAACATGGATTACACACAGTGGATCAACATTTACATTTCACATTTACATTTAATCATTTAGCTGACGCTTTTATCCAAAGCTGAGTAACAATGTTCATCAAACAGTGCTGAAACTTGGGTGCTGCAGTGTTGATGATAGTATAAGACAGTAAGAAGGTTAGTGTTTAAATAAATACATACAAAATATATTTCTGATATTGATTGAAGAAGTGTGTTTTTCGGCTGTCCTAACTGTGGTGGGAAGTTCGTTCCACCATTGTGTAGCGAGGACCCAGAATAGGCACCTTCTCTAGTTCTCTTTGATGACCCTCCCGTGCCCACATTAGCCTAATTTCTTTTCCTCTGGCCCCTATAGGTAACTGCGTAGGGACAGACATGCTGACGGAGCACCCGCTGCTGTCGGAACCTTCCTCTGTCAGTTTCTACAACTGGATGTCCAACGCCGTGGGGAACCGGGCTGGAGCCGCCACCCAGGACTCCCCCATCAACCGCTCCCAGCACAACAGCCTGCAAACAGGTCAGACCACGCTCACCCAATGCCCTTCGTCCATGGAGGAGAGACAATGTTTTCTATTTATTATTTATTATATATAGCATAAAAATAGCATAATAATAGCATATGTATTATAAACACTAACATACAGGCCAAGGAATGCTGTAACTGAATGTTACTGTAATGTTGTTGGTTTACTAGACACCCCAGACTCCCCCATCAACTACTACCAGTACCAACCACTACCAACTACTAACAACCTGGACCAAGGTCAGGGAACGTTAGCTCACTGTTGTGTTTAAGCGTTGCCTGTGAATTAGCCTACTAGCCAAGTCTGTTTGTTTTAATTGAGTAGTTTGTTTATTAGTCTCCAAGAACTCCCTGCTTACTGCTTCCATCAGAAAAGCCTGTGAGCAGAGAACGGTGTAGCTGTGAGAATGTCGTTAGTTGAAAGGATAATTCCATTTAATTTTCAACCTAGACTTTTTGAAGTCGTGTTTTGACTGGCGCCGTCAATGATATTTTCTGGTCCGAATGGATCAGTATAATGCCAGATGATAGAACAAGTCTAGTTTGAAAATCAAAGGAATTATCATTTTAATAGGACTTTCCCAGAGAACATCTTTTCCATAACAACAATCTGTGCACTAGGTAGTAGATTGTCCAAATGCTGTCTGAATATCACAGCGACACACACAAAAGAGGAGATGACACCAGAGACTATCCGTCTCTTTAATGAGGAGATGGAGCATTGCATCAGTTTTAAATGGAGAAATCCACAACACTAAAGATGGTGGCAACAATGAAACTACTTGAGGTGAAATGTGAGTTTTAAAGATATTTAAAATGAATCACGATCTCTGCTAACTGGCTGGGAATCATGCAGTGATCGGTTGCCATGGTAACTCAGGACTCAGGTGATGTATGGGTAGAGGCTGGTCTAAATGGAATAAAATATTTCTTATCACAAAATTGCCCTATTGTCAGTAATTTACCAGTCGTTTAAAATAGGAAATAAAAAGCAGTAGCAACCCTTCCCCATATACTAGGACCAAGGAATGTTGTGACTGAATCTTACTGTAATGTTGTTGGTTTACTAGACACCCCAGACTCCCCCATCAACCACTACCAGTACCAACCACTACCAACTACTAACAACCTGGAACATGGTCAGGAAACCTTGTGTTTAAGCGTTGCCTGTGAATTAGCCTACTAGCTTTGTTTTAATTGAGTTGTTTTTATTAGTCTCCAGCAGAACAGCCTGTGAGCAGAGAATGGTTTAGCTGTGAGAATGTCGTTAGTTGAAAGGATAATTCCATTTCATTTTCAACCTAGACTTTTTGAAGTCATGTTTTGACTGCGGCGTCGTCAACAAGATTATCAGAATCAATCAGTATAATACCAGATGATAGAACACCTGGGTCCAGTTTGAAAATCAAAGGAATTATCATTTTAATAGGACCTTCCCTATAACAACAATCTGTACACTAGGTAGTAGTTTGTCCAAATGCTCCCTGAATATCACTGTTCTGTTCTTGGTTCACTAGTGTTCCCAGTCTCTGCCATGAAGTTCTTCCAAAATGACGGGCTGGAGTCAGGTCAGGGAATGCTTAGTCAACACTGTGTGAATGTTGTTTGTGATCTAGTTAGCCTCCTTAGTTGAGTCAGAAGGGAACTATTCCTTGTAGAAAATCATCCAGACGGGTTAGAGAACCTCAGTGCTACAGTATAGAGTTTCAGTGTAACTGCGTTGCTAGGCAACATCTTAGATTACAGTTGATTTTCCTGTTGCAGTGTTTGCCAATACTGTATCAACAACTGACAGGAAATCAAATGTCCCAAAGACATTGTTGTACTGTTGGTAGTTTTATTTTTGCCAACCTGTTTTAGAATGTGTTATAATGTTGGTCTTTTTTGTAACCTGTAAACTTTTCCCAGCACAGAAGGCTACAAGGGCCCATGAATGTTGTCTGAATGTAATGTTGTTGGTTTACTAGACACCCCAGACTCTCCTGTCGACCACTACCAGTATCAACCACTACCAGCGACTAGCAGCCTGGACAGAGGTCAGGGAACGTCGGCTCGCTGTTGTCAAGTGAACTAGTTAGCCCATGTAGGTCAATTGACCTATCTCAAACCTGCCCTCTTTTCTTGATCCTCCAATCACAATTGTTGCTTTCCTCTGACAAGATTGTTGACAAGGTTGAAGTTGACAACAAACTTGTCAGAGGAAAGCAACAGTTGTGTTTGGAGGATCAAGAAAGGAGGGCAGAGTTTGAGATAGATCAATTAGTGAAGTCAAATTGAATACAGTAGTGATATTCGTTCACTAGTAGTCACCCAGAAATCCTTGTCTACCATTCCTTTCCATTAAAGAATAATAGTATTTTCCTGGCGTGTTATGCCAACCAATGTGGCACAATGCCACAGCTCATTGGCCATGCTAATGATAACCACCTGTTATTTGTACAATTTATGTATTGAATAAGTAAGGATGAAATCAGAAATACAGGGGTCTGTGTCTAGTTATAAAAATGTATTACGAGCTCATAGGAGAAAGAATGTTTTAAAGCATACATATTAAAGCAGCTACAAGGAGAATATTCAACAAAATATATCTGTCATCTTGGTTGTGATACCTTTGTTTGTATATATGTGTGTGTGTGTGTATATATATATATATATATATATATATATATATATATATATATATATATATATTGTATTTTATTTTTATTATTATTTTTTAAACAAACACATAAACAAACATGACAACACACGATCAAATGAGACCACTGCTGAAAAGATTGGTAGCCTAATTATCATGATAAGACCACATTTCCCATAAATCCTGTCACTTCCTGTTTTGTCGTTAGCTAAGTCAGGTTGTTTTAATTGAGTTGTTTTATCAGTTTCCAATAACTCCCTGCTTACTGCTTCCAGCAGAACAGCCTGTGAGCAGAGAACTGTGTAGCTGTGGGAATGTCGTTAGTTCAAAGAATAATTCCATTTCATTTTCAACCTAGACTTTTTGAAGTCATGTTTTGACTGTGGCGCCGTTGTAACAAGCTTTAAATAATAAATAAAGAAATAAAGATGAGAGAAACTGGAACAGTGTCAAATTCAAAATGTTGTATTGAACAAAGGGAGCCCAAATGGGGCATTATATTGCAACACACAACAAAATCATATCAAGCCATACCATTAAATAAGAACAGTCCTGTCAGCATTACAGTCCATTAATACCAAAATAAATCTACAGGCCTACCAGTCCCTGTAGCACTGCTCTTTAGAGCCAGGAGGCTCAAACTCGAATCAAACATTTGATTGTACAAAAGGAAATAAGTACAGTATGTGTCGATCCACATCCCAAAAGGAAAAGAACAAAAGTAATCCAATAGGAAAAAACAGACTGCAGCTGAACTGTCATTGGCTTGGGTTTTGGATATTGTATTAGGAGGCCTTAGCAATCCCTCCTTCCTACTCACAAAATAGCAACCATCTCCATGAGGCACAGATCCCAATCCAAGATGGCACCCTGGGGGTTAGGAACGCCCCTAACCACACTCATACCTGGGACCTTAAAGGGGAACTATCTTACTGTTTCTTTCACTATTTGGGCAATTTTACACAATTCCTGTGAGTCTATGGAACACATCTGTAATCATTGTTTTGTATTTCTAATCAAGTACTCTAAAGCAGCATTTTTCCACTTCAAGATTTCAAACTGTTTGTGGCTGGGCTCCGCCCATACTCGGAATGCGATTTGAGTGACAGACCCCCACCTGTAGCTCTGCCCATACTACTCTACTAACGTCAAAGTGAACCTAATACACAAACAAATATGGCTCAAGCATACGTTTTCGAATACAATACAATCCACAAAGGGATGACACCGAAGCGGCGAAGCAGGTACCCATGCCATACGATTTTGGGTATAGAGAAAACAAAGACAGGAAGAATAAGATTGCTCTCTCACTCCATTTAACACACACACACACACACACACACACACACACACACACACACACACACACACACACACACACACACACACACACACACACACACACAGTGCTTGTACTAACGTTCGATTTTCTTGGCACACACACACGCGGAAGAGTACCATAATACACAAACGGTTGAATGAACGAGGTCCTACTGCTAATTAACTAATTACGACGTACTGTATGTACTTACTGATTTGATGCTTTCTTGCGATCCCGAAGACTTGGTACAGGCTAGCTCCCTTATTCAGCAACAGCCAGGAAATCACGGCAGCATTATAAAGTCCTTCGTCTTTGCAAAAATCCAAAAATGAACGAAGAGGGAGGAAACTGTACATTAGGAGGGGGAGGGTGGGTCGGTGGGAGGGGGGATTTGGACATTTACGGGGGCCAGTTTAATTCGTTTTCATTAGTATTAGACTCATCTTAATGAGATATTCCTCTAAATATGACTTCGAAAACTGCCACAATTTCAGGAAAAAAATTGTAAAAAAATAAATTCAGGGGGCCCCCATAGCTCTCAGGTGATAACTCGAACCCTGATTGTAGGCGATCGCCCAGCTGTAGTCTGGGGAGCTCTCAACTCGGCGACAAATAATGTTACCTCCTCAGCCGGTTTGACTATAGTATTTTTATGATTTACCAGAAGTGCTGAGTCCAATGTAGTCTAGTGAAAACGCACGTTATCATCCATAAGTGTGATTGTTTTGTCCTCTTCTAATAGTCTCCACAAGTCGCGATCGCCATAGCTCACAAACTTGGCCCATTGATGACGGATCACGACATCATCAGGAAATGAATGCAAGGACATTATTCGCTGCTTGGCAGTCAGGAACAGCACAACATATCTTGCCCGTTTTGCTCATAACATTTTTAAATGCTAACCCAATGCTAACTCACTGTTAAACTTCAATTCCACGCATTTGCTTGCGTACTGCAATAAATAATGGTTGAGTGTGTGCGCCTGGTGGCAACAAACATAGAGGGGGCGGGCGTTATTATGCAGATGAGAATTCTTGGACGTCAGAGGTACACTACGTTTCCGAATTACTCAGTTGAGTGAGGGAGAATCTTGTAAGAAGTTAATTGGAAGAATGCGCCAAAATGAGAATTAGAGACATAATACAAACCCACATTGCTAGAAAACAATGATAAACACTGGAAAAGGCCATTTATAAGATAGTTCCCCTTTAACACATTGGTTGCCAGCCGGATATGACGATTTATCGCTTGGATGCCACCACGTTAATCAATGGGAGGATGAGCACATTTGCGAACGCATAAACTATATCTTAAATTATGGCTATGTGTCTAATACACCCGTTGCTTATCAATGACTTGCTTGCAGTCAACATGTACGAAACTGATTGTTTTTTCATCAGTACATTTCTGTTTTATACCGTTTTGAATACGAGTATAGTTTCGGAGAGTTCTAGTAATTTCAGAGAAATTCCGCGAAAATAGCCATTTACTGGAATACACAAAACACGTTGTCATTTTCCGGCTGATTTATGAATAGTTTTCAAATAAACGCTAGATTATCGATACAAAATCGATTAATACAAAAGCGGGCTGAAAAATAATTTATTCGTGCCGCGCTCGGCGCCTAACACCACACACACACACACGTTGTGAAATCTGTGAAAAACAACTCTGATTAACCCAAAACTGGTAACATAGATTCCTTACCTCAGATCAGATGTTCTGCAAAAAGATGAATCCAATTCCTGATCGCCATTCCAAATATTGATCGTGTTTATTGATCCAACGTTATAGTCCGAAACGCATAATCCAAGCTTCTTCCAGCCTCGCCAGTGAATCTGGTAACACGACACTGCTTGCCAGAGATAGGAAAATCCTGGACCGGAGTATTTTTATGATGCACTTTTTCACTCACTCCAATCCAATGTGCATTACCATCCGGGAGACGATAGGCGGCGGTATTTGCCCTTTTCGAGCTCAGAGCCATTCCCAATGATAATGTCAGGCTGGACGGATGAAAAATGAATGGATATTGCTAATAAAAGAAAGAACGATTAAATAACGAGAAATCTCGTTATTGGCAACCAACGCATGGCGGTCAATAACGAGAAATCTCGTTGTTGGCAACCAATGTGTTAAAGGTCAAGTGACCCAAATATCCTGACATTGACCATCATACTGAAATATCATACAACATATTGGGCCCACACTTCAGTCATCAACACATTGATATCGTCTTTTTAGTGAACGCATGTTACACCGTCAACAAGATGCTCAGAATCAATCAGTATAATGCCAGATGATAGAACACCTGGGTCCAGTTTGAAAATCAAAGGAATTATAATTTGAATAGGACCTTCACTATAACAACAATCTGTACACTAGGTAGTAGTTTGTCCAAATGCTGTCTGAATATCACTGTTCTGTTCTTGGTTCACTAGTGTTCCCAGTCTCTGCCATGAAGTTCTTCCAGAATGACGGGCTGGAGTCAGGTCAGGGAATGCTTAGTCAACACTGTGTGAATGTTGTTTGTGATCTGGTTAGCCTCCTTAGTTGAGTCAGAAGGGAACTATTCCTTGTAGAAAATCATCCAGAAGGGTTAGAGAACCTCAGTGCTACAGTATAGAGTTTCAGTGGAACTGCGTTGCTAGGCAACATCTTCGATTACAGTTGATTTCCTGTTGCAGTGTTTGTAGTGTTTAAAATGTTTATGTTAAGTTGACATGTCTATAGAGACATTGGACCTCATGCACCAATGGACTTATGAGAAAAGTTACGAGCAAATGTCATCGTACAGTAGCTCCACTTACGAGCTTTTCCGGCCGATTTTGGCATGCACTAACGGTTACTTCTCAGGGATTTGCTTGTAGCTAAGAGCAGGATTTACGAGTGAGGAAGAGCAGTCGTAAGTCAGACAGACTGGTGTGCGCCATGTTCTTAAGGGCTTTATTTGGGATAAATCACAGTGATTGTGTTCACGACGATTCTACAGACATCCTCGGAATAAAATAATTATAATAGGTAATAATAAATACAACAATCTTTGTCTCATTAAAAATGACCTTTTACATTTACAGTCATGCCTCATCGAGGCATCTTGATGTCCAAAAATAAATAAAAGCACTATACCAACACTGCAAATGACAGTGAATAAATAAATAAATAAATAAATAAGAACTAAACCCAATCGCGTGGATATAGCTATAGTGGAATAGACTATTAATATTACATATTTATACCGTCTTGTTGCGCGCTCCTGGCTACCTGCGCTCAGCATACTGTAAGAGCACCTCTCCATGCGTTGATGACTCCGGGGGTGACTATCGTAGGTTTTCTCTTACAAACTTCCTACAAGGTTATTTAGGAGGAAACATATGAGCATGTTGGTGCATGAGGTCCATTGTTGTATCATTGGTATTTTTATTTGTTGACCTGTCAAGTTCTCAGAGCACACCAGGCTGCAAGAGCCAAGGAATGTTTTCTGAATGTTGTTGTAATGTTGTACATATGATTTCAAGTCATAAAAAAGAGAGAGACAAACCTTTGAGAGTTCCCCAACATAGACAAAGTGTTGTGTTTTATAATGTGTTGATATAATGTTGGTCTCTTTTGTAACCTGTAAACCTTTCCCAGCACAGAAGGCTACAAGGGCCCAGGCATGTTGTCTGAATGTAATGTTGTTGGTTTACTAGACACCCCAGACTCTCCTGTCGACCACTACCAGTATCAACCACTACCAGCGACTAGCAGCCTGGACAGAGGTCAGGGAACGCCAGCTTGCTGTTGTCAAGTGAATTAGTTAGCCCATGTATGTCAATTGACCTATCTCAAACCCGCCCTCTTTTCTTGATCCTCCAATCACAACTGTTGCTTTTGTTTATTTGACGAGGTTGAAGTTGACAACAAACTTGTCAGAGGAAAGCAACAGTTGTCTTTGGAGGATCAAGAAAGGAGGGCAGAGTTTGCGACAGATCAATTAGTGAAGTCAAATTTAATACAGTAGTGATATTTGTTCACTAGTAGTCACCCAGAAATCCTTGTCTACCATTCCTTTCCATTAAAGAATAATAGTATTTTCCTGACGTGTTATGCCAACCAATGTGGCACAATGCCACAGCTCATTGGCCATGGTTATGTTTTAGGCTAATGATAACCACCTGTTATTTGTAAAAAAAATATGTAAGGGATAATGTATAGCTACGAGGTCATTGTCGCAAAATAATTGACCGACACAGAGTTTAGACCACTGAGGCGCCTCGCCGAGGTGTTCTTTAAACGTAGTGAAGGTAAATTATTTTGCGACAATGACCGAGTATAGCTATACATTATCCTGCTTATTACATGGCTAACTTACTAACAATATACCTAATTCATTTGACACCATCGACAAGACGAGATCAAATGCAGACGCAGTTCTGTTCTGTCGCTCCGCTGTCATCGCCGGCAGCTTCGCCAGCAGCCGGCAGGTGTGTCTGATTGGCTGCACTGATGCAGTGTGTGTCAGTGGGCTTGATTGCTACAGATGCGCACAGCGGTCATTATTGCTCGGCAGAGGTCCGTTATTGAGTAATAACGGACCTCTGACGAGCGCTATTGACCAATCACAATCAAGCATTTCGGCGAATGTTAAAAACGCCATGTAATAAATATATATATTGAATAAGGATGTAATCAGAAATACAGGAGTCTGTCAGTCTAGTTATAAAATGTATTACAAGCTCATAGGAGAGAGAATTTTATTTGTATTACAACATAATAGAAATAAAAATACATGTATAAGCAGCTACACTGAGAATATTAAACAAAATATATCATTGTCATATTGGTTGCAATACTTTTCTTTGTATATATATATAGTAAACAAATGAGACCATTGCTGAAACAATTGGTTGCCTAATTCTCATGATAAGATCACATTTCCCATAAATCCTGTCACTTCCTGTTTTGTCGTTACTCGTTAGCTGAGTCAGTTTGTTTTAATTGAGTTTTTATTAGTCTCCAAGAACTCCCCGCTTACTGCCTCCAGCTGAAAAGCCTGTGAGCAGAGAACGGTGTAGCTGTGGGAATGCCAGCACTGGGTCGTTAGTTGAAAGGATAATTCCATAAAATGTTCAACCTAGACTTTTTGAAGTTATGTTTTGACTGGCATCAACAAGATGATCAGAATCAATCAGTATAATACCAGATGATCGAACACCTGGGTCCAGTTTGAATATCAAAGGAATTATAATTTTAATAGGACCTTCCCCATAACAACAATCTGTACACTAGGTAGTAGTTTGTCCAAATGCTGCCTCAATATCACTGTTCTGTTCTTGGTTCACTAGTGTTCCAAGTCTCTGCCATGAAGTTCTTCCAGAATGACGGGCTGGAGTCAGGTCAGGGAATGCTTAGTCAACATTGTGTGAATGTTGTTTGTGATCTGGTTAGCCTCCTTAGTTGAGTCAGAAGGGAACTATTCCTTGTAGAAAATCATACCTCAACCTCAGTTCTACAGTATAGAGTTTCAGTGGAACTGCGTTGCTAGGCAACATCTTAGATTCCAGTTGATTTTCCTGTTGCAGTGTTTGCCAATATTGTATCAACAACTGACATGAAATCAAATGCAGTCCATTTAAAATGTTTATGTTAAGTTGACATGTCTATAGAGACATTGTTGTATCGTTGGTCGTTTTATTTGTTGATCTGTCAAGTTCTCAGAGCACACCAGACTGCGAGATTTCCCCAACATAGATAAAGTATTGTGTTTTAGAATGTGTTGATATAATGTTGGTCTCTTTTGTAACCTGTAAACTTTTCCCAGCACAGAAGGCTACAAGGCCCCATGAATGTTGTCTGAATGTAATGTTGTTGGTTTACTAGACACCCCAGACTCTCCTGTCGACCACTACCAGTATCAACCACTACCAGCCACTAGCAGCCTGGACAGAGGTCAGGGAGCGTCAGCGCGCTGTTGTCAAGTGAACTAGTTAGCCCATGTAGTTCAATTGAACTATTTCAAATACGCCCTCTTTTTTTGATCCTCCAATTACAACTGTTGCTTTCCTCTGACAAGTTTGTTGACAAGGTTGAAGTTGACAACAAACTTGTCAGAGGAAAGCAACAGTTGTGTTTGGAGGATCAAGAAAGGAGGGCAGAGTTTGAGATAGATCAATTAGTGAAGTCAAATTGAATACAGTAGTGATATTAGTTCACTATTAGTCACCCAGAAATCCTTGTCTACCATTCCTTTCCATTAAAGAATAATAGTATTTTCCTGACGTGTTATGCCAACCAATGTGGCACAATGCCACAGCTCATTGGCCATGGTTATTTTTTAGGCTAATGATAACCACCTGTTATTTGTACCATTTATGTATTGAATAAGTAAGGATGAAATCAGAAATACATGAGTCTGGCGGCTGGGTGGGGCAGCGGACATTGTGCTCGTCACCAACACAAGAGACACCGGGTTCGACTCCGGCTGTCGGCGTTGCCTCCAGCTTGGGCCGGCCGTCATACTAACTCAATTGGCAGAGTTAGCGGGTGGAAGTCGGTGGGTGGTAATCTGGACGTTGTGGACAGCGACTCCTACAGGTCTGTTGGGGGACGCCTGCACAGCAGAGACAGGAAATGGCGGGGGTAGTGTGATTGATTGATTGATTGATTCAAAAGTTTATTAACAGATTGCAGAATGGGTACAGTACAGCACAATACATACAATTGTTAAGGGGATACAGACCAGAGAAAGACTTTAGTCTTGTTTACATCAGGGTCCCCCATTTTCAATTCATCATAACATATATGACACACACGACATACAGATAGACAGTACTGCTACATCTATACATTTGACAGATTTGAAAATACAGTACTGTTTGTGATACAAAAAGTGTCCAGAAAAAGAGTGTATATACATTTGACGTAGAAACTGTACATTGGAGGAGGTTGGGTAGGTGTGGTGGGGTTGGGTGGGGGGGGGGCTGTACATTGGAGGTGGGGGGGGGGGGACACTGTACACTGTACATTGGAATACTGACATCCATACTTGGTCATTTACTGTACAACTGGGTTAGGACATTTGTAGGGGCCAGTTTCGAGCCTCCCACACGTTACACCTCGCCAATGAGAGTCCGCGCTGGCAGGTGAAAAGATGTGACAGGCTGCCTCCACATGTATTGGAGGGGACATGTGATGCAAGGCTTCTATCCTCCCTACAACCGGCCAGTGGGGGGCATATGCGAGCAACGGTCAAGACAGGGGAGGGGAGAATTGGCACGACAAATTGGGATGGGAGAAAAAGTGGATACAAATAAATAAATAAATACAGGAGTCTGTCAGTCTAGTTATACAATGTATTACAAGCTCAGGAGAGAATTTTATTTATATTACAACATACTAAAAAATACAAATATATAAACTAAACTAAAGTAAATAAAACAAATACATAATTGATTCAATAAAAATACATGTATAAGCAGCTACACTGAGAATATTCAACAAAATATAGCATTGTCATATTGGTTGCGATACCTTTGTTTGTGTATATATATATATAGTAAACAAATGAGACCATTGCTGAAACAATTGGTAGCCTAATTCTCATGATAAGATCACATTTCCCATAAATCCTGTCACTTCCTGTTGTGTCGTTACTCGTTAGCTGAGTCAGTTTGTTTTAATTGAGTAATTTGTATTAGTCTCCAAGAACTCACTGCTTACTGCTTCCAGCAGAAAAGCCTGTGAGCAGAGAACGGTGTAGATGTGGGAATGCCAGTTGAAAGGATAATTCCATAAAATGTTCAACGACCTGCGGCGTCGTCGACAAGATTATCAGAATCAATCAGTATAATACCAGATGATCAAACACCTGGGTCCAGTTTGAAAATCAAAGGAATTATCATTTTAATAGGACCTTCCCTATAACAACAATCTGTACACTAGGTAGTAGTTTGTCCAAATGCTGCCTGAATATCACTGTTCTGTTCTTGGTTCACTAGTGTTCCCAGTCTCTGCCATGAAGTTCTTCCAGAATGACGGGCTGGAGTCAGGTCAGGGAATGCTTAGTCAACATTGTGTGAATGTTGTTTGTGATCTGGTTAGCCTCCTTAGTTGAGTCAGAAGGGAATGATTCCTTGTAGAAAATCATCCAGACGGGTTAGAGAACCTCAGTGCTACAGTATAGAGTTTCAGTGGAACTGCGTTGCTAGGCAACATCTTAGATTACAGTTGATTTCCTGTTGCAGTGTTTGCCAATACTCTATCAACAACTGACAGGAAATCAAATGCAGCCCATTTAAAATGTTTATGTTAAGTTGACATGTCTATAGAGACATTGTTGTACTGTTGGTCGTTTTATTTGTCAACCTGTTTTGGAATGTGTTCATATACCGTAATGTTGGTCTCTTTTGTAACCTGTAAACTTTTCCCAGCACAGAAGGCTACAAGGGCCCATGAATGTTGTCTGAATGTAATGTTGTTGGTTTACTAGACACCGCAGACTCTCCTGTCGACCACTACCAGTATCAACCACTACCAGCGACTAGCAGCCTGGACAGAGGTCAGGGAACGTCAGCTCGCTGTTGTCAAGTGAACTAGTTAGCCCATGTAGGTCAATTGACCTATCTCAAACCCGCCCTCTTTTCTTGATCCTCCAATCACAATTGTTGCATTGTCCGTGGAAATAAACCGTTGTGATTGGAGGATCAAGAAAGGAGGGCGGGTTTGAGATAGGTCAATTAGTGAAATTGTATATAGTAGTGATATTAGTTCACTAGTAGTCAGTCACCCAGAAATCCTTGTCTACCATTCCTTTCCATTAAAGAATAATAATATTCTCCATCATTTCAACTAATGTGGCACAATGCCACAGCTCATTGGCCATGGTTATTTTTTGGTTAATGATAACCACATGTTATTTATTACAATTTATGTATTGAATAAGTAATGTCTGTCAGTCTAGTTATAAAAATTACAAGCTCATTCAGGAGAGAAGATTTTTTATTAAATTGTATTTGTATTATAACGTACAAAAAAAGTGTTACAAATGTAAAAGAAACAACACTAAATAAAACAAATACATAATGAATTCAATGAAGATACATATAACTTCTGAGAGGTGATGCAGACATCAAACACACCTTTTCTGCCTTAATTCAAAGGAACATATTAGCCCAAATATTCATTTTGTCTTAAAAGGATCAATGATTTGATTTGATTTGATTTGATTTGATTTGAATGTTGTAGCCAAGGCCCAAGGCTATTTCAATATTTTAGGCTAATTACAATAGCCCACATTGGTCATAAATACTGAAAATAAAACTTCCGTCATAGGTGATGTAATTATCCACTAGGTCATAAGTAAAAAATAATAATAATAATTAAAAAAAAATGAAAAAAAAATATATATATATATATAATAATACAAATAAAAGTAAGAAGTTCATAAGAAAGTGGTGATATCTTATGAACGTTTTCAGGAATTCAGCTTGAGAAGATTCTTGTGAACTTCTTAACTTTTTTCTTAAGAGTTTTCCTGAGTTTTATCTTATCTTTATTTTTGTATGAAGTCAAGATCAAGCTTGAGACCTAAACTTTATGTTAAAGCTGCTGTGGGTTCCTTTCAGGGTAAAATGGACACAAATATGTCCTTTTTAACACTTAACACTTTAACACATCATTGGACTTTTGCCTTAATTACAGTAAGTTCAATAGTCGCTCATTGTCTACTTTTTACTCCTATCATATTCAAATGTTTTGATTGCCTATGTTTATTGTCCTATCCTGCCCATCCCTGTACCTCGCTGCCCCCCTCCCTCGTGCTGCTATGACACCTGAATTTCCCCAAGGGGATCAATAAAGGAATATCTTATCTTATTATTGTGTGCATGTAAACATAGCCAGTGGTCCATTTCAAATCCAATGTGCTGGAGTACAGCGCGAACTGCACTGTGTATATTGATCCCATTAGTTTAATTGGACTCCGACTTACGGACTGCACTGTGTACAGTATATTGATCCCATTCATTGAACTGACTTACGGGCTGCATTGTGTACGTATATTGATTCCATTTAGTTTGAGCTCATACAAATGAGATCATCCTTTTTCTTTTCATTAGAGTGATCCAAGGTCCTTCCATTAGCGAAAAAGACATGGCATCTTCTGACCAGTTCCATGTTGCTCTCTATTAGTATTGAGCAAATTAGCTAGGTATTGGGATGGTATCCAATACAGTACCATTATCAGAATTGCTGCATCACTACAATGCATTACTTAACACTTGGCTTGTGTTGAAGCATATTTTTTTTATCAACCCTCCCCACCCCTCTACCCCCTCCTCAGGTGGGACATGTAACCTGCCTACCATCCCCTCTGCGTCAGACTTCAACACGGTGCTGTCCAGTGACCAGAACACCCTGGACGGGACTCAATCCCAGCACAGCACCAGCCAGGAGGACATGGTGGGCGTAGAGGAGGGCAACCAGTGTCCTGCCGCTGTGCAGCTGGCCGATGCTCAGGTCAGTGTGGAACACCGGTAGGCTTGTCCAAGCCGTCCGAAAGGAACTGGAATGGTTAAGACTAGAGCCCAGCAAACATTATCCGTCTATTCTCCGTTGGGCCAGGGCGTCCAAACAACAGAAAGGAAAGGTGTCAAAATGTACTTTATTTTTGCTGATTTTGTTTAAACGTTGTTTCAACTGCAGTGTTGAGATGAGGATTTCAAATGCAGGTTAGAATCCAACTGTTGGCAGACTCCTAACACCGTCTGCAAAGTGTCCGGGGAAGCCTTCCTATGACGGCCTTCACATTTGGAGTCAAATGCCAATTCATGTCATGGGGCTTGTTACCTCCAGCCCCAAGGCATCTAGACAAATCACCTTTTCTAAAACTCTTCCTCAGATAGATCACCTTTTCTAAAACTCTTCCTCAGATAAATCACCTTTTCTAAAAACCCTTCCTCAGATATATCACCTTTTCTAAAACTCTTCCTCGGATAAATCACCTTTTCTAAAACTCTTCCTCATATAAATCACCTTTTCTAAAACTCTTCCTCGTATAAATCACCTTTTCTAAAACTTGTCCTCGTATAAATCACCTTTTCTAAAACTTTTCCTCAAATAAAACCACCTTTTCTAAAAGGTCCTCATTCTGTTCTTTTTCAGGTTGTTTTCAAGCCTCTGTTGAGCCACACAGGAATCCAAGCCCAAGACGCTACGCCTCTCAGCTACAAGATGTATTTCGGAGAGCACCTCTCGTTCTCCGGCACGCTGGAGTGTCTCAGAGCAGATATCGTTGACTCCGACACCTCCAAAGAGCGCAAGAACAAAAGGTCCAGGAGGTAAGATAATGAAGAAATAAAAACTAATTGAGGTAGCAGAAATGATCAAATGTTGTGCTGTATTATGACTCACCTTCTCCACTCTATCAATGGAGCCACAATGAAAGATGGAAGTGCAGAAACAGGGTCTGTTTGAAAATGTCAATTTATTACAGTGTAGCCCTTTGTCTACAATAGATGAAATACTCTTTTCACTCTGAAATGTTGGAGCTGAGCCTTTGATATACATGACAGCTAAACACGAGTTAAAGAAACACGCCAACATTATGGGAAATTAGCTTACCGTCTTCTCCAAAGTCAGACGAGATGATAGATCTCAATTTCTTCTCTTGTGTTCAGTAGAAAGCTATTTGGCTGCAAGCTAGCCTAGTTCAGCACAAATGAATGGAAGTGCATATGGACCAGCTAGCCTAGTTGTTGGCCAAAAACACCTCTCCCGGTGTTTTAAGCTAGGCTAGTGGTCCATATCACTTCCATTCATTTGTGCTGAACTAGAGTTTTGAGGCTGTAAAGGGTTTCTTTGTAAACATACTTGTATTGTGCATTATGATGGGCTAAGAAACATTTAAATATACATATACAGTATATATTTTCCATCTACAAGATAATGTGAATATACCTAAAGTTAGATCATCAGATAAATCCTGGGCTGTCTCTTTTCAGTCCCAACCCCAACCTGAATATCAATAGCCTATACAAATAGGTGTTTACTTTGTGTGTATATTCAGTGCCTATGAATCAGGGTAAAATACTGTAGTATATATATGTATATTTGGTTTCTCACTGCATATGCAAATTTAGTGCATATTAATATACTGTATTATGTAATATAGTGTATATATTGTACTATGTATGATTCCATATGATTAAGAATATTGTCTTGTCTGTAAAAATGTATTGTCATGTTTTATGCATTTGACCGCAGGAAGAGTAGCCGACGTTCCACATCAGCTAACGGGATCCTAATAAAAACCACAAACCTCCATGTCTCTCCTTCCCTCTCGTCTTCAGGCTGGTGAACGTCCCCCCGCTGGAGTTCAAGCCCGCGCTGCTGATCGAGACGTTCACCCTGAACGCGGTGGTGATGGAGAAGTCCACCAGCGGGCCGCAGGGTCCCACCGCCGCTCCGCTCTCCTTCCACGACCTGAACCGCCGCCACTACAACACCTTCCACTGCGACTTCACCACCGCCTGCCAGGCCATCAGCCAGCGCGTGGACATGGCCCTGGTGCGCCTCATCCACCAGTTCAGCACCATGATCGACGACATCAAGGCCACGCAGACGGACATCAAGCTCAGCCGCTACACGGCCGGCTCGGCGTCGCCCACGCCCACCTTCAAGGCGCGGCCGTACCGCCACTTCCGCTCCTCGGACTTCAGCCGCAGCTCACGTGGCAGCATCAACGGGGCGGGCCGCAGCGGCACGCAGACGCTGAAGAGCAAGCGGGGGCTGGGAGCGGGCGCGCCTCCCAACGGCCCGCCATCCGGGATGGACACGCTGGGGCGGAGGGAGCCCAGGGGACGCAGTTCGCTGGGACGGTCCGAGAGACGCACCTCCAAGGTAACTAAGACGTTCTTAAAAGGAACACGGCATCTTTTTATACCTATGCTCGCTGCACTTTATGCATTGCTTTTATTCTGTCAACTGCAGTGGCGCTGGTGAAAAATATTCTAGGTGGGGCTGTGCCATATTCAATCAGTTTCAGTAACAGTATATACAGTATATAACCAGACCTGCAAACTGATAAGAGGTGAAAAAAGTGACATGTTTGTAAACCAAACCCCTGTAGGGGTGTGTGGGCATTGTCCCCCAGAAGAAAATCGTTGTGATTTTAACATATAAACGAAGCACTCGGAGAAGAAAATAAAGGGAAAAGACAACCTGTATCCGGGTCTGACTGCACTACAATTACATTTTCATATCATAACGCAGAGGCTGAGACTCACTTTTTTATGCTGCCGGTAGAACATCGCCGAGCCGTCACGTGTCGCGCTAACCCTTCGAGAAGCTTTGTGGTCCGGGCTTGAACTTTCCATAAAATGTCTCCATAAATCCATATAGTTAGATCCAACACTGAATGTATCTTTGTCAACAACTATTAGCCTTAGTTATTTCCTGGTTGGCATGATTCCGGACGTGATGTCAAATTAATGCCACACGCTCAGCCAATAGACAATTCGTTTTATTAGTGTGACTTACGTATGACGAAAGCACGTAAGGGCTTGCACTAAAATAACCCATAGAAATGCATTGGAGGTTGTGGTGTCACCCATGAAGTCTGAGATACATTCCAGGACAAAATTAGATGCTGCGGCTGATTGGACTATGATATTCAGAGGCGGGATTTAAAAAAGTATTATTATATTTATCATACATCATCATTATTTTGGGGGTGGGGGGGTGTAAAAAATAAGTAAATATATATATATATCGCCTGTGGCAGGGAGGGCGACGCACAAATCACCATAATCAGTCAGCCGCACCTGGTCAACTGTATGCTAATTTTATGCTATTTGCTGTGAAGCACTTTGAGCTGCAATCCATATATGGAAGGTGCTATATAAATAAAGTTATTATTATTATTAAAGGTGTTAAAAACGTGGTGCACGCGTGGCTGTGTGCATCATTAGGGCGTCTCAAGTCTCAAAACTCTTATCCTTTGGCACTTGGAATTTGCTGTACTTTGCTTGCAGGTCTGCAGCCATTATTTAAGCATTACATCACGCGCAGGAGTGGTTTGTGAACAATAAACCATGCCTAGGGGTGGTCGTTAGACCCCCCTAGGCATGGTTTATTGTTCACAAATCACGACTGCAAGTGGTGTAATGCTTTTATACAACTGCCACATTCATCCAACCTTATTGCTATACAATAAACACACATTAATCGAAGATTTATTGAAAAAACCATCCGCCAGAAAAAGTAGTTGCCACAACAACAAAAAAGACAATTTGCCTCCATGTGGAAGCAGCTCGGAAGTGCATCCAACCAACTAACGCATCCAACTGTGTGTTATTGGAATGATTGAGAGAAGTTGCCTCATGTGGAAGCAGCTCGGAAGTGCATCCAACCAACTAACGCATCCAACTGTGTGTTATTGGAATGATTGAGAGAAGTTGCCTCATGTGGAAGCAGCTCGGAAGTGCATCCAACCAACTAACACATCCAACTGTGTGTTATTGGAATGATTGAGAGAAGTTGCCTCATGTGGAAGCAGCTCGGAAGTGCATCCAACGGATCCAACAAACTAACACATCCAACTGTGTGTTATTGGAATGATTGATTGAACATTTTATTACCAGATGCAGAATGGGTACAATATGCAGACCTACTTTTTTTTTTATTTTTTTTTTATTTTTTAGCGTTTATCGCTTTTCTGGTCAAGCATGACCGACAGAAACAGGTTGAAATGGGATGTAGAGCAAGGGAAGACATTCCGAGAAATGACGGCGGGTCCGGGAATCGAACTCGTGTCCCCCAGATCCGTGACGAGCACGGTTTTCCCCGACGCAGAAATAGCGCCGAGATATGCGGTGAGCTACGGGAGCTCCCCCTGCAGACCTACTTTCTTTTTTTTAAACTTTATTTTTTAGCGTTTAACGCTTTTCTGGTCAAGCATGACCGACAGAAACAGGTTGAAATGGGATGTAGAGCAGGGGAAGACACTCTGAGAAAATACGGCGGGTCCGGGAATCGAACTCGTGTACCCCAGATCCGTGACGAGCACGGTTTTCCCCGACGCAAAAATAGCGCCGAGATATGCGGTGAGCTACGGGAGCTCCCCTGCAGACCTACTTTCTATAGAACTTCATTCTTAGATGCTTCTATAGAAAGTAGGTAAAACAAATTAAAATTTTCTTTGCCTTATAGGGGAAAAAAAGTTTTCTTCGCCCTATATTTTTATTTATTTTCTTAAACCTACTTTAGAGGGCCTAAACTTAACCAGTTGGAAACCAGGCGTACAGTAATAAAATTAGCAATCAACCAATCAATCAATTCAATAGGCCATGCTCACTTAAAACAGCGCAGCACTCAGCTGCTTCTCTCTCAGTCTGACTCTCCCCCGCCGTTGCAGACAGGTGTGTGTGTGTGGGGGGGGGGGGGGGGTGTGGGGGTGGGTACGCCAGCGTCGTACAGTGTGAGAGTGAGCGCTGCAGTCAGGGGGAAGGAAGAAGACATTTTAAATTAAATTGCAAATAATCAATCAATCAATCCGCGATTTTTCTTTTGTTCTACAATGACTCATGACCCATCAATTACATCATCCAACATTGTTTAAAGGACTAAGACATTCGCCGTGACAGAATCGCTTTATATTTAGTCGTTATGACGCTATCAACATGTCCATTTGTTAAAGATTATTGTCCGCCATCTTGTTTTCTCCGAAGAATCCGCACGGCGGAGATGCGGAGTGATGTGATTCGGTTGTGGGCGGGTCCTGGGACCAGGAGCGTGGAATGGTCCCTATACATACGTGTAAATGGACTGTTTCAGCCAATCAGAATCGAGAAATTTGCATGCCGTTGTATAATGCTGGATTATGAATAGCACCAACTTTAGCCAAGGTACCGTTATCAAGCTAAGCTAGCTGACCTAGCTCCTCTTCCCTGCATTGACATTTGATAACGTTAGTCAGCTAACGCTAGTCAGTAGCTACTTGACTTAAATACGATTCACCGTGGGTGCATTATTGTTGATAGACGGACAGTGTCGGGTCCTGGAGAAAGGACAGGTGATCATCTGATTTGATAACGTTAAAGCGGATGTTGTTCCAACTAGCTAGCTTTTCAGCTAATGCTATCATAACACCAGCAAGCAAAACTAGGGATGGGTACCGAATTCGGTACTTTTGAGGTACCGAACCGAAACATGTCGGTACTACCGAGTATCGAATCAAGTGAGAAACCAAAAAAAAAATTATAAACTTTTTTTTTTACCTTTTTTTTATTTTATTTTTTACCTTTTTTTTTCATGTCAACGTTCACACGCACAATATATGCTTACCTAGGATTTGACTTGATTCAACAACAAAGCAGTCGGAGCAATGGCAAGCCGAAAACTGTCGAAATTGTAGTTATTTGAAGTTTGGATTTTTTTTTTACGACTGAGTACTAAAGTACCGAAAAAAGGTACCGTTGGGTACCGGTATCGATTCACAGGTACCGGTACCGGTATCGGTTCAAATGTGAAAGGTACCCATCCCTAAGCAAAACACATCCCGTCCGAGCTCCCCGTCACACGCTCTGTCGGGGACAATGGAATTTAAGAAAGTGTATCTTCTGTTAAAATGACAAACAGCATCACACTTTAAAACACGTTCATTTTAGAATCCTCACTCCGCAGGAGATAAATGACGTCATGGGATCGGAGGCTAGAATTTACGTGTACTCGTCGATACCGATACCAGCATTTTAGGCAGTATCGGCGGCATTTCCGATACTGGTATCGGTATCGGAACAACTCTACCTATATTGCATACTATCATGGCACAATCAGATCATTCTAATACTTAGGATTAATGGGGATGTTCACACAAACAAGCTAAAAGATCTAATTTGCTAAATATTGATGTTTTCTTTATCCTGGGATTTCCAGACTATGGCTTATCACCAGCCTGTATGTGTCCCCATTGATGCTGTCAGCCAATCAGCATCAGGGATTGGGGAGGCAGGATTTCAATTGCCTCGTTGTGTACATTGACAATAAAATAATGTTCTTCAAAAGAATGTGAGGGAAAAGCGTAGTAACAGAGTGAATGTGATCGCTGACCTCCAGGTGTCGAGGAAGGGCTCTCGTGACGTGGCGGACCACATGGCCATCCAGATGGACGACTCGGACTCCATCACGGTGTCGGAGCAGAGCGAGCCCTCGGCAGAGTGCTGGCAGAACATGTACAAGCTGCTCAACTTCTACTCACTCATCTCCGACCCCACCGGCATCTTGGAGAAGAGCTCCCCAGAGAACTGCCTCTCAGGTTGGAACCCACTTCACTCTCTCGGTTCATCACACTAGGTGTATTACTCGCATATTGGATTTTGGCGTCTGCGATTGAACATCAACTGCAATATTGACGCATTCCATTTTGACAGCCTGCTCTTTTTGCAAAGAAAATGCTAGTCTGTCAAAGATCAGCTATAGGTGGGAGGGAAGAAGATACACATCGCACACGCTGGTTGTGTATGTATTATAACATCGTAACCTTATTATACATTGATACATAAAAGTTACAATGTTATAATACATATGACATTCTTATTATCATACCAAATTATATTTACAATTCTATAATAGGTTTGTCAATCTAAATCTAATTATACATTTCAACATTTTCATATGCTTATGACATTATATATGACCATGAGACATTAGATAAGACGGGTCTGGGCAGAGAATCAAACCTCTACTAAATGGTAAATGGTGCATTTATATAGAGCTTTTATCCAAAGCCTTTACAATTTGTTCCTCACATTTTACCCATTCACTCACACATTCGCACCCCGATGGGCGGAGGCAACCATGCAAGGTGCCAACCTGCTCATCGGGAGCAATTGGGGGTCTTACTCAAGGACACTTTGACACGCTGCCCGGGAGGACCGGGAATCTAACCGGGAACCTCCAGATTACCAGACGACTGCTCTACCTCCCGAGCCACTGTCGCCCCCTCTACTAGTCTAGTAGTACAGTACATGTCCATATTCCAAATAAGATTAATAGCTGTCTATATCTAATAAAATTGACATTAAATGACATAACCCCCGCAACTTCACCCACCACCACCTCTCTTTTCCAGACGGCGGGCGCAGCCCATCGGAGCCCCTCTGCAGGGTGATCTTCGAGAACGAGCAGCAGGACCCCACCACGCCCAGCAAGCCGACGGGCGGAAGGCGGCGTAGCCTGGTGAGCTCCGAGCCGCAGCATGTCACCCTCATCGTGTTCGGCATCGGCATGGTGAACCGTACGCACCTGGAGGCCGACATCGGCGGGCTGACCATGGAGGCGGAGCTGAAGAAGATCCACGGCAGCTTCACGCTGAAGGAGAAGATGAAAGGTGAGGGCGGAGCGCTGCGGCAGCTAAGGGTTGGCTACCGAATTCAGTACTTTTAAGGGTACTGACGATTCACACTAGAGCAGTCTGTACAAAATGTTGGTACCTTTACATGTTTAGTATTAAGTACAAGAGTGTAATATACTAGACAAGAGGGAGCCTTTTCCACACATATATATATATATTACTGTCCCATCTCTTGGATCTCTTGGACCAGACGAGGTCAGAAGAGTTTTATATAATTTACTGAGGATGGCCAGATAATGTTGATATTTAAACATTTAAAAACATAATACATGATCATGCAATTTTTGTGTGGTGTGTTACGACAATAAATAAGAAAAAAGGTACTGTTGGGTACTGATCGATTTCGGTCATAATCAGCCAGTATCACCTCGTCTCCTGTGTTCGTGAAGTTTCTGCATTGTGTTTATCTCTTACTCCGAAGTCGACCTTCTCATACTGGCTGTACAACTGTTTCATCCCTGTTAATGCAATCCGTAATCAGAAGAATTCGACACTGGCAAACGTGGTACCTTTCTTGGAAAAACATTGTTTATTCCATAAACAAAGCCTCGTACCAGATGTAATAAATTCTGTAATGTCCTTGAACAGTCTTAATTCATTCTTCTCCACCGTCTCTTATGCTATTAGTCCAATGGTTCTGGGCCTCGTCGTAGCCAACCATTCCCTGTTAGCCGAAGCTAGCGATGATGTGGCACTCCATTCCTGTACCCCCCCCCCGCGAGGGGAGGAAGGATCCATTCAAAGTCTCTGATCAACGCGTCTGCTCGCCTGTGCGTCGTGTCTTAATCTGGCTAGTCTGCTGAAGACCCCACAGCTTACCGTCTTCAAGTCTCGCAATGTCGACCTCTCTCTCGTGACTGTTACTATGGCAACGGCACTTTTGGCCCAAATCACTATAGCAACGGCGATGTTGATATTACTAAACGATGTGACCACCACACCACCATGTGAGAGCTCAGTGCCGCTGCATACAATGACCTTGGCTCGCTTGAGAGCTCAGCTGATAACAGGCCCTCGTCTGCAGCCTCACTGGAGCCAGACATAATGACTTATACTGTCCTCTTACAACTAATATCTACGAGTAGATGCCGTCATCTGCAGATATTGACATTATAATGCAGATATTTACATTATATACACATTGAAAAACAAGGATTCCTTCAGAGAGAGAGAGAGAGAGAGAGAGAGAGAGAGAGAGAGAGAGAGAGAGAGAGAGAGAGAGAGAGAGAGAGAGAGAGAGAGAGAGAGAGAGAGAGAGAGAGAGAGAGAGAGAGAGAGAGAGAGAGAGAGAGAGAGGGGGGTTCTAGGTTGAATGAATTGATGAACAATGTCGCCTTTGGAATGTTTCATTATAGGCGGCTTGCAAGTTGCAACGCTGGTTAAGATATGAAAATACTTGCCACTGTGTAAGGATGCATTAGCCATTAGCTAGCTTACTTACAGAGACTTGTAGGCAGCTGTGTTCAACGAGCCTGCCAGCTTAGTCCATAAACAAACATTTTAATCCACAGTACACCAGTATGTAAACAAAGGTTTTAACCATCCACAACAGAATACTGCAGTCCAAATGTATTTCCAATGCTTGATTATTTTCTCAGACCGACGCAATGTCTTGAAACTATTATGCTCCGAAAGCAACCTTGTGGTGTCGCTCAATGAGGAAGTGGGCACGGTGTCAGGTTTCACAGTACCACATGTCATTCAGCTCATATCAGAGCCAATCAGAGGCAGATCAGGGCTGGTCTTTGCATAATGAACGTGTTATAGCCAATCAAAGGCAGAGATTTTTTTTTAGAACGCACATGGACATGGGGGAAAATATGCTAAACACACACGTCACACATACACACAGACAGACAGACAGACAGACCTTTCATAGAAAAAAAGCCACTAGCCACCGGGGCGGGTGGAATGACAGAGGTACACGCCCCAGAGGGATTCTACCCGCATCTGGTGGGTGGGCAGGTGCCAATGTCAAGCCCTGTTCAGTACCAATACCGAATTCCAGAAACTGGTACTGGTACCGGTATCGGTTCAAGTGTGAACGGTCCCTAACACTAGCGTCAGCTGTAGATCTGCTGTTCGAGCATTACGGATGCACTGCGTACTGTTAAAGCGGAATGCATTCACACATTATTGCTCTGGTCTAAAACGGTCCAAAGAATATGAAAAACATTCTTATAAATGGCCTTTTTCAGTGTTTAGCATTGTTTCCTAGCTATGTGGACTTATATTAATATGATCTATGTCTCTAATTCTCATATTGGCGCATTCTTCCAATTCTCCTCTCACAATATTCACCCTCACTGAACTGAGTCATCTGAAAATGTGCTGATTTGTGATGTCAGAGAGACTCAGCTGCATGATAATCTGCTGAGACTCACACACACTCCACACAGTTCCCACCGTGGTTGGAGCCCAGGCTCAAAACGGCTTAAGAAAAATTCTGTTTTTGAGGACTTGATTAGAAATACAAAACAATGAATTAAAAAAAATACAAAATTACAGAGGTGTTCCATAAACTCACAGGAATTGTGTGAAAGTGCCCAAATAGTGAAAGAAATAGTAAAATAGTTCCCCTTTAAATACATGGTGCTCGATTGTGATGTAACTTATGATGTCATCGGATGTAGGAATGTGAATCCCTACCCTCCTTCAAAAACCGCTCTCAAAGAGCACCTACGGGTGGCTGCAATTCTAAACTGGCCTTGGTAAATGTCATATTGACGCAATATACAAATTACACAAAAATACCATTCCCTGTAATATCGTGAATCAAATCGCATTGCATTTGCAATATGATGGATTTTTTTCCATATCGTTTCATTCATCCGAACAGAATGCATCACACTCCTTTTTGTCTTTTGTCTTGTTTCACACTGCGTTGTGTCTTTCCTAGATATTCTGCACCAGAAGATGACTGAGACCTGTGCCTCGGCTCACATAGGAGGGGTAAACATTGTGCTCCTGGAGGGGATAACGCCCGACATCCAGTACGTATATATATCTCTACTGTACATCCCCTGTGTCACCCTGTCTGCATCGTGGCTCCAATACTTGACACTATTGTTAAAGGTTCTGCACGTAGTAGCTTTGATAATAGTAAGCAGTTTAATTTAAGATCATTCAAATTGACCCACATCCTTGACTTTGTTTTATTCAGTTTTATTTATTAATGCACAGTTTTCTACTTTTTTTTCTCACAATTCATAACTTCAAAAGGAAAACAAGAAGTTGCATACTGATGTTTGTCCATTTTCAGTTTTCTTCTCTTGCTCAAGTTCGACCAATGAGAACAGGAATTATAATAGGATGTATATGACGTTTGATGATGTTTGTACCTGTGAGTGCATCTCTGCAAATCTCGTGAGTTTCTGGGGAGTACAGGGGATGTGTCACTGCCCAATTAGGCCCCCCTACCCGATCACATCCCAAGTACCCTATTCTAATACCCTATGCTGTGCTTGTTGGAAATTCAGAAACAAAGATACTGTGTTTGTTAAGTTAAAAAGCAGAGTAAATAATACCCGCTGCCTTGCTATCGTCAGTGAAATTTACTGAGTACAAGGGAGATTATTGAGGCATTAACTAATGGACATTAGCTTGCTAGCATAACTACCACTCGCTATTCTTGTTGTTGTTCTATGAAAACTGCAAAATTACAAGTCAGCAAAATTACTTAATTGGGCAGGGGGACTACACTAATTGGGCAGTGACTTAATCCTGTTTAATCACAAACATTTCACCCTCTCTTCTACTCTTTTCTCTTACCCTCCCTGGCTTTCTCTTCAATCTACTTGGTATAGACTGGAGGATTTCCCTACATCTCCTACCAGCACAGCCAAACAAGAGTTTCTGTATGTTATTGCTGCCAACCAGGGCGACGTGCACATTGTCACATGCATTATAGCAACACAATATCACATCAGATTCTCAACGGACATCGTCTGTTTGTCTGCGTTGTTGTTCATCAACCCCCCATGTGTTTCCAGTGAACAGTTTCTTCAAACTCTTTTCTTTCCCCAGACATTATGTTTGCATAAAGAAACCTTCATCAATTTGGCCTATTAAACTGATATTTTGTGCATTTTCTGGTCAAATGTACAAACATTTCCTAGTCATTTTCTGCCAGATCATTATACCGGTAGCTTTTCTATAAACATAAACATTTGTAGTGCCAAACTTCCCTCAGGATTATTAAAGTATTTATATTCTATTCTATTATTTGTCAACACTTGTCAACACCAGAATTGTTGAAATGATCCAACTCCAACAGCTTTTTTCTTTCTGGAGGCTGACATCTAGAATGTTAAAGGTGCTATAGATAACATTCAGCCACTTGATGTCACACTAGAGCACCAGCATGTCATTTAACCAATCAGGTGCATTCCACATGGTGAAATGGGAAGTAGGGAGGGGATACATGCCTGCAACATGTAAACAATAACATTTAACACTTTAAGTGCCGGAAACGTGTTTAGGCGTCTTTCCTAGCCATGCTCAAGTTGCCTAGGACGCCGTAACTCGTCTTTGATATCAATATTTCAAAAATCTGTGATCGGAATCATATTTCCCCTCTGCAGCCTTCACACACAGTTCTGAGCTCCTCTCAATCCTCTAGCGGTTCAAGAGCGCCATCTGGTGGCCGATCGGCAGATCGCCCAACAGGAAGTCATGTGGATGAAGTGGTGATCACCCATATTACTTCCGGGCACTCGCTATAGGTCCCGGGACTCGAGCTCGACACAATACATAGCGATCCGTTGCCAATAACTCGATAAACAACATGATTTGGACGTATATACTATTATACAACCTGGAAATGGACCGGGTATTTCGACATCCCATAATGGAAAACTGTCTACCCCACGCTGATCGCCCAACGGCCCGAGGAGACTGGGGTGAGTTTTAGCGTGTAATATTACCGTGTTCGATACTAACTGATCTGATGAACATATGACCCACATTAGATGAATGGTATAACGCTGCCCACGGAATTATAAACGCCCCCTCGCCCATCCGGTCAACATCAGATGACGTGTAGTAACTTCCAGAACTACGTCCAGTTGGAATTTTTTATATCGCGCCGATTGCTATCAAACTGTATTTCATCATCAATATAATGCATTTGGGGCTATAAATCACATTCTGGAGAAAGCTGCAGAAAGAGATGAAAACATACTTGTACTTTAGACCATATTTTAGTATGAATATGTGAATGAAAAATTTTAACGTTGCTACACCATGAACAATACATATAGGACCTTGAATGGGCCCTAATAATGGCAATCTAGCAATAGAATTTAAAAAGTTATAGCCCTGCAAAGAAGGGGAACTTCTCCATGTTAAATAGAGCTGGCAACGGATGGTATATCATGAATTTAGCCGTAGGCAATCAAAGTGTTAATTGTAAATGATAAATAAAAAAAAAAATAAAAAATGTATCCAAAAACTAGAAAAAATCCATTTTCCGTAATATGTTGTCGCCTTTTAAGATGAAGTAGGCTAATAATGACTGCAGCTAAAATAATGGTTGACACAATCTTCACAGCTAATATTAGATTCACAATCCCATCACAATACATTTTTGCTACACAAGACAAAAAAAGGATTGTCTGCATAATTTAACATAGATTGTCTGCATAACATACAATTGGCCCACATACCATATTGGTTTATCCCATTCTTCAGGTTGTATGAAACTGATTGTGAGACAGTGACAGCCACACCACCACTCCTCCCACAAACACCCGAATACTGTTCTGTGGCTGTGAATGTGCATGGCATTCCAATGTCGTTGCTGTGGTTCATCGTCTACTCACTGTTCTCCCACGTCAGCAGTGCATCCATCAATTTCTCCACGTTCCTTGAATGGAAATCAAACCGTTAAAATGAGTTAATCCATACCCCCCTTCTCCCCTATATGGTTTCAGAACGGTGGTGAAGTGTAACATTGCTAAGTCCCAGGCGCTGTACAGCGCCCAGCGTGGCCTGAGGACCAACAACGCGGCCGTCTTCAAGGTGGGCGCCATCATGATCAACATCCCGCAGCATCCAGCCACGCTGCACAGCATGATGGTCCGCAGCTCCCACCAGCTCTCCAAGCAGATCTCCGACCTCATTCGCCAGCCGTCCAATGTGTGAGTTTGAACTCCTTTCTTAATCTCGTAGTCAAGATACTTTGGTGGCAAGCTATCTAGAAGCTGAAAGAGGCCATTATTATGCTCCTTTTCAACAAGTTAATATAGGTCTCTGAGGTTCCCAAAACATGTCTTTGAAGTTTTTTGGCTGAAAATATCACTCAGCTTTTGCATTCCAGCAAGCCTCTATACCCCTGTTTCAGTCCTGTTCTCCAAGGGTTGTTTCTGTGCCTCTAGCTTTAAATGCAAATGAGCTGCTGCTTCCCACACCCGAGTGCACATACTCGGAGGCATCTGGCTTACGCAATTCTGATCAAACTGTCAAACTAGGCATTGCAGATCAAATATGAACTAATATCCAGCTATTTCATATCCTATTTCACACCTAAAATGTTGTCGGAAACACATTTTAGTGAACCCTTTAGATGGAAAAAGAGAGTTTACGAGCAAGCCGCCATCTTGAAAAACTGAGACACAGAAGTCAAGAACCACCCATGTGTTACATACAGTAGTGTACTAGTGTTACATAGTGACGTAGAGCAGTAATGGAAGAAAAGGTTGCAGTTCAGGAGCAGTGATTTATGGCCCTTTGGTGTGGATTTTGGACTTTGTAACTAAAGATGTTTTACATTCACCTCCAGCTATATAACACACTAAAGAAAAGGGGAAAACCAAAAATCATATCACCCTTGAATGCTTTTGATCTAATTCTAAACTTTCTGGCAGGCTAATTAAAAGCAAATGATTATTTACAATAGGGCTGGAAGATATACCCTATTATCTAATCACACACACACACACACACATATTCGGGTCTCATATATATATATAATATCTGATATAAACATGGAATGTGCTTGGATGACTCCATTTAGTGTGTCGCTTGTATGAATCCTTTTGAATTGTCTTGCTGTATTGTCATGTCAGGTTGTCATAAAAATCCAATAAGAAATAGTCCCATAGATAAGTACAGTTTGTTTTTGTCTCCCCTCAGTCCGGCCCCTGCTAGAGAGGACACCCCCACCCCCCAGCCCTCGGAGAAGGCGTCCAGCATCAACCAGACCCCTGTGGAGGCCAATGAGTTCCCCCAGCTGCCCGAGGGCCTGGAGAAGAAGCCCATCGTCCTCAAATTCAGTGCCATGTTGGACGGCATCACCATCGGAGCCGCCCTGCTGCCCTCGCTGAAGGCAGAATACAAGATGGGTCGCATGAAGAGCCATGGCATGACAGGTGTGTGTGTGTGTGTGTGTGTGTGTGTGTGTGTGTGTGTGTGTGTGTGTGTGTGTGTGTGTGTGTGTGTGTGTGTGTGTGTGTGGGTGTGTAGGTGTGTGTGTGCAAGTTCAATATTGGAATAGTTTTTCATCTCAAGTTTCTCATAGTCCTACAGGATGCTGCAAGTGGGAATAACTCTCCCATTGGCTGACTCTCCTCCCCTTCCACGTTGTTTTTGCTTTTACTAATTTAGCACGACTAGATTATTATTCCTAAATGCTAATGTGGTCTGCCAGACCTTTCTTCTGCACTGGTACAGTGCTAAACATAGCACGAAGAAAGGTCTGGGCATACTAAAAACCTGCGTAGGCAACCAAACATAGCCATAGGAGCCGGTGTACATCTGACTCGTCGGGCTGCGTGTAGTCTTTTACCAACGGAGTTGCAGTTCCGCGTTCGGGTTCCGCGATCTGATTGGCCACTGACGTTTCTCTCTGCGCCAATCGCGTTACGCCTATTTCTGCCTCTAACAGCCTGCTAGCTAGCTAACGCCTAGTTCTATCACTGGTTAAGCTTGGCGACTCTTTCGAAGTTGGTTAAGGTTAGAGTTTGGAATCAGGGCTGGTGGTCTATCGCCCTGCTCTAAGACAAACTCTAACCTTAACCAACTTCGAAAGAGTCGCCAAGCTTAACCAGTGATAGAACTAGGCGTCATGCAATTGGCGCTGAGAGAAACGTCAGTGGCCAATCAGATCGCTGAAAACTGCAACTCCGTTGGTAAAAGACTACACGCCGTCGGGCTAGCAAGCAAGTGCATGCTGTGACGTCTGAAGCCAATGGGGAGCCAAACATATAATTTTGGTCTTACAGCCCGACAAACTTTGTTTCAGAGTATATTGTCGCCTTTAACACTTTCAGTGCCAGCCATTAGACCCGCCCCTCTGTAGCAAGGCCAACGCTAGATAGATAGGAATCCGTCACCTTGTTTGTAGAGCTATAACTATATTCTATATTATAGCTATGGATACAATACTATGGTCATTTGCCAGTGACTTTCTTCCGGTCAAGATGCAAAAAAAAGAAAATGTAAGTGTTTTTAGATCGGTCTGGGATAATTCCTGAAATGCTGAGGAATAGCCTTATAGCCATATTATACTTATATATTATATTTATATTATACTATAAAAAGAATATTCCAATTATCTGATCGCGATTCCAAGTATTGATGTCTTATCGTGTCGCCAAAATAATCCACCACACATCATGTGTCGGGAGCATTCTTTTCAATCCGACCGCTATAACCGCTCAGCTTGAGCAAAAAAGACCCGGACCCATTAGATCGACGCACAGGCCAAGATACAAGGTTTCAAAGGGTGCTCAATACCGCCGTCTAGCTGGATGCGGCTGGTATTGCACTTTGGCGACCTCAGACTCATTCCCTATGGTAACAACAGGCTCCCTGGGTGGATAATGAATAAAAATATCGAAAAAAAAGGAAAAACTACCCAGAAACTACTTAAGTCGTTTTTGGCACTGAAAGTGTTAAGGGAAATTCCACTCCGGGTATTTGATAAAAAGAGTAAATTGATCTCACATCCAGCTGTCGATGATGGAGTATCGGTACATGTCATTGTTGTAGTGAAGGTAGAGCTAAGACACCATTATGACGTCTGGTTCTACCACATTAGAGCAGAGATTGCATCCGTTATGCCTCAATCTGGTGAATGAGTTGAATGTTTAATGGAACCACACACTGCTCTCAGGTGCCCAGACCAGGTTCACCTTCGAGCTGCCGAACCACAAGCTGTGCTTTCAGTCCAAGGTGTCCCCGGTGGACTTGTCCACCATGTCCCCATCCGCCAGCCTCAACCTTCCGCCGGTCACCATGTCGGGGGAGTACATCATGGAGGAGCACGAGGGCCACTCGGACCAGGGCTGGGCCCCCGATGACTTCCCTGCCAAGGGAAGCAACTATCTCCAGGGTAACTACCTGCGCTGTGTGGCTGAGGTAAGTGCTGCCGATCATCACCGTTCAGAGTCCCCAGCGCATAGAGTGGTCTCGCCATCGACCTTCAGCCCCTCAGATAGTTAGCATCCTCATAGTTAGCATCGTCATAGTTAGCATTGTCATAGTTAGCATTGTTATAATTAGCATCATCATAGTTAGCATCATCATAGTTAGCATCATCATAGTTAGCATCATCATAGTTAGCATCATCATAATTAGCATCATCATAGTTAGCATCATTATATTTAGCATCATCATAGTTAGCATCATCATAGTTAGCACCATTATAGTTAGCATCATTATAGTTAGCATTGTTATAGTTGGCATCATCATAGTTAGCATCATTATAGTTAGCATCATCATAGTTAGCATCATTATAGTTAGCATCATTATAGTTAGCATCATCATAGTTAGCATTGTCATAGCTAGCATCATCATAATTAGCATCATTACAGTTAGCATCATCATAGTTAGCATCATCATAGTTAGCATCGTCATAGTTAGCATCATTATAGTTAGCATCATTATAGTTAGCATTGTTATAGTTAGCATCATCATAGTTAGCATCATTATAGTTAGCATCATTATAGTTAGCATCATTATAGTCCACGTCTGATTGACAGTGAGTGTGTTTATATGCACATTCGTTTTCCCATAATAATTCAGAATTTTATATTTTATTTAAATGTTTGCGTTTACGCGTGTGAACACCAGAAGCTTGTATCTCAACAATGAGAAACCGATATAAGGTAGCTGGCAGATACAGATATTTTACTGTATATATAGACTAATATCTTTGATTACTCTTACTTGCCTTATCTGGCTGTATACGTTAATTAGACAACTTACTTGTTTACAAAAAAAATAATCTATATATATCTATAATAATAAAAATCAATGACTCATGACTCAAATATCCAGAATAATATGAAAATATTAATGTGTTTCAACATTGCTTTGGGTCACTTCTTATTGCTGTATCTCCTCTGACGTGCAGATTGGCTCTTTTGAGCACAACCTGACGACAGACCTGCTCAACCACCTGGTGTTCCTGCAGAAGGTCTTCATGAAGGAGGTCAATGAAGTCATCCAGAAGGTCTCAGGTACCCAGAAGAAACATCAATATCAAGCCCAGTATTTGAACCCTTAACTCATTGACCGCCACACTGTTTTCCCATCTCTACTCAATGGCGCCAGCATTATTGACCATTTTCGCGATGTTTGCGGACCCATCGTGTGTTCTGTATTATAGCTATGGAGACAATAGTATGGCTCATTTGACAGGCATTGTTTATAGTCCAACACTGACTAACCAGTTAATTTCTACATACTTTAGTTTGTGCGCTATTCCATGCTAAACATCGCCCCTTTCCAAAATAATCCAGTATTTTTTTCTAGATTGCGAGATATGACGTGTTATATGCATTATGCCCCAAATCGTTCGGGTTGCTCCCCTGAAACTCCAAATATTTCCAAATCAAAGGTATATGCCATATATATATATATATATATATATATATATATATATATATATATATATATTAGTGCTGTCAGGCGATTAAAAAAATTTATCTAATTAATTACAGGATTTGTAATTAATTAATCTAATTAATCGCATTTTAATCGCATAACCATTTTATGCCTGATATTCTATATTCTATAATCATATTTCAAATTGCATGTGTCCAGATGGCAGAATTCAGTACTGTATCTACAAAACCTTCTGTTTAATCATCTTCCATCTATTAATTTGCTTAGATTTTTCAGGTCTGGTCAATTTGAGCATGGTGTTATTCACAGTCAAAGATAAAAAAAAATGTATTGATATTCTCATTTGGTTCATTACAATTGACTCAAAATAAGATTTTCATTCAATCAATCACAGCGCAGATTGATTGATTGAATGAAAATGTTATTAACAGATTGCAGAATGGGTACAATACAGTACGGCTCAATACACACAATTGTTAAGGGCATGCAGACCAGAGAAAGACTTTCGTCTTGTTTACATCAGGGTCCCCCATTTTCAATTCATAATGAATTGTAAGTAATGGTGCAACTTGCACCGTGCAATCCATTCTTTGTGGATCTAGCCCCCAGTCTTTCTGACACTGGGAATACATTCCCTGAGATTCATAGATGTCCCTAGAATCAGATACCAAGAACATGCAAATGGACCATATTAAAAAAAAGTCTGTAAATGTGTATTCTACATTCTCATGGAATGAATGAGATACAAAAAAAAATTATAAAAAAAAAATATTATAAAAAAAAAAAAAAAAAGATTGTAATTAATTTTGAGTTAATTTTCATAACGCGATAATTTGCTGTGTAATTAATTAATCTAATTAACGCGATAAACTGACAGCCCTAATATATATATATATATATATATATATATGTTTCTAGACAAAATCATCAAGTAGGGGGGGGGGTTGTTTTACCTGGAAACTGTGATCGTTACCAAAAGCATGTTTTAGGTTCGGTAAAATACGACACTGTGATCGGTACAAAAGCATGTTTTAGGTAAAAAAATACCAGCAGGTTACCTAAAATAGACCTTACCTTAGTCAGAAGGTACTCCAAAATGAATAAATCCCAGTCGTCCCATCACGATCGCAATTACTCGTGTATATTGGGCATGGCTATCATACGGGAAACAATAGATTTGAGGCATCAAATCTCCGACCAATTGCTATGTCCTGATTCACTTTGAGGGGGAAGCAGCCAGATGTACCTCAGTACTGAAAGACAACTGATATCCCCAGTTCAAAAGATAGGCGATACTGCCACCTGGTGGGTTTCGATCGTCGTTGCAATTTTATCAGTCCATGGATCAAAGGGAAAATATCAAAGGATCTAAAAACGAGAAAACTCGTTTTTGGCGCTCAACCGTTGGCGACGAAACACGAGAATACTTTTTTTTGGCGGCCAATAAGTTAAAGACCAAGAGCCATAGACCTCTGTGTTGAATTGGCTCCAAATCATCTGTAGTGTGAGTGGGATGCGTCATCTGAAAGTACTAAATCTCTATTGTCTTTAGCTATGGCTGTATACAACACTCCAACTTAACAACTTGAGATAATAAGGTTTGGAAACACTGTTAACACTTTGATTGCCTAAGGTTAAATTCATGATATACCATCCCTTGCCAGCTCTATTTGTCTATGGAGAAGTTCCCCTTCTTTGCAGGGCTATAACTTTTTAAATTCTATTGCTAGATTGCCATTATTAGGGCCCATTCAAGGTCCTATATGTATTGTTCATGGTGTAGCAACGTTAAACTTTTTCATTCACATATTCATACTAAAATATGGTCTAAAGTATAAGTATGTTTTCATCTCTTTCTGCAGCTTTCTCCAGAACGTGATTTATAGCCCCAAATGCATTATATTGATGATGAAATACAGTTTGATAGCAATCAGCGCGATATAAAAAATTCCAACTGGAAGTACTTCTGGAAGTTACTACACGTCATCTGATGTTGACCGGAGGGGCGAGGGGGCGTTTATAATTCCGTGGGCAGCGTTATACCATTCATCTAATGTGGGTCATATGTTCATCAGATCAGTTAGTATCGAACACGGAAATATTACACGCTAAAACTCACCCCAGTCTCCGCGGGCCGTTGGGCGATCAGCGTGGGGTAGACAGTTTTCCATTATGGGATGTAAAAATACCCGGTCCATTTCCAGGTTGTATAATTGTATATACGTCCAAATCATGTTGTTTATCGAGTTATTGGCAACGGATCGCTATGTATTGTGTCAAGATGGAGTCGCGGGAGCTATAGAGAGTGGCCGGAAGTAATATGGGTGATCAGCACTTCATCCACATCACTTCCTGTTTGGCGCTTCTGCCGATCGGCCACCAGATGGCGCTCTTGAACTGCTAGAGGATTGAGATGAGCTCAGAACTGTGTGTGAAGGCTGCAGAGGGAAAATATGATTCCGATCACAGATTTTTGAAATATTGATATCAAAGACGAGTTACGGCATCCTCGGCAACTTGAGCATGGCTAGGAAAGACGCCTAAACACGTTTTCGGCACTTAAAGTGTTAATAAAAAAAAATTAACATACGTGAATGGTTCTTTGTGTGAGCTCTACATTTCTTTTATAAATTCTTTTAATGTTTGTATTGTTTTTATATCGTATTTTGTACTTTGACGGTGTATAATATTTGTAATAATATTATAATTATACACTATTATTACAGACTCCTAATCTTTGGAGGTTTTCCATGTTATACACTGTACTGTGTGTGTTTTCAGGAGGAGAACAGCCTATCCCACTGTGGAATGAATATGATATCTCCACGGACACCGACAAGCCCAAGATCCTCCTCTATTCGCTTAACCTCAAGTTTAAGGTATTAACACATTCTGTGCCACGCCTCTTCCCGGGAAACGGCTATGCGATGCCACCCATTAAACCAATGTAGTCCGTCACCTTGTTTGTAGAGCTATAACTATATTCTATATTATAGCTATGGATACAATACTATAGTCATTTGACATTGGGTTTCTTCCGGTCAAGATGCAAAAAAGAAATAATTTTTCCATCCATAAGTTCCCGTTTTATACCTTGGTGAATATGAGTGTTATTTTGGAATGATCCGGGCCAATTCCTGAGAAGCTGGTTATAAGCCGCAATGTGTATTATACCGAATCCATTCACGTTTTGTCCCTACACACGCTACAATTAAAAAATCAAATGCATATGATCGGTATTATGTTCCATCATGAATGCATGAAAGGGTGGGGGGGGGGGGGGGTTGTTTTTCAATGCTTTGATCGTCACCAACGGAATACGTTATGGAGTAGCATTACACACATACGCTCGGTTCGCAATGAAAACATTGGATCAACGCAAGATTGATACCATATAGCCCTTACCTTGACTAGGATGTACCCCAAAAAGAATATTCCAATTATCTGATCGCCATTCCAAGTATTGATGTCTATCGTTTTGCCAACATAATCCAACACAGAATTCCCAGTGTGCATTTTTCAGGCAACACACAGCTCCCTGAGATTGAATAGGGTATTAAAAAAAAAAAAAACAGAAACGAGAATTCTCGTCAACGGCACTGAATGTGTAAAAAGGCTGTCCAGTGTCCTTCAGTCCATTAGTACACGATGGCTCTTCATGACAGCTGTTAAACCTCGGTTTCAATCCACAAGGGACAAAAGATCAGGTTGAAAAAACCCTCAGCTCGGAACTAGGCAAAATCTGCATATGGCTCGCTGATAACAAACTATCATTACACATGGGCAAAACAGAGTCCATTCTCTTCGGTTCAAATAACAAACTCAGCAAGACCGACGGCTTCTCAGTTACAGTGGGTGACAATATTGTCACAAGGAAAGATGAAATTACCTACCTGGGTTCCATCCTAGAGGCAAATCTTTCCTGTGACAAAATGGCATCCAATGTAATAAAAAAAGTCAACCAACAAACTAGATTCTTGTACCGGAGCTCCTCTCTGGTAAACAAGAATACCCTGAAGACTCTGGCAGGAGCACTTATTCAAGGGTACTACGACTATGCTTGCACCTCATGTAGACTAGGCAGAATTTCAGAAAATGTGCTTGTATAAAGTGCTGAAGGCATTTCGTGTTTATTTTTGGTACACAACATTGCTAGGGGTATTAAGGGGTGCTGAATCCAAATTTGCTGTATACCAAGCTCAAAAATGTCAAATAAGGCCTCAAAATTGAGAAATCCAACATGGCCGCCAGCACCAGGCCCTCTCTCCACAAAAACAGGTGCTAAACCCACAGTTTTTATTCTACTGACATGAAACTTTGCACAGAACATCTGCACCTATGGAGGAAGAGAGTAGGAATATAGCTGGGGTGCAACCATGAGTAACAGGGTGTGTTTGACTGGCTAACTGTAATATTTGTATAGGTGAGGATAAAAAAAATGACATTTATTCAGTGTTTGCAGGAATACGACAGCAATTTGGTAATAACTGTACAGTGTAGGACACCAACATTAGAATCCCCCAAGTCTTAGCTTTCTTCAGGCACCAAGTTTATGCAAGTAGCTCTTATAGATCTGGATATATAAGCATTTTAATGTAAGCATGCTGTTTTAGGCGAATTTTCTAAAAAGAAATGGTGGGGCTTAATGAGTTAAGTGTGACTACACCAGTGATGCCACAGATTACTTGTAAAAGTAATCCGATTACTGATTACTGATTACTCCTTTAAAAAGTAATCCAAGTTACTTTACTGATTACTTGATTATCAGAGTAACTTAGTTACTTTGAAAGTAACTAGGTTACGAAGTCGCCGTCGTTCCCGTTTTTTTTTTAAACGCTTTATTGAAAGTGCATAAATTGTTTTTAACTTGTTTCTCTGCACATAACGTAAATTGTTAAACTAGTGCTTCAGCTTCTGTACCATCAAGTATGGTAAAGCAACAGTCTATGATGCTCACAGCATTAGAGCAGCCAGCCAGTGGTTTTACAAAACCAGTGTATCCATTCACATCTAACAAATGCAGGCTGAACTATTCAATTATATCAACTGTAACTATTAAATTGTTTTTATAAATGTCTCTCTATAAACATACAATCAGTCTCTCTTTAACATGTAAATTAACTGTAAATCTGGCAAATAAGAGCTTTTGCTCTGCCACCATCAAATATACATTAATCAAAAGGGAAAGAAACAATCTCTCTCTTTTGCTGTTTGGCTGGCCTCCGAGTCCTCCTGTACCTAGTCGAAGCGTCGGCTAGTGTTGTGATTCCAGATGCTTTCAATGCAATTGGATGTGCTGTTTTTAGCGGTAGACAGTATTTTGTTTCCTCCGCATATGAACGTGAAGTAGTGACGTTTAGACAAGCGTTTTTGGGATGGAAGTCTGAACAGAAACTCACTTTTAATTTTGCCAAGCGTTTTGGGGTGGAATTCTCCGACGACGGAGCCCTGCTGTCACACGATTGGCGCATATGTCACATGACGTGCTGTGAAGACCCGCCCTACTCTGCCTCTGATTCGCAGACTGTGGATGGGGAATGTGATTGTACCAAAGCAGAGTCACTCACAGACAGAGTGTCCAGTCACGCCGCGGGACACATTCTTGTGTAACCCTTTCACTGCCACACTACGTCACTCCCAAAAGAAAAACAGCTCAAAATGTATTTTTGACTGTCGAAAACGAAATAAAATACTGCATTCCGCCTGCATTATGAATTTATGATGAGATAGTAACGAAATAGTAATGCACAGCCACTTGGACAAGTAACTGCAATCAGATTACTGGCTTTTAAAGATTAACGCGTTAGATTACTATTTTCGGGGGAAAGTAATCAGATTACAATAACGCGTTACTTAGTAACGCGTTACCGGCATCACTGGACTACACAAGGTACAAACCTGAATTAAATGTGCTTTTGTAAGTTTTCTTACATACATCAACAAGGACGTAGTCACACCGGAGATTCAAGAATCCATACTTGGCGCAGAACACCTTGGACAGGCACAACTGAACATGTTTGTGGACAAACGTTTGTGTGAACCTCCAGATAGTGACCAGCACCAGAACCTGAAATCACCCATTCGAAAGAACAAAGCCAAGACATTTGCCTCTTTGTATGAAGTTGTGCAACTTTCCAAGAACAAGCAAAACACCATCAAAGGCAGATTCTACAAAGGCTCATCACAGCTTACAGAGCAGGTCGTAAGGTAGACCTTGACAATATCCTCCAGCATGAGCTCATGCCCATCACGCCATCTCTGGCCACAACTAACGGGAGTCTACATTCCACCAACAAGTCTGTGTTAGAAAATATACTGACGAAACAAGTTAAAACCCCTGCAGATCTTACCCTTCAGGGACCCAGCTGCCGGTCATTGATGGCCAAGCTCTGGTAATGGCACTCAGAAAGCCACCTGACACTACAACATTTGGTGACTATGCCAACAAGTTCACTGACACCGTGTTGAAGATGGGAGCAAAATACCAGAGGGTAGATGTCGTCTTTGACAGATACCATGACCAATCCATCAAAACAGGCACAAGGGTGAAACGCAAACAGCGCCACAGACCAGTACGTCGTGAAATCAAAAACAAGTCTGTTCCACTTCCTGCCGATTGGTCGAGCTTCATGGCCCTTGAAGACAACAAATCAGATATCGCTCAACTACTCTCAAACCACCTGATAGAACACAGCCCGGATGATGAACCTGTAGTTGTAGTATCAGAGAGGTTTGCTGAAGCGACAACTGTCAAGTCAACAGATCCAGATCTTGAAGTCTCCTCTCTGAGTGCTGACCATGAGGAAGCTGATACACGTCTGATTTTCTCATCCAGGCTCCAGTGGAAACAATCGTCGTGTCAGCGCGTGACACAGATGTGCTGCTTCTACTCTTGGCTCACTATGACAGAATCCGATGTACGCATCTCTACATGAAAGCTGGATCTCTACATCTCTACATCCACCTGCAAGACTGTATACTCTAGACTGTTTGTCGTTAACAGAATTGTGAACATAATGCCTATAACAGAGAGAAAAAAAGGAATGAAGGAACAGAATAAATCACTGTAAGGACAATTGTATCATGTGTTCGAATATACTTGTACGGGAGCTGGCTATAATCTTTTAATTATCTTTTACTCTATTCTATTCAGGAAGAGTCACATGGCATGTATCGAAGCATGCAACTGTAAGAAAGTCAACATCTGCCGGAACACTGAGGAATAGTGTGAATAAGCTGTCACTGTAAGGATTACTGTAACAAGTATTCAAACGTACAGAGGAAGATTCCGGTAAAAAGCGGGAAGGTGGAATAGCTTTCATGTTGAACAACAATTGGTGTGATCCAGGCAACGTGAAGGAGCTTTCAAACCACTGCTCCCCAAACCTGGAGTATATATCCATCAAGTGCCGGCCATTCTTTCTCCCGAGAGAATTAACGTTGGTCATTCTGATCGGAGTGTATATTCCACCACAAGCAAACACAGGCGACGCGCTCTCCAAGCTCCACAACGAAGTAAACAAGCTCCAAGCAGCTAACGTAGACGCTGCTATTGTGGTTGTGGGTGATTTCAATAGCGCTAATCTGAGAAAAGTGCTGCCAAAATTCTACCAGCATGTGACTTCTTCTACCAGAGGCGGGAATATTTTAGACCATTGCTACTCGCAATTTAAGAGCGGTTAAAAATCACATGCTGCCAGTCCTTTCGGCAAGTCAGATCACAACGCCATCTTTCTTGTACCGCAGTATAAACAAAGTCTCAAGCGCATTCCTGTAGTATCGCGAGAGGTGAAGCGCTGAACGGTGGCGTCGGAGGAGACGCTCCAAGCTGCACTAGAATGTACAGACTGGGGGGTGTTCCGCGATAACAGATAATATTAATGACTACACGGAAACAGTGCTGGATTTTGTTTGTACTTTGGTAGAAGAAACAATCCCCTCTACCACAATTAGAGTTTACCCAAACCAAAAGCCCTGGGTAGACAAATCCGTCCGTGAAGCTCTGAAGGCGCGCACCTCAGCATACAACGCCAGGCTTGTGACAGGCAACATGAATGACCACAAGGTGGTGAGATACAATGTTAGGAGGACAGTAATAGAAGCAAAAAGGTGCTACAGGGATTCAATTGAACTTCAATATGAACAGGCTGACTCTAGAGCTATGTGGCAGGGCCTCAGAACGATGACAGATTACAAAGGCACCTCCCTCAAACTGAACAGTGACATCCAACTGGCAAATGATCTCAATACCTTCTATGCGAGGTTTGAGGCTGGGAATAACAGCACCAGCCTACAAACCACTGCAATGGAGGAGGGGGGGGGGCACTGCTGATGGAGACTCAGTGTTCAGGATAACAGAACATGAGGTGAGGAGGACGTTTAAGAAAGTGAATATCAGGAAGGCAGCAGGTCCGGACGGTATCCCCGGCCGCGTCCTAAAAGTCTGTGCCGACCAACTGGCCCCGGTATTCACTGACATATTTAACCTGTCCTTAGAACAGGCTGTCATCCCCACCTGTCTGAAGAAGTCCACCATTATCCCTGTACCCAAAAAATCCAAGCCAGCTTGCCTCAACGACTACCGCCCTGTAGCTCTCACCTCCATAGCCATGAAGTGCTTTGAGAAGCTAGTGAAGGGCTACATCTGTTCCTCCCTCCCCATCAACCTGGACCCCCTGCAATTTGCATACCGCCCCAACAGGTCCACAGAGGACGCCATAGCCCATGTGCTGCACACAGCAGCATCACACATGGACAAGAGGCAGGGGAACTATGTGAGAATGCTACTGTATTCATCGACTACAGCTCAGCATTCAATACCATAGTCCCCTCCAAACTCATAGCCAAGCTCAGGGACCTGGGCTTGAACTATGACCTCTGCCAGTGGGTCTTGGACTTCCTGACGGGCAGACCCCAGGTGGTGAGAGCAGGCAACTGCACCTCCTCATCCAGCACTCTCAACATAGGGGCCCCCCAGGGCTGTGTCCTGAGTCCCCTCCTCCACTCCCTGTACACACGACTGTGTGGCACAGCGGAACAACAACACAATCATCAAATTTGCTCACGACACAGTAGTGGTGGGCCTGATCTCTGCAAACGATGAGAGGGCCTAACTGGAAGAGGTTAAGGTTCTAGCGGGATGGTGTCAAGAGAACAGCCTCTCCCTGAACATCAGCAAAACAAAGGAGATGATTGTGGACTTTAGGAGGTCGGGGTCAGGGACTACAGCCCCCTCAGCATCGACGGGGCACCGGTTGAGAGAGTGAACAGTTTTAAGTACCTCAGAGTCCACATATCCGAGGACTTGACATGGACCACACACATTGACAGTGTTATCAAGAAGGCACGACAACGCCTCTACTTCCTTAGGCGCTTAAGGAAGTTCAACGTGAGTCAGAAGATCCTCAAGAACTTCTACTCATGCACAATAGAGAGCATCCTGACTGGCAATATCACCTCCTGGTTTGGGAATAGCACTGCACAAGACCGCAGCAGACTACAGAGAGTGGCCCGTTCAGCCGAACGCACAATTGAAGGTGGGCTTCCCACTCTCCAAGACATTTACAACAAGCGGTGCATGGGCAAGGCTAAGAGAATAATCAAAGACTCCAGCCACTCAAACAACTGCCTCTTTGAACTGCTGCGATCAGGCAAGCGATACCGGAGTCTCCATGGCAAGCACAGAGAGACTCAGAAGGTGCTTCTATCCCCAGGCCATCAGGATGCTCAATGAATGAACAATGAACAATAAGCAAACCATCAACACACCCACAGCGCACATACACTCACTTAAATAAACAACACACTGTATCACCCACTTTACCACTTTAGACACAATTTACACTTTATATTTATATTTATATTATTGGTAAGGAAATTGCACATCATTCTCATTCCTTATTGCACCTCACCACTACAAGGTGGCACCACAAGCTAAGCTATACCTCACCATTTTTGTACCAGCTGTACATACTGTATATATAGAAACACTGAACAATTTTGTTGTTACACTTGTTTACGTACTTGACTTCTTGACTTTCTATTTTATACTTATTATACTTATTTTATACTATCTTGTTATTATCTAGCACACTCTCAGGAGCAACACAGAAAGAAACATTTCATGCAAAGTATTCTGTATTCTGTATGATAACTAATAAAGAAACTTGAACCTTCACTTATATTGATATGGTAAAATAATATTTTTATTTTATTATATTATAATCTATTCTATTCTATTCTGGAAAAGTGGCATTGGATGAATCATGCAACTGCAAGACACCTGCGACACCTGCCTGAATACGATTGATGACTGACAATAAATTACTGTACCTAAGCTACTGTACGCATATTAAGGACTATCTAATTTGCATAAATGACATGTTGATTAAAAAAAATCAAGAGAAAATAGTTTGATGAATAAATCCATGGCCTGGGATCATCCTGCTTTTCTTTCTTATTTGGTTGATGAGTTATGCATCAATAACGACCACCGTTTCTGCTATAAATATGAGTTTCAAGCAACATTTTCACAACTGATCTAAAATCAGGATATGATTTTAAATTCCTCATGTATGCAAACATATAAAAACACATTTCATTCATGTTTCTACCTTGTTTAGTCAAAAAGATATGCACTTAAATAGATTTCAGCCTGGCGCTGGCGGCCATGTTGGATTTGGTTGAGGCCTTATTTGACATTTTTGAGCTTGGTATACAGCAGATTTGGATTCAGCACCCCTTAATACCCCTAGAAATGTTGTGTACCAAAAATAAACACGAAATGCCTTCAGGGTTATGATTTTCTGAAAATTTACCCTGTCTAATGGTACCAAAGCACCTCAAAGGCGCTAAAAACAAGATTACAAACATCACAAAAAAAACGGGTCAGACTTCTACTTGACCTTACCCCTAGAACCCACCTCACCCCTGCCCACTTTGACAACCTAGGATGGCTTAGAGTAGACGACAGAGTACAGCAACTTGCAATGGGCCTGGTCTACAAGATACACTATACGACTAAGGTACCCATGTACATGTCAAAATACTTCCCAAAGGTCAGTGAATACCACGACCACAACACCAGAGGAAGCTCAACAAATCATGTTAAACCCAGATTCGGCTCAAACAAGGGACTAAACACGTTTCACAATTATGCCACATCAATGTGGAACGCCCTACCCAAAGCTGTAAAGGAATGTGAATCCCTACCCACATTCAAAACCGCTCTTAAAGAGCACCTACGGGAGGCTGCAATTCTAAACTGGCCACCGTAAATGTCCAAACCCCCCCACCCCCACCCCCTCCTAATAGACAGTCTCCTCCCCACCGCATGTATATATTCTCTCCCCGCCGTATGTATATTTCTCTCCCACCCACCCCCTCCAAATGTACAGTCTCCTCCCCACCGTATGTATATATTCTCTCCCCACCGTATGTATATTTCTCTCCCACCCACCCACCCCCTCCTAATGTCTCCTCCCCATCATATGTATATATTCTCTGTTAGGATCTATGGGTAACAGTAATGTATATTTTCATATCGTATATGTCACAAATGTAACAGTACTAAATACCTGTATGTCATGTATGTCCCTATGCCATAAATGTCATGTATGTTGTGTATGTCATAAATGTCACTATGAATTGAAAATGGGGGACCCTGATGTAAACAAGACAAACGTCTTTCTCTGGTCTGCATCCCCTTAACAATTGTGTGTATTGAGCCGTACTGTGTTGTACCCATTCTGCAATCTGTTAAATAAAGTTTTCATTCATTCACAAAGCTGTCGAGATTGAACAAATGTCATACTCTTCTTCCATGTATTAGAACGTACTGAGGAATCTATCAAAAGGAAGAGTCATCACATCTGAATTCCAGCATTCTATGCTCTGCTTGGTGTCAGACTTTGGTGCCAGTTCTATTGAAGCCTGTATTAAAATTAGGGCTGGGACTTTATCGCATTAATTTAGATTAATTAACTACAGAAAGAATTAAGTAAAAAATTAAATTGATGCATTTAGTCACATGATGATTTTTCTTTATTGTGTAAGAAATAAGAATTAGGGCTGTCAGTTTATTGCATTAATTAAATTAATTTATTACACAGCAAATTATTGCATTATGAAAATTAACTCAATGTATTTAAAAAAATTATTTAAATGTTTTTTTTATTTATTTATTTAAAAAAAAAAGTTTTAAATCTCATTAATTCCATTAAAACATAGAATAAACATTTACAGACTTTTTTTTTAAATAGTCCATTTGCATGTTCTTGGTATCTGATTCTAGGGACATCGGTGGATCTCAGGCAATGTATTCCCAGTGTCAGAAATACTGTGTCTGGTGCGGCTGGGTAGCGCAGTGGAGAATGCACTCGCCTACCACCGCAGAGACTGGGTTCGAATCCAGGTGTCGGCGGTACTTCCGGCTTGGTCAGTCGTCCCTACTAACACAATTGCCCGTGTTAGCGGGTGGGAAGCCGGCCGGGTATGTGTGTGTCCTGGTCGTTGTAAACTGCGGTTCCTACTGGTCGGTCGGGCGCCTGTTCAGCAGGAAGGGGATCGGGGGGAAATAGCGTGAACCTCCGCATGCGTTACATTCCCCCAGTGAGACTCCCCGCTGTCAGGTGAAAAGAAGTGGCTGGCTGACTCCACATGTATCGGAGGAGGCATGTGGTAGTCTTCACCCTCCCTAGGCTGACAGTGGGGCAATGCGCGCAATGACCAGGAAAGGAATTGGCATAACGACTAAATTGGGATGGGAGAAAAATACAGAAAAAAGCTAGAACAAAAAATAGATAAAAAGAAATACTGTGTCTGTTACTAGGCTTGAGTAAATTGTAATGAACCAAATGAGTATCAATTCAATTCTTTCTTATTAAAATAATGTTTTGACTGTGAATAACACCATGCTAAAATTTACCAGACCTGAAAAATCTAAGCAAATTAATAAAGGGAAGATGATTAAACAGAAGGTTTTGTAGATACAGTACTGAATTCTGCCATCCGGACACATGCTATTTGAAATATGGTTATAGAATATAAAATATCAGGCCTAAAATGGTTATGCGATTAAAATGCGATTAATTAGATTAATTAATTACAAATCCTGTAATTAATTAGATACATTTTTAATCGCCTGACAGCACTAATAAGAATGTTACCTTTCAAAGGAGACCAGACTCATGCATGTGCTATAAGTATAAAGTATAAAAAAATCACATAACTTTTTTTCTTATTCTGGTTTGTTCATAAAAAATATTTAAATCAGAAATTGAGATCAATCAAGAGTTTTTTTTTCCAATGGTCAACTGTTCTGGAATGTACTTGAAAGTACTGCATTTTACTTTTACCTCGAAAGTGCTTGAGTTTACAAAAGGTCCTTTGCGCTATATATATTATTCCTAAAATTGCTGCACTTTGTTAAAAATTGCATTAATCTGTTGGTCTGTGTAGTAGCTAAAACAGGATTTTGCTGCTTAAACGTAATTATAATGTATATTCATTGATTCACTCATATACCAACATTTATTTGAATTGAAAATTTTTGCTTTTCGCATCAAATATTGATATGCGATTAAAATGTGATTAATTTCGATTAATTAACTATAAAGTCTCAAATGAATTCGATAAAACATTTTAATCGAGTCCCACCACTAATTAAAATGTAAAATATACAAGCTATCTGAGGAAATATACATCAACCAATCAAACGTTAGCTAGTCGCAACAAATTGATGATGATTCTGACGTCTGAGTTAAAAACCTGTTTAAATGACATCATCATAAACGAGGAGATGGCTGATGTTCAAACTGAGAGGGCTGAGAATCGTTGTTGGAAAATGTTTCATTACCAATTCTAACTACTTCAGATTTTATACCAGTATTCAGACAAAAAAAAAACACCCCCAATACCTCCGTTTGTTGAATGAAATGATGCATCATGCAAAATAGTAAACAATTTTGCTTTTCCAATCGGAATCAGACCATGTTCAGTTGATGTCTTCAGTAAAAATCATAAACTAGGAGGAAACTCAAGCTCGTATTGCAAGAATGAAACTTTTCATAGCACTTCAATTACATTTCGATGCCATATCGATGCCATCGGTATGAACAATCGGTATTGTTCAATCATTCTGGTGTTGAATACATATTTCTTCAGGGCATCCAGATGACGGCCACCACTCCCTCCATGCGGGCGGTGCGCTTCGAGACGGGCCTGATCGAGCTGGAGCTGTCCAACAGGATCCACTGTAAGACTCAGCCCGGCGGCAGCAGTAGCTACCTCAAACTGTTCGGCAAATGCCAGGTGGACCTCAACCTCGCCCTCGGTCAGATCGTAAAGCACCAGGTAGTTACCACAACACCGGGACCCCTGCTCCTTTAGTGTCTCCTGCTCCTTTAGTGTCTCCTGCTCCTTTAGTGTCTCCTGCTCCTTTAGCGTCTCCTGCTCCCCCTGCTCCTTTAGTGTCTCCTGCTCCTTTAGTGTCTCCTGCTCCTTTAGTGTCTCCTGCTCCTTTAGTGTCTCCTGCTCCTATTAGTGTATCCTGCTCCTTTAGTGTCTCCTGCTCCTTTAGAGTCTCCTGCTCCTTTTAGTGTCTCCTGCTCCTTTAGTGTCTCCTGCTCCTCCTGCTCCTTTAGAGTCTCCTGCTCCTTTTAGTGTCTCCTGCTCCTTTAGTGTCTCCTGCTCCTTTAGTGTCTCCTGCTCCTTTAGTGTCTCCTGCTCCTTTAGTGTCTCCTGCTCCTTTAGTGTCTCCTGCTCCTTTAGTGTCTCCTGCTCCTTTAGTGTCTCCTGCTCCTTTAGTGTCTCCTGCTCCTTTTAGTGTCTCCTGCTCCTTTAGTGTCTCCTGCTCCTTTAGTGTCTCCTGCTCGTTTTAGTGTCTCCTGCTCCTTTAGTGTCTCCTGCTCCTTTAGTGTCTCCTGCTCCTTTTAGTGTCTCCTGCTCCTCCTGCTCCTTTAGTGTCTCCTGCTCCTTTTAGTGTCTCCTGCTCCTCCTGCTCCTTTAGAGTCTCCTGCTCCTTTTAGTGTCTCCTGCTCCTTTTAGTGTCTCCTGCTCATTTTAGTGTCTCCTGCTCCTCCTGCTCCTTTAGAGTCTCCTGCTCCTTTTAGTGTCTCCTGCTCCTTTTAGTGTCTCCTGCTCCTTTTAGTGTCTCCTGCTCCTTTTAGTGTCTCCTGCTCCTCCTGCTCCTTTAGAGTCTCCTGCTCCTTTTAGTGTCTCCTGCTCCTTTTAGTGTCTCCTGCTCCTTTTAGTGTCTCCTGCTCCTTTTAGTGTCTCCTGCTCCTCCTGCTCCTTTAGTGTCTCCTGCTCCTTTTAGAGTCTCCTGCTCCCTTTAGTGTCTCCTGCTCCTTTAGTGTCTCCTGCTCCTCCTGCTCCTTTTAGTGTCTCCTGCTCCTTTTAGTGTCTCCTGCTCCTCCTGCTCCTTTAGAGTATCCTGCTCCTTTTAGTGTCTCCTGCTCCTTTTAGAGTCTCCTGCTCCCTTTAGTGTCTCCTGCTCCTTTAGTGTCTCCTGCTCCTCCTGCTCCTTTAGTGTCTCCTGTTCCTTTAGTGTCTCCTGCTCCTTTAGTGTCTCCTGCTCCTTTAGTGTCTCCTGCTCCTTTAGTGTCTCCTGCTCCTTTTAGTGTCTCCTGCTCCTCCTGCTCCTTTAGTGTCTCCTGCTCCTTTAGTGTCTCCTGCTCCTTTAGTGTCTCCTGCTCCTTTTAGTGTCTCCTGCTCCTCCTGCTCCTTTTAGTGTCTCCTGCTCCTTTTAGTGTCTCCTGCTCCTCCTGCTCCTTTAGTGTCTCCTGCTCCTTTAGTGTCTCCTGCTCCTTTAGTGTCTCATGCTCCTTTTAGTGTCTCCTGCTCCTCCTGCTCCTTTAGTGTCTCCTGCTCCTTTAGTGTCTCCTGCTCCTTTTAGTGTCTCCTGCTCCTTTAGTGTCTCCTGCTCCTCCTGCTCCTTTAGTGTCTCATGCTCCTTTAGTGTCTCCTGCTCCTTTTAGTGTCTCCTGCTCCTTTTAGTGTCTCCTGCTCCTTTAGTGTCTCCTGCTCCTTTTAGTGTCTCCTGCTCCTTTTAGTGTCTCCTGCTCCTTTAGTGTATCCTGCTCCTTTAGTGTCTCCTGCTCCTTTAGTGTCTCCTGCTCCTATTAGTGTCTCCTGCTCCTATTAGTGTCTCCTGCTCCTTTTAGTGTCTCCTGCTCCTTTAGTGTATCCTGCTCCTTTTAGTGTCTCCTGCTCCTTTAGTGTCTCCTGCTCTTTTAGTGTCTCCTGCTCCTTTAGTGTCTCCTGCTCCTTTAGTGTCTCCTGCTCCTTTTAGTGTCTCCTGCTACTTTAGTGTCTCCTGCTCCTTTAGTGTCTCCTGCTCCTTTAGTGTCTCCTGCTCCTTTAGTGTCTCCTGCTCCTCCTGCTCCTTTTAGTGTCTCCTGCTCCTTTAATGTCTCCTGCTCCTTTTAGTGTCTCCTGCTCCTTTAGTGTCTTCTGCTCCTTTAGTGTCTCCTGCTCCTTTAGTGTCTCCTGCTCCTTTTAGTGTCTCCTGCTCCTTTAGTGTCTCCTGCTCTTTTAGTGTCTCCTGCTCCTTTTAGTGTCTCCTGCTCCTTTAGTGTTTCCTGCTCCTTTTAGTGTCTCCTGCTCCTTTAGTGTCTCCTGCTCCTTTTAGTGTCTCCTGCTCCTTTAGTGTCTCCTGCTCCTTTAGTGTCTCCTGCTCCTTTTAGTGTCTCCTGCTCCTTTATTGTGTCCTGCTCCTTTAGTGTCTCCTGCTCCTTTAGTGTCTCCTGCTCCTTTTAGTGTCTCCTGCTCCTTTTAGTGTCTCCTGCTCCTTTTAGTGTCTCCTGCTCCTTTAGTCCTTTTAGTGTCTCCTGCTCATTTAGTGTCTCCTGCTCCTTTAGTGTCTCCTGCTCCTTTTAGTGTCTCCTGCTCCTTTTAGTGTCTCCTGCTCCTTTAGTGTCTCCTGCTCCCCCTGCTCCTTTTAGTGTCTCCTGCTCCTTTAGTGTCTCCTGCTCCCCCTGCTCCTTTAGTGTCTCCTGCTCCTCCTGCTCCTTTAGTGTCTCCTGCTCCTTTAGTGTCTCCTGCTCCTTTAGTGTCTCCTGCTCCTTTTAGTGTCTCCTGCTCCTTTTAGTGTCTCCTGCTCCTTTTAGTGTCTCCTGCTCCTTTAGTGTCTCCTGCTCCTTTAGTGTCTCCTGCTCCTTTTAGTGTCTCCTGCTCCTCCTGCTCCTTTAGAGTATCCTGCTCCTTTTAGTGTCTCCTGCTCCTTTTAGTGTCTCCTGCTCCTTTAGTGTCTCCTGTTCCTTTAGTGTCTCCTGCTCCTTTAGTGTCTCCTGCTCCTTTAGTGTCTCCTGCTCCTTTAGTGTCTCCTGCTCCTTTTAGTGTCTCCTGCTCCTTTAGAGTCTCCTGCTCCTCCTGTTCCTTTAGTGTCTCCTGCTCCTTTAGTGTCTCCTGCTCCTTTAGTGTCTCCTGCTCCTTTTAGTGTCTCCTGCTCCTTTAGAGTCTCCTGCTCCTCCTGTTCCTTTAGTGTCTCCTGCTCCTTTTAGTGTCTCCTGCTCCTTTTAGTGTCTCCTGCTCCTTTAGTGTCTCCTGCTCCTCCTGTTCCTTTAGTGTCTCCTGCTCCTTTAGTGTCTCCTGCTCCTCCTGCTCCTTTTAGTGTCTCCTGCTCCTTTAGTGTCTCCTGCTCCTTTAGGTTCTCCTGCTCCTTTTAGTGTCTCCTGCTCCTTTTAGTGTCTCCTGCTTTAGTGTCTCCTGCTCCTTTAGTGTCTCCTGCTCCTTTAGTGTCTCCTGCTCCTTTTAGTGTCTCCTGCTCCTTTAGTGTCTCCTGCTCCTTTTAGAGTCTCCTGCTCCTTTTAGTGTCTCCTGCTCCTTTAGTGTCTCCTGCTCCTTTAGTGTCTCCTGCTCGTTTTAGTGTCTCCTGCTCCTTTAGTGTCTCCTGCTCCTTTAGTGTCTCCTGCTCCTTTAGTGTCTCCTGCTCCTCCTGCTCCTTTAGAGTCTCCTGCTCCTTTTAGTGTCTCCTGCTCCTTTAGTGTCTCCTGCTCCTTTAGTGTCTCCTGCTCCTTTAGTGTCTCCTGCTCCTCCTGCTCCTTTACTGTCTCCTGCTCCTTTAGTGTCTCCTGCTCCTTTAGTGTCTCCTGCTCCTCCTGCTCCTTTAGTGTCTCCTGCTCCTTTAGTGTCTCCTGCTCCTCCTGCTCCTTTAGTGTCTCCTGCTCCTTTAGTGTCTCCTGCTCCTTTAGTGTCTCCTGCTCCTTTAGAGTCTCCTGCTCCTTTAGAGTCTCCTGCTCCTTTAGTGTCTCCTGCTCCTTTAGTGTCTCCTGCTCCTTTTAGTGTCTCCTGCTCCTTTTAGTGTCTCCTGCTCCTTTAGCGTCTCCTGCTCCTTTAGTGTCTCCTGCTCCTCCTGCTCCTTTAGTGTCTCCTGCTCCTCTAGTGTCTCCTGCTCCTTTTAGTGTCTCCTGCTCCTTTTAGTGTCTCCTGCTTTAGTGTCTCCTGCTCCTTTAGTGTCTCCTGCTCCTTTAGTGTCTCCTGCTCCTTTTAGTGTCTCCTGCTCCTTTAGTGTCTCCTGCTCCTTTTAGAGTCTCCTGCTCCTTTTAGTGTCTCCTGCTCCTTTAGTGTCTCCTGCTCCTTTAGTGTTTCCTGCTCGTTTTAGTGTCTCCTGCTCCTTTAGTGTCTCCTGCTCCTTTAGTGTCTCCTGCTCCTTTAGTATCTCCTGCTCCTTTAGAGTCTCCTGCTCCTTTAGAGTCTCCTGCTCCTTTTAGTGTCTCCTGCTCCTTTAGTGTCTCCTGCTCCTTTAGTGTCTCCTGCTCCTTTAGTGTCTCCTGCTCCTCCTGCTCCTTTACTGTCTCCTGCTCCTTTAGTGTCTCCTGCTCCTTTAGTGTCTCCTGCTCCTTTAGTGTCTCCTGCTCCTCCTGCTCCTTTAGTGTCTCCTGCTCCTTTAGTGTATCCTGCTCCTTTAGTGTCTCCTGCTCCTTTAGAGTCTCCTGCTCCTTTAGTGTCTCCTGCTCCTCCTGCTCCTTTAGTGTCTCCTGCTCCTTTAGTGTCTCCTGCTCCTTTAGTGTCTCCTGCTCCTTTTAGTGTCTCCTGCTCCTTTAGCGTCTCCTGCTCCTTTAGTGTCTCCTGCTCCTCCTGCTCCTTTAGTGTCTCCTGCTCCTTTAGTGTCTCCTGCTCCTTTAGTGTCTCCTGCTCCTTTAGTGTCTCCTGCTCCTCCTGCTCCTTTAGTGTCTCCTGCTCCTTTAGTGTCTCCTGCTCCTTTAGTGTCTCCTGCTCCTCCTGCTCCTTTAGTGTCTCCTGCTCCTTTAGTGTCTCCTGCTCCTCCTGCTCCTTTAGTGTCTCCTGCTCCTTTAGTGTCTCCTGCTCCTTTAGTGTCTCCTGCTCCTCCTGCTCCTTTAGTGTCTCCTGCTCCTTTAGTGTCTCCTGCTCCTCCTGCTCCTTTAGTGTCTCCTGCTCCTTTAGAGTCTCCTGCTCCTTTAGAGTCTCCTGCTCCTTTAGTGTCTCCTGCTCCTTTAGTGTCTCCTGCTCCTTTTAGTGTCTCCTGCTCCTTTTAGTGTCTCCTGCTCCTTTAGCGTCTCCTGCTCCTTTAGTGTCTCCTGCTCCTCCTGCTCCTTTAGTGTCTCCTGCTCCTTTAGTGTCTCCTGCTCCTTTTAGTGTCTCCTGCTCCTTTTAGTGTCTCCTGCTTTAGTGTCTCCTGCTCCTTTAGTGTCTCCTGCTCCTTTAGTGTCTCCTGCTCCTTTTAGTGTCTCCTGCTCCTTTAGTGTCTCCTGCTCCTTTTAGAGTCTCCTGCTCCTTTTAGTGTCTCCTGCTCCTTTAGTGTCTCCTGCTCCTTTAGTGTTTCCTGCTCGTTTTAGTGTCTCCTGCTCCTTTAGTGTCTCCTGCTCCTTTAGTGTCTCCTGCTCCTTTAGTGTCTCCTGCTCCTTTAGTATCTCCTGCTCCTTTAGAGTCTCCTGCTCCTTTTAGTGTCTCCTGCTCCTTTAGTGTCTCCTGCTCCTTTAGTGTCTCCTGCTCCTCCTGCTCCTTTAGTGTCTCCTGCTCCTCCTGCTCCTTTACTGTCTCCTGCTCCTTTAGTGTCTCCTGCTCCTTTAGTGTCTCCTGCTCCTTTAGTGTCTCCTGCTCCTCCTGCTCCTTTAGTGTCTCCTGCTCCTTTAGTGTCTCCTGCTCCTCCTGCTCCTTTAGTGTATCCTGCTCCTTTTAGTGTCTCCTGCTCTTTTAGAGTCTCCTGCTCCTTTAGTGTCTCCTGCTCCTTTAGTGTCTCCTGCTCCTTTAGTGTCTCCTGCTCCTTTTAGTGTCTCCTGCTCCTTTAGCGTCTCCTGCTCCTTTAGTGTCTCCTGCTCCTCCTGCTCCTTTAGTGTCTCCTGCTCCTTTAGTGTCTCCTGCTCCTTTAGTGTCTCCTGCTCCTTTAGTGTCTCCTGCTCCTCCTGCTCCTTTAGTGTCTCCTGCTCCTTTAGTGTCTCCTGCTCCTTTAGTGTCTCCTGCTCCTCCTGCTCCTTTAGTGTCTCCTGCTCCTTTAGTGTCTCCTGCTCCTCCTGCTCCTTTAGTGTCTCCTGCTCCTTTAGTGTCTCCTGCTCCTTTAGTGTCTCCTGCTCCTCCTGCTCCTTTAGTGTCTCCTGCTCCTTTAGTGTGTCCTGCTCCTCCTGCTCCTTTAGAGTCTCCTGCTCCTTTAGTGTGTCCTGCTCCTTTAGTGTCTCCTGCTCCTCCTGCTCCTTTAGTGTCTCCTGCTCCTTTAGTGTGTCCTGCTCCTCCTGCTCCTTTAGTGTCTCCTGCTCCTTTAGTGTGTCCTGCTCCTTTAGAGTCTCCTGCTCCTTTAGTGTGTCCTGCTCCTCCTGCTCCTTTTAGGGCCACAATCACACATTGGCCCATGCCTACTAGACGCAAAGGATATCTGTTGTCCAGCAGTATGTTGTAGTGTTGTCACGATACCAACATTTTGACTTTGATACCGATAGGAAAGGTAATGTAATATATTATTAGATGACAGAACATGGAAAATTAGCTGCTGAGCTATATACTATAGCTAATGTCCATCAATATCTTCCTTTTGAATTTAATAGGTTCAGGAATCAGGATTGTTAGGAGAGAGGGAGAGACCCTTCCCTCACTATTTGATGCCTCTGAGCGTTCCCAGGGATCGCTTAGTTAGCGTTAGCAGCAGGTTAGCTTAGTTAGCGTTAGCAGCTACATTAGTTAAGGTTTTTAACAGGAATGGTGAGGATGCAAAGCATGTTAGACCATTAGACCTGTTGCTCGCAGAGTTTACATTACACATAGAAACAGCATTACTCATGAGAGGAGTTGTCATAGGGCTGTTCAACACAGGGCTGAATAGCTAGATGTCGTAGCTTCTCAAATTTAAGCTCCGCGCTGCTCTGTGTCTTATGAAATGACAATTGCACGTTGACACGCTCACTATGCAAAGCTATTACTCGCACACTGTGCTCCTAAATTATTTTTCCGGTTCGCACAAATATATTTTTAGGGGCAGATGCGAACATGAAATGGTCGCACTGTAGAGCCCTGAACTATATACCTATATAACTATTGTATTATTACCACCGGATCTTGGAATTTATCTTAACCCAACCCCTATCTCCCTCCTCCAGGTATACGAAGAAGCCGGCTCAGATTTCCACCAGGTGGCGTACTTCCGTACTCGAATTGGCCTCCGCAATGCCCTTCAGGAGGAGATCAGTGGCTCCTCGGACAAGGAGGCGGTACTCATCACGCTCAACAGGCCAATCGTATTTGCCCAGCCTGTTGCATTTGACAGAGGTATGGAGGACTAGTTTAAAATGTCCACGTTCCATCTCACATCCCAAAAGGCCAACTAGTTCTGTTCAGTGCATTCTCTGCCTATCTTACTTATATATCGTTAACTGATAATCCCTTGCAAAACCTTCTATCCTACCAAATGGAAATGGTCTAGGTATATAAATTATTAGCATTTGTTAGCAATGTTAGTGGAGCCATTTAGTTACAAATATGATTGGCTTCTCAAAATGGGTAACGTTATACCTTTAACACATTGGGTGCCACGCCCCCTTCCGGGAAGTGCATAGGCCTTGCTGCCCATTAACCCCATGTAAACACTCACCTTGTTTGTAGAGCTAAACCTATATTTTATATTATAGCTATGGATCTAATAACGCCGTTGATTGTCAGTGGGTTTCTTCCGGTCAACGTGCAAAAAACTGATTATTTTTTCATCTATACATTTCCGTTTTATACCGTGGTGAATATGAGTATAGTGGTAGAGTGATCCTGTGTAATTCCAGGGAACTCCATCAAAACAGCCCTTTAGTCAAATGCACTTATCACATTGCCGTTTTTCGCCTGATTATCTAATCATCCTGAAATCAACGCTAGATTATTAGTATTACCGGTATGTTTCCTCGTGCATACATGAAAGGGGGCTTGCAGCGGGGCGCACTTCCATGCTGTGATCACTGCCAATGGGACACAGCACACACACATACACACAGACACAGAGCAATTGCAGGGAAAAAAATATCAGATCAACGTAAGATCGGTAATATAGAGTCCTTACCTTGTCTCTGATGTAATACAAAAAAATAATCCAATTATCTGATCGCCATTCCAGATATCCAGAGCAATCCTGTCTCCGACGTTATCTGGCATTGCACATGAACGGGTGGGCTGGGTCAGTTGTCCAAGCCATCCCTACAATCGCTTGTTTTGCCGGAGTGTTGACCGCTTGCCATCTCAGACACATTCAGTACAGCATGCACAGGCTTCCCTGATTAATTATGAATGGCAATAGCGAATAAAAGAAATACCGAAACAGAAACGTAGATCTACGTTTCCGGCACTCAATGGTCGGGCCACAGAAACGTAGCACTACGTGAACGGCACAGAAAGTGTTAAACAGGAAATCATTCAAACCTTTAGTTCTCCTCGAAGACAAATTGAGGTTGCCCTCATTTACATTTGTGTTGAGATTACAATTAAGGATAAATAATTAAAACCGATGAGTATAAAGGTAGGAAAACATTGTAAAAAAGAAAAAACACTTATGCATCAATAGAATTGGGCATAGATAAAAATATAATAAAAACAATAAAATGCAGGCAAATCACAGATAAGAACAGAGTTAATATCAGTTAACACAATTACAAAATGTACCAGGGGGGTTTAAGATCGTGGCCCTAAACTGACCATAGAGAGAGTCGAATAAATGTATTGTTGTAGTAGTATATAGTGGTAATAGTACAACAAAATGAGGTGGCCATCTAACCAGAGTTCAAAGGCAGTGAAGTGCATTGTAGTAAACAGTATAACATGTGTATATATGTGAAAGCTACAGAATAAATATGGTAAGTTAATGTATGTACAGTACTATACGGTATATACTGTGGTACAAGTATGAACACATTAAGATAATAAACCAATCTAGTATATATATATGTATAATATGTGTGTAGTGTGTACAGTGTCATTATACAGTGTTATATGAATAAACTAAAGGTTCCATATAGGTAGTATAATGAAGGTAGGTATAAGTACAGTATAAGACGGATGTAGGCAGTAGATGAGTATGGATTTGAGTATAGAGCCGTTTGTTCCGCACCTCCTCCTACTCCTCCACTGAGAGCACTCCTCCAGAGGCCAATTCCAAGAATATGAATTATGAATATAATTTATCTGTTTAAAAGTGGTCCTGAGTTGTCATTCTATGACGAATAAAAATGCAATTACTGCTACAATTACAGTAGATAAAATGAATAAGCTGCCAGCGAATACCTATTATCTATTATATCATTCCTGTGGGTAAAACAGGACTTCCCCACGCTGTGTGACTCAACTGGGGACATGAAGAGTTCATTCATATTATTAAAAAAACGTTGAACTATAATGGTGAAAACCTAACGTCCCCTTATTTGCAACCATAGGCTAACACTTGGTTTTATATAATATCTCAAATGCAGTTCAATGTGCCTTTAAAAGAAAAATTATAATGATAATAACTTGTGCATACACAGTATACGCATCATGTCCGCTGCTTTATAGACATGTTCGCTGTATACAAACATACCATGTTCGAGCCAATCAGCAATACCAATTGAGTCACGTGACTAAGTTGCCCCCTACCTGCTGCGCTACAAAAGTATGATGGGCCTCTATGGAGAAACTATGACACTCCCCTGACTAAAAGTTGTTTCAAAGGAAAACGGCTGGATGTAATTTTGCCACTTGTCTTTCACCTTTTACATATCTAGCTTTGGCATGGATTGATTGTTTAGATCGCTAGCATGGCTAACAAATGCAAATATATTGTAGTCTGCCTCGTTGTTCTGACCAGGATTACGTTCCTTTTGCCCCCTTGATGCGCGCACACACTGAGTCTGCCGTATATAGCGAACAGGCCTATAAAGCTGAGATATTATTCGGGCTGCATGAAAAGAGCTCACACAAGGGCGGGGCACACTTATTAGAGCAGGGAGGGAAGACATTAACCGGAGGGTCTTATGACCGCACTGGCAGTGGTCCACAGAAGTGCAGTAGGCCTTCTGTTCCAGTGTTAAAGGAACACGCCAAAACATTATGGGAAATGCGCTTACCATCTTCTCCAGAGTCAGACAAGAAGATAGATACCAATGTCCTCTCTGTGCGTTCAGTAGAAAGTGATCCGGCTGCAAGCTAGCCTAGCTTAGCACAAATTAATAGAAGTAGATACAGAACACTCCAGGAGAGGTTACAGCTAGGCTAGCTGATCCGTATCCACTTCCATTCATTTGTGCTAAGCTAGGCTAGCTTGCAGCCGGATATCTTTCTACTGAACGCACACAGAGAGTAAATTGGTATCTATCTTCCCGTCTGACTGGAGAAGAAAACCTCGATGACATTCATTCCCTTCCTCGCCGTCCGCAGCGGTGCTCTTCTGGCTCAACTACAAGGCAGCCTATGACAACTGGAACGAGCAGCGGCTGGCGCTGAACAAGGACATCCACATGGCCACCAAGGAGGTGGTGGATAAGTTGCCGGGCATCCAGCAGACATCCGCCCAGGCCTTCAGCCTCCTCTTCCTGCAGCTGACCGTCAATGACCTGGGCATCTGCCTGCCCATCACCAACGCCTCCCAGGTAAGCAGTGTTAATTTATTTAGTATTTTATTTCATTTAACCTTTATTTAACCAGACGGGTCAATTAAGAACAACATCATATTTATAATGACGGCCTGGCGAGAGGACAAAAGCGAAGGCTAAAGGGGGAAATAAATGTCAAAATAAAATAGAAAGTAAGAAAGAAACTAAAAATAATCCAGATAAGTCTATTGGAATGGACACAGATGATACATACATCACAGGTGTCATAGAGGCTGCGTCTGTCGACCAGCTCTAAGCATTCTCTTATTCCAGCATTCCAAAGTTTCCCTTTTGGATTCCCCTTTGGACAGGATTAGAGTGGAGTAGGAGTAAGCCATGCAGCTAAAGGGTGTATCACATTTCCAATAAGGATGGATTTGGGGGAACCGGGACAGGTGTTTGAGATACAGTCGGAGAGGAGGACACTCCAGTAGTTTTTAATGGGAAATACCCGTGACACGAAAGATGTGCGGCATCAACGCAATCACTTGCCACTAAGCCAACAAAAGATGTCCGTTCTATCTTGTAAACAAGTCACCAATGACCAGTTATGTTAACTGATTGAACCGTAATGATGTGATTGAATTCAAAATGTACATTAATGAATTCATATTCAGGTGCCTTGCTCCCTGTGCTCCCTCGCTTGCACGTCTGTCTCTCCTCTCTACCTCGCTGCTTGACTGACTGCTAAGCTCTCTCTATCTCTATCTCTATCTCTATCTCTCACTCTCACTCACACATAAAATGACCATTCTTCCCTATGGGGTACATCCTGAGAGCACCGGATGGGCCAATATTTCCCCTTTTTATGGGGCTGATTTTGAGGGCGTGCAACTCTTGATATTCTGTTATCTGTATCAACACAGGAAGGATATATCCAGTTATGTACTTAGACAGGTTTAACATTAGATATCACTTCTCTTGCTGTCTCCATGGAGAGGTCCCATACTTCCAGTCGCCACGTGGTCTCTAATCGGATATACCCTGTTATGTTCTTAGAAAGCGACAGATATCACTTCTCTTGCTGTCTCCATAGCGATGGACCCATATTACCAGTTATTATTTTGTCCTTATCTCCATAGAAAGGACATATACCGGCTATGGATGGCATCCGCTCTGAGGCTGGAGCCAGCAGAACTGTAGGCCAGCAAAAATATGCACGAAAAGTAACCCACTTGTCTACTTCACCTCTTGTGAACACTTTGTGATGTTACCGTATTCATTCTTGGAACAGCCTGTCATAAGAGCACACTTGTCATAACCTGCCTTAACTGTTTAGCTAGTGATCCATTGTTACAGGGTAATTGATGTTTCTGTTTAGTTTTTTTAATGGGACATTCAGATGGTCCTATAGGTAGTCAAAGAACCAGGTGAAATTGGAATACATGGTTCGGTTTTCAGGTACCTGTAAATTGGGAGTAGTGTGGCCAAGCGTGAACATGTTGCACTTTTTTATTTTTTTTATTTTTTTTCTATAATCCTCATTTCACATAAAACAATATGTTGTCCTTGACTCGATTGATGGTGATGAAATTGAGTCATGCAATATGAGGTGCTTGCTTGCCTAGTTAGCAAAGAGTGCGTGTGGTTATTAACTAGTGAAGCAAACCATGTATACCAGTTTCACCAGTTAATTCTCAGTGGCAAAGCTGAGGATAATATAAAATGGTCATTAAACAGGAATGATCATTTAACGTGGCAGGTTATGGCACCCTGTGACAGTCACATCACAGTCACATTACAGTCGCAGAACAACTGGCATCACCACTAATGAAGCTTGGTGTGGTGTGAGGGCTCTGGGTTGCTTATTTCTTTCATGAATATTAAAATCAAGGGGTTATGTCAGTTGGTGTAACGTTATGTATTCAGATTGAAACGTCATTTGTTCTTCTAAAAAGATGACAGCGAGTGTATCAAGATTATAATTACCCATATATTCCAAACAAGGATGTGACATGGATGAAATTGAAATTACACCAAACCTAGCGGTTTGTAATGGTGCGTATGACAGGCTGTATCAAATGAAGTACTTCTGAAGGGCTGATCTATTTCTCACATTATGAAACAAATGTCTCCAGACCTGAAAGCTTGGTAACACTTCATTTGACGGTTTGCTTTATGGGTGTGTAATGAATATTGTGATTATTATTATAATTTTAGTTTTGCTCTAGAAGATGGATATGCGATGGATGTCAGTTCCTGTACATAACCAAAAATAATGGAAACATCCAAATGAATGGGAGTCATGTGGTTGTGATGATGGTGTCGGTTGTATTTTCTGGGCGTGGGTTAAGTACACTCATAGACATAACTACACGGTCATTTTGAGTGATCTCCTTCATCCTGTAATGATTTATTTCTGAACCAAGGTTCCTAAAGGTTTGGTCACTGATGCTGTAAAACACAATTGGCTCACTGACTGGGACCAGCCTTTCTAAATGTTTCATCCTGGTCCCAGTGGCCATGCTGAATGTCCGCATTGTTGTCAAGGAGATTGAGCGTTGATAATAGTTAACGGTGCTATAGATAACATTTGGCTACTAGATGTCACACTAGAGCACCAGAATGTAATTTATCCAATCGGGTGCATTCCACGTGGGGAAATGGGAAGTAGGGAAAGGGGTACATTAATGAATTAATCAATATTTTTTGGGGGGGAAAACAATACTTTTATTCCGCAACTTTCTAAAAGCTCTGTGGATTTATAAATGTTTTTAAAAGATTGATCTACATAAAAACGTTATCTATAGCACCATTAATCAATTAATAAAAAAATACATTCTATAGAATATTCAACTATATATTCCCTAATCTCAACCCAATAAAAAAAACTCATCAAAACGTTCCAACTGATGCTGTTTACAGAACCCACAGCAAGAGATTCAAACACTTACAGGGATAGTTCTTTAGATTTCTGGACCCCTAACCCCATTTCTCACTTACCAATGATGATGTTGATCAGTAGAGTCCTCTCTCAGCTAAATACATGCTGTTCCTCACTAGCTCCGGAAATGTAGCCACAACAGAATGCAACGCCAATGGGGTCACGCTCATGTCTGTACAATCTTACTGAGGCTCATTGAAAGTTACTCCAGAGTGCACACAACGTCGTTTTCAGTGAGCCTCAGTCAGACAGAAGCATGGCCCCATTGATTACTGTTCAACAACATAAATCGGTAAATAAGAAATAGCTAGGGGTAAAAAAGAAAAAAAAAACTTTATGCCTAAACCGCATTAAAGCTATTCTGGCAGCTTGTGGTTCTGTAGCCTAACACACTGTACTGTATTGTAGGTGTTTCCATTATTTATTGTGGTCACCTGTCCTGTGTATTTGAAATGGATTCCGAAAATCACTGAAGTGTTACCAGTAAGTCTATTACTACTCTGAACACATGAATTTGATGGATGCCCACCTCAGACTTCCTCCTTTGCTCGAGGAGATCATTGGAGTATAACATAATATGCGCAGGTACAATTTGGCCGCATTTCCATTCATTTTGGATCGCCCCGAACACTCCACCAGCGCAATCTGAGCATGCACCATACCCCCAATTTTTCATTGGACGGCTGACTTGGCCTACATTTATTAGCCTTGCTATGGTTGCTAAGATGCTTCCTGTCTTCCCGCCTCTCGCTGTAGGCCAATCACAGCATAGACTGTGACACGGGCTCGGCTCTGGTGCTGACCATCGAGAGCACGCTGATCACCGCCTGCTCCTCGGAGTCCCTGGTCAGCAAGGGACACTTCAAGAACTTTTGCATCCGCTTCGCCGAGGGCTTCGAGACGTCCTGGGACGACTGGAAACCGGAGATCCGTGGGGATATGATCATGAACGCCTGTGAGTGCAGGGTTCACACAAAGTCCTTGAAGTGCTTAAAGTGCTTGATCTGTTTTTTCAAGGCCTGGAATTCCTTGATAACAGCCCATTTTTTAACAAGGTGCTTAAAAAGTCATTGAAATTCAAATCAACCATTCGCATTGAAAGTTTTGTTCATAAAAACTAGATAAAATAGTTCTGAATCAAGAAATATAATGTTTTTATCTAAACTGTAACTAATTGTCGGAAATTGGTCATACATGTTTTTTCTTAATTATTAAAAAAAATTTAAATGCATTTAAAAGTTAAATTGTATCCTTTTAAATGCCCTTTTAAAATGAATAATAGTGCTTGGAAAAGTAATTTTTTCTGCAATGTCTGTGGGAACCCTGTAAGTGGATCACTGCAGATACACAGTAAGTAGTCATGTCAAGGAACCCCCAAATCGATGCATGTTAGACCACCGGCTCCCTTTTTAAATGTTTTCATTTAGGACCCTCATCTGAGATAACTGTTGTTAGATGTCATTTAGTCCCACATTCGATAACTCTGTAACAAATGAGGGTAGATGCCCCTTGGAGGATCAGTTGTGCAATAGTCCATTTTGGTGAGTTGTTTCTATACAATTCACTTATGACATTTAGGTAACATTAATGAACAACTACAGTATTAATGAGACAACTACAGTATGTAAGTAGTAACTTATTATTATATATTTTTTTATTCCAGTCGATCATAATGATCATGATCATATTACGGAGCGCTCACTGTGTTCGAGAGAGAGGGAGAGAAAGAGAGAGAGAGAGAGGGAGAGAGAGAGGGAGAGAGAGAGAGAGAGAGAGAGAGAGACTCACATTTTCGTATATCCATCTATGGGAAAAAGACATTTCCAGTGAGTGAAGGTTTGTTCAAATCATGAGGGAACTAAATACTATTTTGAGGCCACAAAATATTATTTTGAGGCCTCAAATTTATTAATTTGAGGGAACAAAATACTTGAGGTAACTATTTTGAGGCCACAAAATATTTTTCTATTTTGAAGCCACAAAATATTATTTTGAGGCCCAAAATTGATTAATTTGAGGTAACCGTACCTTTCGGACTATAAGCCGCGGCTTTTTTCCCCATTTTTCGACCCTGCGGCTTATATAACGGTGCGGCTTATATGTGGACAAAACCCGAAAATCAAAATATTGCTTTTTTTACTGCATTGAAATGTTATTTATCTGTTCCCTTATTTGCTAAACTTAATACAACTTGTAAATGAGTTAATGTTATTTGTCCGACAGTATTGTGTCCCAATGGGAGTCATTCTCTGTAGAGGTGGGAACTTAAAGCTCAATATAAGAACGGCCATGCAATCAATCCGTCAATCCTTTCCGTGTCCGGGCCGGGTGAGGTTTCCCGTGTTGAGTCAAATTAAGCCTCAGGCTCCACTCCTTACATATGGTAATTAAACATTAAAACACATGCGGCTTATAGTCCAGTGCGGCTTATATATGTACACATCATTCAATTTAGCTGCTGCGGCTTATAGTCAGGTGCGGCTTATAGTGCGAAAAGTACGGTAAATACATTTTGAGGTAACAAAATACTATTTTGAGGCCACGACATATTTTTTTAATTTTGTTGCCCATCAGCACTGGCAAATTCACTATTACTAAACTAGTTACAGTAGGTAGCTAGGTACATCTGCTTCCACGTCTTGTGTTGAATGTTGGACTGGGACTTGACATGACGTTACCAACGTCTTTGACATTATTTTTTATAGTTAACCAATGAGGTCAACAGGCTACTACCGGCAATCCATGTCTGTAATCAGCCCCCCTAAAGGCGAGGAGTAACGTGTAGGAGGCTCACACTGCCCCCGCCGTTTTCCTGTCTTTGCTGTGCAGGCGCCCTGACCGACCTGTAGGAGTCGCTGTTTACAACGACCAGACTACCACCCATCGACTCCCCTCCCGCTGGCTCTGCCAATTGAGTCAGTATGACGGCCGGCCCAAGCCGGAGGCAACGCTGACAGCCGGATTCGATACCGGTGTCTCTCAGCTTCTGAGCTGAAGGCGTGTTTTTGATCTTAACTGATCACTATGACTTTATTGCTTTTATCGTTATATATGCCTATAATTGTGTACAGCACTTTGAGCTACATGACATGTATGAAAGGTGCTTTATAAATACTTACTTACTTACTTACTCTTGCGTTGGTGACGAGCGCAATGTCCGCTGCGCCACCCAGCCGATACTGGGGCACAAGTATCTTGTGTTTTATTATAAAAGAAACCCGTATATGTTTGCTTATTGGTTTGACTTCTATTGAAGGAAATAAGTAATCGTTTAGCTGGGGACCCCCTGGGACTCATCAAGGACCTCTTAGGGTCTCAGGACTCTAGTTTGAGAACCACTTATACAGACAGAGCTAGGCTTATGCCCAGGGCCGGATTAACGACCGGGCCGCGGCCCGTGGGCCTCTCTAGTGATGAGGGGCCGCAAAAAAATAAATAAATAAATTATTTAAAAATTATATTTTTTATAAATTTTTTTGGAGGCCCCTCGTCACTAGAGGCCCCAACATTTTTTTAATTTTTTTTTTAACTTAAATTTTTTATTGTTTGAGGCCACTCGTCACTATAGAGGCCTTTTGGAGGCCCCTCGTCACAAGAGGCCCCACATTTTTTTTCTTTTTTTTTTAACTTTAATTTTTTTTTTTTTTGAGGCCGCTCGTCACTCGAGGCCTTTTGGAGGCCCCTCGTCACTAGAGGCCCCACATTTTTTTTTCTTCTTATTTTGGAGATCAATGTCATACTGTGACACTGAATGAAAACATATTTCATCAACTAAAATATTTTAGTCAACAAAAATATTTCATCAACTAAAATATACAGTACGTCTGCAAGTGGCTAATCTTGAGTATTTTTTCTCCTCTTCATAAGAGTTTGAGGTTTTCCGTTTGAGGTAAAAACAGCAATAAAAAGTCAAAACTTGCATCTCCACATCCCAGCCCCGACGCCTGAATACTTTTACCAACGGATTTCCAGTTCCGCGTTCGCGTTCTGCGCTCTGATTGGCCACTGACGTTTCTGGTAGCGCCAATCGTGTGACGCCTCTTTCTTTCACTGGTTAAGCTTGGCACTCTTTCGAAGTTGGTTAAGGTTAGAGTTTGTCTTAGAGCAGGGCGATAGAACACCAGCCCTGATTCCATACTCTAACCTTAACCAACTTCAAAAGAGTCGCCTAAGAAACGTCAGTGGCCAATCAGATCGCAGAACGCGAACGCGGAAATGGAAATCCATTGGTAAAAGAATAGACACAGCCCTGACACGAATAAGGCAGATTGGGATCATTATTCATGACAGACAGCATGGACCCGTCGGTGCTGATAGCGGATATCATCGAGCTCCCCCTAGTGACTAGGGCCCTAGGGGGCGTTATTTCTAAACCTAGCCGCATTTCTGGCAGACGCTCTCTGATTGGCACTGACTGACGCTCTCTGATTGGCCACTGACATGTTTGCCCAATCGCGTGACGAGCTGTGTCTTTGCCCATTTCCTCGTCAAACAGCCTGCAAACTACCTGGCGTTCTATCGCCACGCTCTAAGACAAACTCTAACCTTAACCAACTTCGAAAGAGTGCCAAGCTTAACCAGTGTAGAAACAGGCGTCGGCCAATCAGAGAGCGTCTTGCCAGAAATGCGGCTAGGTTTAGAAATAACGCGACTAGGGGCCTCCACCATGGCCGCCTAGTTATAGTTGAAAGTGGGGGTGCAAGGTTTTTTGTATTTTTAATTTTTTTTTAATTTAATGAACCTGTACGTGCAATTTCCTGCAATATAGAGCCTTCAATCTTGACCAATAAAGCTGCTCTTTTCACTATAAAACTCAGTTTATATTGCAGTATGATAGCCAATTACTATAATAATAATATATTATACTGTATATACACTGTATATTGATTTTTCGCTCATTCATTTTTATTAAATCAATCTCCTTTCAAATAGGCCAAGTTTTTAATAAGAAAGAGAAAAAAGATATATTTCCATTACCTGTAAATCTTGTGTCTCTTTCTCTCCTTCTCTGCCTCCTCTCTGAGTCTGCAGTGCACAATCATGACATCGATCTCAAAAATAATAAAAAAAAAAAAAAAAAGTAAAAAAAAAAATGGAGGCCCCTCGTCACTATAGGCCCACGGGCCGCGGCCGTCGTTAATCCGGCCCTGCTCGTCTGCCATATAGATAGCGTTAACGTCATCCAGCTCACACCACATATCTAGATAACGTTAGCTAGCGGCTAGCACTAAAGCTAACGCCAACCAGAGAGGGAAACGTTATTATTTATTCGAGGAAACCGTATGACCAGATCGCAATTCGGGACCGTGAAACACTTTTATTGTATTGCGTGGTAGAACCGTAGAAGTTCTACTACCACTCAATAGTAACTTATGTCTAACATAATCCTTTTATTTGAACAACTTACTGGAAAAGCCTGCCTGCCTGCCACCAATATTATGACACACTCTGTGGGCTTTGATTTACACTCAGCCTACCTGCAGCCAGACTGCAGCGCTGTGCTCCAAGGTCTACGCGCTGGAGATGGGAGGAACTGGATCAAACCATAATGGGGCAGGGGGGGGGGGGGTTCGCAATCTTTGGAAACTTAAAAACTTGTTATTAAGTGTCATTGCGTATTATTAATTTGATTGAAATTACGTAGTTATGGTTAGATTTATATATTGGGGGGGGGGGGTATATCATATTTTTCATATGATCAAAAAGTGGTGGGGCAAGATCATACCCTTGCTCCCCCAAGTTCAATAGTGGGAGAGCAGCTGCTCCGCGTGCTCTTAAGGCCAGGCGCCTATGGCCTCCACACTACACACTAGTAAAAAAAAAAAAAAAAGAGATGCGAAAAAAAATATATATATAATCAGATCCTCATCCAGCGTTTACTTTCACAGCATCTATAGTGACTACTAGTATCATCTCATCTCTTCTCTATCTATTTTTATTAAATTTTTTGTATTGCAAATTGTTTGATAATGAGGGGTGAGAGACGTTGAGTCTACGTGACACTGACGTCCAGGTCCAGGGGTCACTGTCAGGTCAGGTCAGGTGACCACTGATCGCGAGAATTGCACTTGCAAGTTGATCAAGTAGGCTAAGACTCGTCTCGAGTAGTACTGTATGATCAATTGAGACTGTGACACTCAAAAAACATGGATAAAAAAGTAAAACGGTGGGAAAGCGGAGCTGCTAAGTTAAAGTCTAAACAGGAAAGGGACAGAAAGAGCGCGTTACTTCGGCAAAGCATACCAACTATCGCTACTTTTTTCACCCCGTCACGTAAGGAGGAGGATAGCCCCCTGGCTAGCACTAGTAGCAGCAACGTTAAAGAGGCTGAGCCAGGCGCCGCGGGCAGAGAGGACGAGAATGCTAACGTTGTTATTATTATTGATGCTAGCGACAGAGAAGAGGAAGCGGCAGCCTCTAGTTCAACTTCAGCCGGCCCACCACCACCAGTGGCTGACGCCAGTGCCACCTGTTCGTATACGCCCGCCGCATCTCCACAGCCCAGCCTCAACACCAACACGAATGAGCTGGTTCCTCCTCCTAATACAAGCCTGGTATCCACTACAGTTGAAACAAATACAAGCCGGTGTTACTATTAGAGGAATTACGGTATTCTATATATTTTTAAAGTGACATATAAAAACGCCACTGTGCGTGCATGCACGTGTGTGTGGGGGGGCCTCCACAAGAATCTGGCCCAGGGGCCTCTGAAGTCTTAATCTGGCCTTGCTTATGCCTAGTCTAGACATTTCTATTTCAACTCAGACTTCAAAGTTCATCTGAAGTGAGATTTAGATATTCTTCTTTTAAATTATTCGATATTCGTGACTATAACTTTGGTTGGGTGTTACATTTTACCTTTTTTTAAATATATATATTTAAGACTATTTATATCAAAGTTGTTTGTGTGTGTATTTCATACACTCAGTCCCTTAGTTTGAAAGTGTGTATGAATATTCATGGGGAAGGCCTAACAGTGGTTTGGTTGATTGTGAACTTTAATGTTGCCCATTAGGATATACCTAGGGATGCCCCGATCGATCGGCCAGCGATCGGTATCGGCCGATGATCAGTATAAATATGAGATTGGGGAATTCCGATAATGCTTGCTACTTGCCGATCGCGAAAACGATCGATGACGCGCACGTAAAACATAACAGAAAGACAACTCTCAGCGGAGTTGTAATGAGAGAGTGAGCGAGCGTGTGTGTGTGTGTGTGTGCGAGCGTGAGAGAGCGTGTGTTAGTGCGAGCGAGCATGAGAGTAATAGTTTTAGTTACTAAGTGTAGTCGACTCGAGGCGACGGAGCCCCGCTAACCCATACACTACAGTGCGCCAGGTGCTTCTATACTTTAAGCAAGTGGCTTGTCCTTCCGCGTTCTCGTTTTGCGCTCTGATTGGCCACGCACGTTTCTGGTCATGTGACATGTGCGCCAATCGTGGGACGGCAAGTTTTTGGACGGTTAGGCTTAGGCGCTCTTTCGAAGTTGGTTAAGGTTAGAGTTTGTCTTAGAGCATGGCGATAGAACGCCTGCCCTGATTCCAAACTCTAACCTTAAGCAACTGCGAAAGAGTCGCCTAAGCGTAACCAGTGATAAACTAGGCGTTAGGTAGTTTGCAGGCTGTTAGACCCGGAAATGGGCGCAGAACTTGCCGTCCCACGATTAGCGCACATGTCACATGACCAGAAACGGGCGTGGCCAATCAGAGCGCAAAACGGGAACGCGGAAGGACAAGCCACTTGCTTAAAGCATAGACACGCTCCAGGTAGTCGAGACAACCAAGCTTGCCCTGCGTCCACCCCGCCCTACTCTGCCTCTGATTTGCAGACCCACAGGGTGCCGGTGGGGGAAGGTGATTGGGCCAAAGCAGAGTCACACACACAGACCGTGGCTCCAGTCACATGCGTTGCAGACAGACGCTGCTTGCAGAGAGCGGAGAATTTCGATTAGTTGTGGCAGCTTGGCGCTGATAATACATATGAAAATGGTTCAAATGCATTGAATTCAGCTCAATTCGATTTTCCAAAGGCACATAGTATTTTTTATTATGTATAGGTTACTAATAATTATTTAATAAATATTAATTAACCCAAATCCCAGTTTTTACAATATAACAAAACCAAAAGCGATCGGTATCGGCAGTGTATCGGCTGATATGGCTCATAGACGATCGGTGATCGGTATTGGTGGCAAAAAACGTGATCGGGGCATCCCGTTGTCGGGTACCTACATATGAGGGACCTATATCTAATAGTTGATACAGTAAACCAGTTTTGAAAGAGTTTGTTTGTCCTGTGTGGTTCCCTAATATGCATGCTAGACCTTTGAAATACTGACGTGTGTGTTGTTTTGTAGGTGTTGTCCCTGATGGTACATATGAAGTGTGCTCCAGGACCACAGGGCAACCGTCTGCAGGCAAGTCCAGCTGAAACAATATGATTGTAGATTTTTATCTGAATTTAAAGTTCCATTGGACCCATTCCAAGGGTTGTCCCAGGACTTCAAATAACATGGCACTGAGTTGCAACTAGGGGGTGGCAAAAAAGTGCAATAAAGAAAGCCATTTGCTGCAACTTAAAAACATAATTTCAATAAAATAGCAAACACAACGGTAAGTTTACACAAGTTTAATGTTATAACCACACTCGTTATCCACTCTTATTAGCTTAGCTGAGCTACAGAAAGCCAAAGGGAGATCCATTATAACTTTGTTGTGGGTATTTATTCCTCCATACCGATACATGATTACGACGAGCAGCCAGGGTGATGATATCCATTAAGGTCAGCTGGGTTACTTTGGTACAAAACTTAAATGTAGGAAATTAGTAGTGCTGTCACGCGATTAAAAAAAGTTATCTAATGAATTACAGGATTTGTAATTAATTTATCTAATTAATCGCATTTTAATCGCATAACCATTTTAGGCCTGATATTCTATATTCTATAATCATATTTCAAATGGCATGTGTCCGGATGGCAGAATTCAGTACTGTATCTACAAAACCTTCTGTTTAATCATCTTCCATTTATTCATTTGCTTAGATTTTCCAGGTCTGGTAAATGTTTGCATGGTCAAAGATATTTGTATTGATATTCTCATTTGGTTCATTACAATTTACTTAAGCCTAGTAACACACAGTATTTCTGACACTGGGAATACATTCCCTGAGATCCATAGATGTCCCTAGAATCAGATACCAAGAACATGCAAATGGACCATATAAAAAATATGGTATTTTTGTTTATTTAAAAAAAAAAAAATCATTTTCATAACGTGATAATTTGCGGTGTAATTAATTAATCTAATTAACGCGATAAACTGACAGCCCTAGAAATTAGCTCTCCTTCTCTCTTCTGTTACTCCAGAACTATGCCAAAAATGAACTAAAAACTCTCCAGCATTCTCATGTGAGACTCCAAAAATCCCCCTGAACAGCTCTCTTAACACTTTCCGTGCCGGAGCTCCGGTGCCCCAGAACCCCGTTGCATGCCAGCGTCCACTTCAACGATAGAGCTCTCATATTTTCGAACGCATAAACTACATCTTAAATTATGGTTATTATGTGTATAATCTGGCCGTTGCTTATCAATGACTTGTTTGCAGTCAACATTGTCGAAACGGATTGTTTTTTAATCAGTTCATTTCCGTTTTATACCATTTTGAAAAACTCGTTTTTTGAAAGTTTCAGGAAAATATAAAGATAATCGCCCTTTACTGGAATATTCTGGAATACACAAAAAAACGTAGTAATTTTTCGGCCTATTTATGAATCGTTTTCAAATAAACGCTAGATTATCGATAGTATTATGTGTACTTATGCACGCTATAGAAGTGGGCTGAAAAATCGATCATCTCATTTCCTGATCAGCACACACACACACGCACACACACAGGGCACACGTTGATATCTCTGTGAAAAAAGCTCTGATTATCCTAAGACTGGTCAAATAGATTCCCTCCAATTCCTGATCGCCATTCCAAATATCGATCGCGTTTATTGATCCAACGCTGAGTACTGTAAATATATATTCCACGCTGTTCTGAGGCTCCAGAATGAGTCCGATCGTCTCGGGTGACTTGCCTGAGAAGTAAAATGAGGAAGCAGGATTTTCTTTCCACCATGCGTTTCATTCAATCCATTCCAAAGGGGTGCAGTACCACAGGGAGAGACGATAGGGGGCGGTATTTTCCCAATGGAGCTCAGAGAGAGTTTGCAGTGGTAATGTGAGGCTAGATTGATGAAATATGAATTCAAATCGCTAATAAAAAAAAAGAGATCTCTCGTCGTTGGCACTGAACGGTCGGCATGAACAAACGAGTAATCTCGTCGTTGGCACTCAAAGTGTTAAAGCATCACTCACTTTGTATTGCTACAACGTTGAAAACACAGACACACGCGCACACACACACAAACACACACACACACGTATTAGACAATGATGCCTCTGTTTCTAAGCTGGCCCATATATATATGTATATACAGTATATATATTATTTATGTATTTATTTATTCATTTTTAACACATGGTGGCACTGGCATATTGTCCTCTTCTCTTTCTCCTCCCCCCTCCTCCCCCTTCTTCTCCTCTACCCCCTTCTTCTCCCTCTTCTCCTCCTCCCCCTTCCTCCTCCTTCTCTTCCCCCACCTCCTCTTCCCCCTTATCTTCCTCCTCCTCCTCTCCATTCTCTTCCCCCTCCTCCTCTTCCCTCTTCTCCTCCTCCCCATGCTCTTCCCCCTCCTTCTCCCCCTTCTATTCCTCCTACCCATTCTCTTCCCCCTCCTCATCTTCCCTCTTCTCCTCCTCCCCATTCTCTACCCCCTCCTCCTCTTCCCTCTTATCCTCCTCCTTCTCTTCCTCCTCCTCCCCATTATCTTCCCCCTCCTCCTCCTCCTCCTCCTAACAGAAAGCAATAGTGCTGGCACCTGGACCCTGAATGTGTTGTGGAAGATGTGTGGTATAGATGTTCACATGGACCCCAACATCGGGAAGCGTCTGAACGCACTGGGCACCACGCTGACCTCCCTGACGGGGGAGGAGGATGTAGACGACATCGCTGACCTTAACTCCGTCAATATAGCAGACCTCTCGGACGAGGACGACGCAGACACTATGTCGCCCACCATACACATGGTCAGTGTGTGTGTGTGTGTGTGTGTGTGTGTGTGTGTGTGTGTGTGTGTGTGTGTGTGTGTGTGTGTGTGTGTGTGTGTGTGTGTGTGTGTGTGTGTGTGTGTGTGTGTGTGTGTGTGTGTGTGTGTGTGTGTGTGTGTGTGTGTGTGTGTGTGTGAAGGTATTTTCCCACCCAATTTAAATGCATAGCTGCTTGTTTTTTCACACTTGAATACACAATCTTTTTACAGCTGTAGTGTGAGAATGAGGTGGAATTTACAGCAGAACAATTCAGACAAATCTTCCAGTAAAAAAGAAAAATGTGTAAATTGCTGCATTTATATAGTGCTTTTATCCAAAGCGCTTTACAATTTGTTCCTCACATTTTACCCATTCACTCACACCGATGGCAGAGGCAACCATGCAAGGAGCCAACCTGCTCATCGGCAGCAATTAGGGGTTAAGTGTCTTGCTCAAGAACACTTCGACACACTGCCCGGGAGGAGCGGGAATCGAACCGGGAACCTCCGGACTGCCATACGATTGATCTACCTCCTGAGCCTGGATAAAAAAAAAACATGTGTAAAAATGTGAGGAACAAATTGTAAAGTGCTTTGGATAAAAGCGCTATATAAATGCAGCCATTTACGTCGTTTTGACAATTCATATGACTGTGATATGTTTGAAGGAAAGCCTGTATGGGTCACCTGTCACAAAGCTATTGAGGTTAATAGCTAATAGTTATCCATGCTGCCAGCCATCCATCTATATGTTCATGCCATTGTTTTCAGAGTCCAGAGGAACAGTTCAGCCCGCGGCTGACGTTCAGGAAGCGTCTGGTAAACCACATCCTGGGCCTGAGCCCCAGGCCCCAGAGTATCTCTGTCCCGGCCGACTACCTAAATTGTGCCACGCCTTGTCTCCGAGCGGGCACTGCCAGGGCCTCCAGACCTCTGTCCTGGGGCTGTGTATGTAGTCGATCCACAATGTTAACTCTCTTCTGGGACTCAAATCATCACTTCCGGGGTGCAATTACCATTCAATCATGCCAAGCTTTTGCACGGTGCCAGGTTGTTGGATTCCAAAATGCTGAGGAATTATGTTTTATGCCAAAAAAAATAAGGAGGAATTTGGTGATTTGTATGGAATGAAAAAAAAATCATTTGATGTCTACCGAAGCCCTGAGTGAGAATAATATTACTCTGGTGATCCAAGTCTGATCTCAATTGTTCTTTCTTGACATGTATCTATCTCCTGTGCTTGTCTCAATATGATGACTTAAAAACAGGAGGGGAAAAGGTTTTGCCGGGAAATCTGCCAACATTTATATTATATGTTTTTTGTTCTTATGTTTTTCTGAATTCCTGGTTGTCTTTTGATCCTTCATAGATCTTAGAACTTTGTAGAACTTGATCCCGGAAAACCTTTTTTTTTTTAGGAGAGAAAACATTTTAGATCAGACGTTTCTTTTTGTCCTCACTTGCCACTCAGGGCTTGCGTATATTCCACTACCCTCCTCCAATAAGCTAATGTTATGGTCACAAAGGAAAGCAGCTCCTCTTCAAAGCTTATCCTGGTTCTTCTTTCGCCCGTTCATGGTTTAATTCCTCTCCATAGCGTGAGAAGCAGGGTGGTTGAAATTGGTGCAAAAGGTCAACAGGACTCTTGAGTGGTGATGGTGTCGGCATGGTGTGCGTGGGTTTTATAGGAGCTAATTCTTTGCTGAATCACATTTGGGAGTAATCAGCTGGTGTTTTGACGTGAAGATAAATACAGAATGGGTCTTGTGTATAATGCGTCTCTGGCCAAACAGGAGGCAGTGGACCCCAGGAGGCAGATGGCGACGGGTAACCAGATGGTGGACGCACGTGGGAGGAAGTTCACCAAGAGGCTGGTGGACATACGAGAGCTGAACGAACAGGCCAAGGTCATCGACGACCTCAAGTAAGAGTTATCCTCTTAATTCACACTGTCATTTCCATAGGCTTACCTCTCAAGAAGAAGAAAAAGAAGTCTTGTTTGTAGCACACATTTGTATAATTTGTTATGCAGCGAACACACACATGCGAGATGGGTGACACACATAGGAACACACACACACACATTTTTTTTGGGGGTCACATTGATTCTGAGATGAAATTTCCCAGACATGTGGGGCTGCGCCCGGGGACCAATCCAAGTGCTCCTGTCCATCTTGGTCAGTTTTCGTCTTCGTCTGTCACGTTAACTTAGCACAGCAGTGTAGTGCCTTTCTGACATTAGCTGACACCACATTCACTATAAAAAGGATATGAACCGATTAAAAAAACAATCCGTTTTGACAATGTTGACTGCAAACAAGTCATTGATAAGCGACGGGCAGATTAGACACATAATAATTTAAAACATAGATTATGCGTTTTTAACGCTAACATTGAAGTGGATGATGGCATTCAAGGGGGTAAAAAGGAAAACACGGCCGGCACTGATAGTGTTAAGGAGTAGTGCTGGGTTAAAAAAATCTATTTCCAGATTCTGAATCGATCTTCATTTGAATTAGCGATTATCGATTCATAAAATCCCAAGATCGATCGATTATAATAATTATTATTATTTAAAAAAAATGCATCCCCCAATTTAGTCGTTATGCCAATTCCCTTCCTGGTCGTTGCGCGCATTGCCCCACTGTCGGTCTGGGGAGGGTGTAGACCAGGAGTCTGCCATTAAGTTTGGCCTCGGGTAGGTATTTTCCATTGGTTCTCCCAGCCCACGTGACAATTTCTAGCATTTCCATTGGCTATAGTGACAGACATAGATAATGATTGTGGAAATACAACAAATCTACGAAACCACTTAATGAGACATCACCCAGACGTGACATGCAAAAGCAAATGTTACAATAAAAAGCACATTCATGTGACTGCTTGAGTAAATTCTTAATGTAAACATTGATATTTTTAACAATGCAACATGTTAACACATTCCCTGCCACGCTTCTATCCATCAATGTATGATCACTGCCACCAGTCTAAGCCTATGGAGATGTTCACCTTCTTTGCAGGGCTATAACTTTTTAAATTGTATTGCTAAATTGACATTACTATGGCCCATTCAACATCGATTATCTATCGTTCAGGATGTAGGAACGTTATACTTTTTCATTCATATATTCATACGAAAATACCGTCTAGAATATAAGTATGTTTTTATCGTTTTCTGCAGTAATTCCTAGAACGCTAGTTATAGGCCTAAACGCATAATATAACAAATCCAACTGAATACGATCCTAAACGTTATGACTCATCATGCGCGGATGAAAGGGGGGGGGGGGTCGTTTATAATTCCGTGATCGTCAGTAAATGCTTTATGTAGTATGGGTGATATATTGATCAGAGCGGTTTGCATTGAAAAGAATAAACAATCAAGCTGAAAGTAACGTTACTGTACTCTTACCGTTCGCCGATGAGACTGGAGGAAAAAGATCCTACTTATTTGACGTCGATCGACTAGATCCATTTCCGGTTTGTATGGCGCAATAAACGCCCAAATCATATCGATTATTGAGTTATGGCAGCGATCCATATACACGGATGTGTGTCTAGAGTCCCGCAACAATATGTGACTGCCGGACGGATTTCCCAGATGCACCGAGATTACCAGAGATCCATTTCCGGTTGTAACTCGCCCGATCATCCACCAGGCGGCGGTATTGAAGCGTTGCACGGTTGTGCCAAGTCCCACTGTCTCAGCCGAGGCTGGGTGGCGGAATTATGAATACCATGGCATAAAAATGAAATATGATCTCAATAACGTCGTACACCGTGGCTTGGCGGAATTCGCATGACCAGCAAACCCGTCGTAAGCCGTTTATGGCGGTGGATGTGTAGGGTTCCTTGAACCATTTAAATTTGATAGCATTGAATCGAATTTAATCGGAAATCGAATCGATTCGGGACCTTGTCAAACGGAATCTAATTTAATCGGAAATCGAATCGATTCGGGACCTTGTGAATCTAATCGAATCGATTTGGGAAATCAGTGGCGATACCCAGCCCTATTAACACTTTCAGTGCCAGCAGGGGGCGCACGATTTAGTGCTTGAATGCCCAGCATCCACTTCAATGTTAGCGTTAATAACGCCTAATCTATGTTTTAAATTATGGTGTCTAATCTGCCCGTCGCTTATCAATGACTCGTTTTCCAGTCAACATTGTCGAAGCGGATTGTTTTTTTATCGGTTCATTTCCGTTTTATAGCATTTTGAAAAGCCCTCGTTTTCAAGGAAAATAAAAAGATTCCTTGATAAACGCCCTGTACTGGAATATTCTAGAACGTTGTCATTTTTCGGCCTATTTATGAATAGTTTTCAAATAAACGCTAGATTATCGATAGTATATGTGTACGTATGACGCTATATAGGCGATCTGAAAAATCGATTCTCTGATTTCCTCAAAGCCATCGCCCACACACACACACACATAGGGCGAACGCTGAGAGATCAGCGAATACAACTCTGATTATCCCAAGACTTGTAAAATAGATTCCTTACCTCAGATCAGATGTTCTCCAAAAAGATCATTTTAATTCCTGATCGCCATTCCAAAAATCGATCGCTTTTATTGATCCAACGCTACATACTGTAAACACATATTCCACGCTGTTCTGATGGTCCACAATGAATCCGATCGGCTCGGGGTACATGCCTGAGAAGTAAAATGTGGATTCCGTATTTTTCTTTTCTCATCCATTTTCATTGAGTCCATTCCAAAAGGGTGCATTACCATCTGGGAGACGATAGGGGGCGCTTTTTTCACATCTGAGCTCCTGATGGGGCTGGTTTACCAACGGGAGACTCCGTTGATGAAATATGAATTCAGATCGCTAATAAAAAAATAACACGCTAATTGTCGTGGTGGGCATTCAGGGGGCGGGCTGATAACACGTGTTATCACGTGGTGGGCTCTCAAAGTGTTAAGGAGTGCCCCTCTGGGCAGACACACACACACAATATGGTATATCCATTACATTTGTTGTCATTAATTTATCTGTTACTGAATGTTTTGAAATAACTTCATTCATCAGTAGTGCTGCATTTCTCAGTTCTCCGCTTGATGTAATGAATCAAAATGTCCAAACTAATGAAATGTGTTTGCTCATAATCACCTACTGCTGAATAACAGTACATGGACAAACAATTATGTTCCATGATTTTATTAAAACTCATAACACCATAACTGCCTATAAATGGTTATCGAGGATTTGGATTTACGAACTCTGAAAGGCATTCATCGGACTGACTGGTGCGTGCCCGTGTTCTTTTGGGAGAAATCATGGTGATTGCTATAATAAGACATCCTCTGTATTAAATAATTATGATAATAAATACAACAATGTCACAACAATATTTCTATCATTAACAATTACGTTTTACATGTATAGTAGTCACTGTGAAGTCCGGAAATTAATAAAAGCACTGCACAAACACTGCAAATGACAGTGAATGAATACATAAATAAATAAATAAATAAATAAATAAATAAATAAATAAATAAATAAATGACAACAGACAAACCCAGCGGCCTGATGATTACGCAGCGCGAATGTTCACAAAGTAAACTGGAACGGCCGACAAGGGACAGTAAAGGTGCTTTGCTTCTAAACTTCAAAAAGACGTTGATTATGAAAGTTAAAGCACGATATAATGTTTGCAACTGGGAGGGATGTGTTTTTTTTCACTGAGTTTATTTTGCACCAATAAACTCAGTGAAAATGATTGAAAATGATTGTTGATTCTACAGACATCTTCTGAATTAAATAATTATAATAATGCTGTTGTAGAAATCGTCGGAAAGGAGAAACGCACAATTTATATCTTGCGACAACACAAAGCTGTGTGTAATTTATTTCATTTATAGCACAAGTGACAGCTGTCAGAACTATGCCATGCTAGCCTCTGACAGCTCGTAGTAACCAAACATTTTATCAATGAAATCCCACCAGGGCATCTTCTCTCAGCCCAACCCCAAAACCAACCTCCTTAAAGTGACAGTGCCCCATCAACACATCAAAACAATACAATGGTGAATTATGTCTATAGAACCCACTACATACGTCCCCCCAGAATTCATCATAACAAAAGAAGTCAATGAACAAGAGGGCGGAGAACCCTGCCATAACTGCTCCGCCTGACCCCTGTAGAGGCCGGCGCCTCTGTAGGGAAAACCTTAGGGGCCCTACGGCCACTTGGGCACTGGATAGGGGGCAAGGGGGTCTCATGGGCCTTACTCGGAAGTCGGGGCAAGGTAGGCGGTCGTCCCCGCCGTGGGGGCTGGGCCAGTCCAACAGGTTTGCTCAAGTCCATGTGAGCCGGTTTAAGGTGGTCTATGGAAATGTGTTCCAGCTTCCCGCCCATGTCCACGACAAAGTACTTGTCTCCAGCCTCCTGGACACGGAACGGACTGTTGTATGGAGGTTGCAAGGGGTCCCGATGGGCATCGTGACGGATGAAAACATATTCCGCTGACCGCAGACTTGTAGGGACGTGCGACTGGGGGAGGCCATGCTGTGAGGTGGGGACCAGTGTGAAGACCATAGCCTTCTTCAGAAGTGCCGTCCGCTGCTGGGCTGCAGACCAGGGGGCAGTAATGTTAGGGATGACGGTCACCCGCAGAGGCTGACCGTAAACCAGCTCGGCAGAGGAGGTCTGAAGGTCTTCCTTGGGGGCCGTCCTGAGACCAAGCATGACCCACGGGAGCCGGTTGACCGAGCCGCTGTCAGTAAGGTTGGCCCGAAGTGTTGCTTTCATTGAGCGGTGAAATCGCTTGCATAACCCATTGGCCTGCGGGTGGTATGACGTAGTCCGGTGTAGCTTCACGCCCAGGCTCTTGGCGACCGTGTTCCAGAGCTCGGACGTAAACTGTGGGCCCCGGTCTGAAGAGAGGTCGGCTGGAGTGCCAAACCGGGCGACCCAGGTTCCAATAAAGGCCCTGGCCACCTCGGTGGACGTCGTGGCTGACAGTGGAACTGCCTCCGGCCAACGGGTAGTCATGTCTACCATAGTAAAGAGGTAACTGAAGCCGTGTGAGGGGGGCAGGGGGCCCACTAGGTCAACGTTCACGTGGTCGAACCTCCTTTCAGGTACAGGGAAGTGCTGCAGGGGGGCCTTGGTGTGAAGGTACACTTTAGCGCGCTGGCACTCCACACAGGAGTCAGCCCAGTCTCTCATATCTTTCCTAAGCCCAGTCCAGACGAACTTGGCGGACACTAGTCGTGGCCAGCGTCATAAACACGCCGCCTCCACCCTGTGCGAATGATGGGGCGGGGCTGCCCCATAGAAACATCACACAGGAGTGTGGTGCCAGCGCTGTCAAAAACCACATCCTCTAACCGCAGGCTTGAGGGGGCTGACCTGAAATCTTGCACTTCAGGGTCGGTAGCCTGGTCCGTCGCCATAAAGGTGTAATCCAGCCCCAAGTGGATGGCGCCCGCTACAGCCCGGGAGAGGCAGTCTGCGACAAGGTTTGCTTTACCTGCCACATGTTTAATGTCAGTGGTGAACTCTGAGACATATGAGAGCTGTCGCTGTTGATGGGCGGACCATGGCTCAGACACCTTGGCCATGACGAACGTCGGCGGCTTGTGATCCACGAAGGCCGTGAACTGGCGGATGGCAAGGTAGAGGCCGAGGAGCTCCCGATCGAAGGTGCTATACCTCCGCTTGCTGGCGCTTAACTGGCGGCTGAAAAAAGCGGTGATGATGGAGCCTGCACCTCCAAGAGCACCAGCATAAGAGCAGAACGTAATGGCATCAATTAAGCTGCAATTTTTTACATCCACTAACGGTCCATAATCACACAAAAAATCTGCGCCTAGAAGGGGAACGGCTACATTAGCGGTGATAAAGTCCCAGCCAAACCGTTGGCCACTAAAACACATTTCGACATACCTGGTGCCGTATGTACGGATGGGGGTGCCGTTGGCGGCCTCCATGGGGGGGTCGTGTCCACCGGATAGGATGTCCACTCTAGAAGCCGGCAAGACGCTCCTCTGCGCGCCCGTGTCGCACATGAAACGCCACTCGGAGATGGTGTCCTGGACAAACCGTAGCCTCCCAGCCCGACCGACGCTCATGACCACTAACGAGCGCCGGCCCGGGCATTTCCCGGCCCGCTGAAGCTGCACGACGGGCGGCACTGCTTGGCTTTAGGTCCCAACAGTGCATGATAAAAACACAGCCACGCGTCACGCTGCTGGCGAGGGGCTGTCGCTGCAGCGGTGATATTCCAGTCTCCCGGCGGTGAAACAAAGGCTTGGGTTGGGAAAACTGCCACTGCACAGTGCTGTTGACCAGCCAAAAAAAACAGCCTCCTCGGCCAGAGCGCGGCAATCGTCTATAATAGTGGTGTTGGCCAGAGCGGCCCGAACTGGAGAAGGCAGCTGCCGCAGGAAAAGTTGCATGAAAAGGAAATCAGACTTGTGCTCCCCCAATAAATTCAGCATCCTATCCATGAGCTCCGATGGTTTGCTATCACCGAGCCCTTGCAAAGAAAACAACCGGCTGGCCCGCTCGGTATCGGAAAGTTCGAATGTCTTTAATAGATGAGACTTGATCGTGCGATATTTATCCCGAGTCGGAGGGTTCTTGAGGAGGCTCACCACTCTGCTGGCTTCTCTCAGCCCAACCCCAAAACCAACCTCCTTAAAGTGACAGTGCCCCATCAACACATCAAAACAATACAATGGTGAATTATGTCTATAGAACCCACTACACTGTAATAAATACAACAAAATATGGCATTCAACCGATGTATTGGTTGAGGGACAATAACAGTGACGCAGACAGACCGCAGACGGGCCGTCGGAACGTTAATTTGGGATCCATACATTTCAGCATTCCAAAGCAATTCACCATCATTGTTACTCATCACGTAAAACTATCTGTGCCATCCCATTTCAATAAAAAAATGCATTCCAAAGCAACTCATAATAACACAAACAAATCGATCTGTTAATGTTTCACAGGGTTTGCACACAAAGCAGGCTTTCAGACATTCATCGTCAACTTAATTGCTTTGTTTTCTTTTGCATCTTTACTTCGTCTAGCATCACATGGGGGGGGGTTGCTCAATGTGGACTCACTGTAACATTAACTCATCCATTCTACATTCATTGCACACAACATCCACATGCACACACTCACTTTAAACATACATACTTTTTTGTTGGAAGACATCAGACTCATTTGGGCTGCTGTACGGTGACTTGTTCCGGCTCTGTACAATCCAAACACATTTATTGAGTGGGCCTACTTGTTTTCCCGGTGTTAAAGAGTACTCCACTACCCATCCCTTGTTTAATTCCCCGTTCTCCCTTTTCCCTTGTCTTAAAGGAAACTGGGGGCCAGTGAGGGAACCATCAACCAGGAGATCCAGCGCTACCAGCAGCTGGAGTCTGTAGCCGTCAACGACATCAGGAGGGACGTCAGGAAGAAACTCCGCCGCTCTAGCATGAGGGTGAGAACCTTCCACCCATGCCTTTTACCACCTCCCATCCATGCCTTTTACCACCTTCCATCCAAGCCCTTTACCACCTTCCATCCAAGCCTTTTACCACCTTCCATCCAAACCTTTTACCACCTTCCATCCAAGCCTTTTACCACCTTCCATCCAAGCATTTTACCACCTTCCATCCAAGCCTTTTACCACCTTCTATCCATGCCTTTTACCACCTTCCATCCATGCCTTTTACCACCTTCCATCCATGCCTTTTACCACCTTCCATCCAAGCCTTTTACCACCTTCCATCCAAGCCTTTTACCACCTTCCATCCAAGCCTTTTACCACCTTCCATCCAAGCCTTTTACCACCTTCCATCCAAGCCTTTTACCACCTTCCATCCATGCCTTTTACCACCTTCTATCCATGCCTTTTACCACCTTCCATCCATGCCTTTTACCACCTTCTATCCATGCCTTTTACCACCTTATATCCATGCATTTTACCACCTTATACCCATGCCTTTTACCACCTTCTATCCATGTCTTTTACCACATTCTACCCATGCTGTTTACCACCTTATATCAATCCCTTTTACCACATTATATCCATGCCTTTTACCACCTTCTATCCATGCCTTTTACCACCTTCTATCCATGCCTTTTACCACCTTCTATCCATGCCTTTTATCACCTTCTACCCATGCCTTTTACCACTCCTATTTATTATCATATTACAATACACTACACCACTAAGATACCCATGTACATGTCGAAATACTTCCCAAAGGTCAGTGAATTCCACGACCACAACACCAGAGGGAGTTCCACAAATCATGTTCAGCCCAGATTCGGCTCAAACAAGGGACTAAACACGTTTCGCAATTATGCCACAACAATGTGGAACGCCCTACGTAAAATAATGTGATTCCCTACCCACCTTCAAAACCGCCCTCAAAGAGCACCTACGGGAGGCTGCAATGCGAAACTGGCCCCCGTAAATGTCCAAACCACACCCACCCACCCACCCAACCCCCTCCTAATGTACAGTTACTCCCCCCTCGAATGTATATATTTTCTTTTAGGATCTCTGTTAAACAGTACTGTATATTCGTATATATTGTATGTCATAAATGCAACAGTACTGTATGTCATAATATATATCTGTATGTCATAAAGGTCATTATGAATTGAAAATGGGGGACCCTGATGTAAACAAGACGAAAGTATTTCTCTGGTCTGCATCCCCTTAACAATTGTGTGTATTGAGCCGTACTGTATTGTACCCATTCTGCAATCTGTTAATACAATTTTCAATCAAACAATAACGTTTTATGTATGTATATATATATTTGATATTTTTATAACCATTGGCAATGGTATAAAATTAAATCCCTTTGCATGGATACATGATGGTAAGCAAAGCAGAAGGCTGTAATTGGTCGTTTCTCATCACATGACATGCTGTGCACGTCTACATTGAAAACCAGGGGATTCGCAAGGTGCAAGAACAACATGCTACAAGGACAGAACATTTCAGGCCCTGACTGTATGTTTTGAACCCAACCAGGCGGCTTCCCTAAAGGACAAGTGGGGCCTGGGCTACAAGCCAAGCTACAACCGCTCCAAGAGCATCTCAGCCGCAGCAGGACGGGTCCCTGTCAAGAGGATCGAGCGACAGAGGTAATTAACTCTTTGACTGCCACGCTGTTTTTCCATCTGTACTCCCTGGCGCCATTTTCACGATGTTTGCAGACCCATCGTATATTCTATATTATAGCTATGGAGACAATAGTATGGCTCATTTGAAAGGAAATATGTATACTCCCAACAGGTTCTACATACCTTCGTTCCTGCACTATCCCATGCAAAGAATCGTCCTGTTTCAAAAGAATCCAGTTTTGTTTCCTGGAATGCGAGATATGACGTGTTTTGTGCACATTTCGTGCTTGTTTTCTGATGCTGGGATCATTACAAAGGCATGTTTTATGATGGGGTTCGGTAAAATAGACGTTACCTTTGTCAGCAGGTCCACCAAAACCCTGTCCACTCTTGCTCCGAAGTGTCTTGAGTCAGAACAGGAACAATAAATAATGTTAGTTGGCCCTGGCAGCGCCCAACAGATAACGTTAGTGTTACATCCAAACAGCCTGTTTGAAAATACTAGAATCCAACATAGTCTGGTGAAAACGCACCTTATCATCCATAAGTGTGATAGTTTTGTCCTCTTCATAATAATCTCCAATAGTTCACGATCGCGATCGCCATTGCCGGTACCAGTTGCCTCTGGAGTGCTCTCCCGGCGGCGACTACCGCGGAGCGGTGAACAGAATATGTTACCTCCTCGGCCGGTTTGACTATAGTATTTTTATGATTTACCAGAAGTGCTGAGTCTAATGTAGTCTGGTGAAAACGCACCTTATCATCCATAAGTGTGATTGTTTTGTCCTCTTCATAATAATCTCCAATAGTTTGCGATCGCCATTGCCGGTACCAGCTGCCTCTGGAGTGCTCTCAACTACGGCGGCGACTAATCCTGCCAGCAGTGAGTGAGCAAACCCCCCCCCCCCCCACAGTAAACTAGCCCAGGTCAAAAGGTAGGCGATACTGCCACCTATCGGGATTCTTTGACTGTTTAGTATAATAATAATAATGAAAAGAATATATTTAAAAAAATGAGTATTTACGTTGTTGGCGTTCAACGTATGGCACCCAATAACGAATATAATCGTTGTTGGTGCAGATTGAGTTAAGCATAGGAAAATAATTAAAGGCCCAATCTGTAATCTGGGCGATTTGAATCTTAGTTATTATGCATTTAGATACTCAAAGATTTTTACTTGTAGATAGAAAAGTAAGCCTTTTCGAAGTCATCGTGACTCAAAATACTGGTATGTTTTTAGCCAATTTATCTTTGCTAATTAGGTCTCAATTAATTTGAGATATATATATATTTATAACTTTCTTTTTATTGTTTTTCACAATAAGCAAACAATCACAAACAACAAGACATAACAAAAACACAATCCCGAGCTGCATTATTAGTGTCGCTTTACAAAAATATACTTTTCACATGCTGAGTTCTCAATTCTCTTACTTTCCCTATAGGTATGGTGAATATTCTTTACAACTATACATCATCCACTGGTTGTCGTAATTAACATATAAAAGTCCCATTTTTTCCCAGTACTTCAAACCTTTCTCTTCCTGTAATCTGAGAATAAAAGTAAGTCTTTCCATTGTGTATATTTCGCCTATAATGGCCAACCATTTTTCTTTTGTTGGAGGTTCTTGTTTGTTTGTTTGTTTGTTTGTTTATTAACACAGTTAAACAGAAGTAAAAACAATACATAAGTTATAACGATTGTGAAGGAGAAGTTAGAAGCCTAGAGGCTTATCAAGAACGTCCCCCGTTTTATAAAATCAAACATACAAAATAGGAGAAGGTCTCCGGTATCTTAAAATTCAATATAACCTGCATGGTGGAGTGAACATATTGCCAATAACGTTGAATACCTGGACAATTCCAAAAGATATGAGAGTGGTTTGCCTCCCTCTGGCCGCACTGTCTCCAACATTGTTGCTCTATGCCTACTTGTCGGGATTTGATTTTGGGAGTTATGAAGAATCTAGTCAAGTTTTTCCAGCAGAATTCTCTCCATGTTTTTGAATTAGTCGAGCTACATTGAGTTCTGCACATGTTCTCCCATTCGTCTTCAGTTATTTCAATGTTTGATTCATTTTCCCAATTTGTCTTAATGTAACTTGTGGAGTCAGTTCTGGCCTGAACAAAGCTATTATATAATTTTGACACAGTTTTACTCATCTTGTCTTTGTATGCCTGAATGAATATCTGAATAACACTGTCTATTGGGGTATTGGACTCGGACACCTTTACCTCTTTTAGAAAGTACTGGCGTAGTTGTAGGTATCTGAAAAAGTCATGCTTATCCAAACCGTATGTATCTTTCAAGGTTTGAAAGCTCACAAGTTCTCCATTCTCTACCATTGTGCTGAATGAGGTAATACCTCGGAGAGCCCATTCCTTAAATGTTTGATCATACATTCTTGGTTTAAATCCTAAATCGAAGGCAAACCACCTCAAGATCCTAATCCTTTTTTCTAACTTGAATTGTTTCACAATTTTGAACCATGTCTGTAGGGTGTGTACAATAAATGGGTTTAAGTTTCTATATAGGGTCTTGGCCTGCTGTCTATCACCAATTACTGTCTGGAGTGGTATATCAATTGATTTCACTTCAATGTCCTTCCACTTCGCTTCATAGTCCCTTTCACACCAACAGACCAAAGGTCTTATTTGCGCTGCATAATAATACTCCTTCAGATTTGGGAGGGACATGCCTCCCTTCTCTTTAGGGAGTTGGAGTGTCCGGAACCTAATTCTCGGTTTTTTCCCGCTTCATATGAATCTAGAAATCATCATGTCCCACTCGTTAAACTGTTTAGCAGGGATTTCCACCGGCAAGGACTGGAAAAGATATAGCAGTCTAGGGACTACGTTCATTTTTACTGAGTCTATTCTGGAGGTGAAATCCAGGGGGGCTAATGACCATCTTTCTATATCTTTTTTAATTTGTGTGTTTAGGGGCTGGTAATTTGCTTCATATAATTTTGTTAAGTCCTTAGTCAGCCTTACTCCCAGATATTTTATGGACTTCATGTTCCAATTTAAATTGTAATTTTCTTTTATTTCTCTTGGGGGGGGGGGGGGGGGGGTATAGTTATATGTAAGTATCTGTGTTTTTCCTATATTTAGTTTGTATCCCGAATGTTGACCATCGGTTTCAATAAGGTCCATTAGTCTAGGGAGGCTCAGACTAGGGTTTTTTAAGTAAATTAAGACATCATCCGCGTATAATGCTATCTTATGCTCTGTTTCTTTTATATTAATACCTGTTATATTGGGGTCTTCCCTAATTGCTTGGGCTAGCGGTTCAATGAAAATCGCGAACAGGGTGGGGCTACATGGACATCCTTGGCGTGTACCGCGTTCTAGGGCGATCGGATTTGTTAATCGACCGTTTACTTTTATTCTCGCTGTGGGTCTTGTATATAGTGTTTTAAAACACCTAATTGAATCTTCCTTGAATCCTAACCTTTCTAGTACCAAGAATAAATAGTCCCAGCTCACACAATCAAGCGCTTTTTCCGCGTCCAGACTTAATAAGGCCGAATAAACGTTGGTTTGTTTAATCTGATTCATAATATGTAGTGTTCGTCTTAAGTTATCCTGGGTTTGGCGACCAGATATAAATCCAGTTTGGTCCGTGTTTATTAGGTCTGGCAAAAACTGTTCTAATCTTTTCGTGATAATGGAGGCGTACAGTTTATAATCCAAATTAAGGATCGATATTGGTCTAAACGAACTACATAATTCCTTATCTTTACCCTCCTTGGGAAGTACTGTTATAGTCGCCTCCCTCCAGGAGGGAGGGGGGATGCCCTCTCTAAGAGTGTAGTTAAATGAGGCCACCAGCAATGGCATGATCTCCTGGCGAAAAGCTTTGTACCATTCTGCTGGAAGGCCGTCACTACCTGGCGATTTGTTAGCTTTAAGATTAGATTAGATATTGTCCTGTCTAACTCCTCTATAGTGATTTCTGCAGTTATAATTTTGTTCTGCATTTTGCCAATTGAGGGCAGGTCAAGAGACCTCAGGAATGCAATAGTGGCTTCACTATCTATTTGTGCTGGTTGTGTATATAGGTTTTTGTAGTATGATTCAAAGGCCTTCTCTATATCTTCCAAATTACTGGCCACTACTTCAGTTAAGGGATCTTTAATCTTATTAATTGTATTTTGTGTCTGTTGCTTTCGCAACCTTCTGGCCAATAATCTAGTAGCCTTTGGGCCTGATTCATAATATGTTTGACGTAAAAATTAAAAATGTTCTCAATGTCGTCCTTATAGACTTCGTCAATCAATTTTCTTGTTTCCCTAATTTGCTGTAGCAGCTGACTAGTTGGAGTATTTTTATGCTGTTGCTCTATAGATGTAAATTGTTGGGTTAGATCCTGATATTTGCGCTCTTTCGTCCTCTTCAGTGTTGCTGTGATGGCAATCATTTTCCCCCTTAGCACGGCTTTTGCAGCATCCCAAACAATCACTGGATTAACCTCACCATTATCATTATTCTCTATATATGTTTTTATTTCTGTCCTAATACTTTCACTAATTGTTTTGTTGTTCAATATTCCTGTGTTAAGCCTCCATAGTGTGTTCCTTGGCCTACTATCCAAGTGTAAAGTCATATAGACTGCAGAGTGGTCTGATATGTCAGTAGTTCCCAAAGTACAATCCCTTATCCTATGTCTATCACCTCTAAACATAAAAAGATAGTCAATTCTTGAATAAACAGAAGGAACAGAATAGTGGGTGTAGTCTCTCAGATGGGTGGAGATCTCGCCATACATCAAACATTCCTAAGTCTGTGAGTGAAGCATTAATTATTTTTGTCTGTGGAGTCCTGTTCACCCTATGGCTTGTAGTGTCCAGCTCACGACTAAAAATAGTATTAATCTCCCCCACAGATTAGTATCCCCTCAGACTCCGCTGCTATCAGACCAAATATGAATTTATAGAAACCTTTGTTGCTCCCCGGTGGGGCATATACATTCAGCAGCGTAACCAAGTTGCCCTCTAATTTGCATTTTATCATGACATAGCGTCCTTCCTTATCATTAGTTTCTTTCATAAGTTCAAAATTTAATGAGTTAGGAATTAGTATAGAAACACCTCGTTTATGACCCGATCTAAACAAGCTATAGAGCGTATTCCTATATCCATATTTCTTGAGTTTCTCGTGCTCCATCTGAGAGAGATGCGTTTCTTGTAAAAAGACAATTTTAGCTTTTTCACGTTTCAATTTGGTTATGACTTTGCTCCGTTTAACTGGGTTAACCAGACCATTTACATTTATAGATACCACCTTAAAGTTTCTACTCATCTGTGCTTTAACAACTTAAACCTGACACTGTCAACCCGGAATTCACACATTACTAAACATGAACAGTTAGACACATACACATAGAGAACGGGTGTAACAATAACAAAAACAACAATTGGCTTCCAAAAACAGACGTTTGCTGGCCATCCCATGGCTTAGGTCCCGTTGGGGGTGGGGGGATAGGCTCCACTCAAGTGCAGGCCCCAGCGGAAAAGGAGCTATAAAACAAAAGAGAAAGTGTCTAGTCTACCTACAGCGTGCCTGAGGGACTCTCGACGGTCTTTCAATAATCAAGTGGAGTCTGTTAAACTATAAAAAGGGAGACTAAGTCATCCAGTCATTTGGGTCAAGGGGCTATTCAGCGTTCACGTGAATAGCTTACAACTAGTCCGCATTAGATCCAACAAAAACTCGGAACATCTAACGTTATCGTTAAGCGAATCAAAACAACACAATACAGCCCATAGTCCTTAGACATATTCGGGCAGGTTACTCACGTCACGTTAAATTAACTCACCAGTCTTATTAGGCTATGTATTTCTCACCCTGAGATTTATTTGCTGGTGGTACATTGATAGTCCTGCAGTCTGTTCTTTGCTCGTTGGGCTATTCCTCTCTCCCTCTCGCTCATGTCTCCCGGGTGTCTCTCCTTCCTTCCAGCGCGCTGCCACGGTTGTCCTTGCTGTAGTCGCTCGTCCTGGTCTGTTCTAACAACGTGGTGGGCTGGTTCCTCCACAGCGACTCCTCTCTTCTTCAAGTCCTGTGCGGCTTCCTCGGCGCTGTCGTATGTGCGTGTGCCGGAGTCCCAGTGGATTCGGATCTTAGCGAGGGGTGTCTGGAACCGAATCCCTTCTCCTTTCAGTGCCCTTTTGATGCCGCTATATTCTCTTCTCTTCTGCATCACCGCCGTCGCGTAGTCATGGTCAAACGACAAGCGTTTGCCCTCGATCTCGATCTTATTCTGCCAGGCTTTACTGATGACCATCTCTTTGGTAGTGAATTGTAGGAAGTTTACTATAATCGACCTAGGTGGTGCATCTGGTCCTGGCTTTTGAGCTAATGCTCTGTGGGCCCGCTGGATCTGCAGGTTGGTATCTGTCGGTAGTGAGAGCTCAGCTCTTAGCAGTTTATCAATAAACTCCGGGAGAGGGCAGTCTTTCTCCGTTCCCTCCGGTACGTTATAGATGCGCATATTTGTTCTTCTGGACCTCCCTTCCATTTCCGTTAGCGCTTCTTGCATGGCTCTCTGCTGTTCCAAAGACATGAGGAGTGTTTCCTTGACTGTCATATTCCATGTTTCTGTTTCTCCGATGCGCGCCTCCGCCTCGTGTATTCTGGTGCTTTGTGCTTTGGTCTGTAGTGCGTTAGCTATCAGTTCTTGATTAATTTCCTTTTTAAAATCTTTGAGTTCTGTCATCAGTTCTGTCTTTAATTCTTCTTATGTCGTTTTCAAGTCGTTCTTCAGTTCTGTCTTAAGGTCGCGTATCTCTCTGCTAATGTTGGCTAGTCCCTCTTGAATTGTTTCAGTCGTGTTATCGCCGTCGCCATCTTCACCCATGTTAGTTAGTCTTACTTCGTCCATCTCGCCGTTTTCGTCGTCGTTCTCCTGTTTTTTACGATTCCTTTGACTCTTTCGACTCATTGTTTATGTCCTCTCACTCATTTCCGAGTATTTCATTATTGTTTTAGCTTTTCTTTTGAATTTGGAGAGGTTATTTTAATTGACCGTCGGGAGCTATAACTTCAAGCAGCCATCTCGTGTGCCTCTCCCTACGGAAGCCGAGATATTTTAGTTTTTTTTACTAGATTTTTTACATTCGGATTACATATTGCACCTTTTAGACTGGTACCAGCGGGTGCGGCAGGGTAGTGTAGAGGTCACTTGCCTGCCATCTTATGAAGTCCTCCGCCTCGGATGGTGACTTGAATAGACGGTTGCACGACACAGCTCCTCGTCCCGTCTTTACTTTCAGCGTTGCCGGGTAGAGTAGGTATACCTCCACCGCCCTTTCACGTGCTAGATCCATGGCTCTGGCGAAAGCTCTACGGCGCCTCGCTGTGTAGTCACTGAAATCTGCGGCGAATCTCAGGGTACAGCCGTTCATCACCGGAGGATTCAACCTGGCCTCTTTTAAAATATCCTGTCTTGTCTGGAACCTCAGGCAGCAGAAGATGAATGTGCGAGGGTTTGTATGCTCACTCTTCATCGGGGTAGCGGCTCTGAAGATCCTGTGCGCTCTCTCGATCTCGGGGCAGGCTAGCTTCGGGAACCACTTCGGTATAATTTTCTCGAGGAACTTAATCGGCGCGTCCTCCTCCACTTCATCGGGTAGCCCGTATACCGGTATTCTAACATTGCATCTCCTGCCACGGTCCTCCAGATCTGCCGACTTCATCTCACAAGCCCGCAGCTTGTCCTCCAAGGACGATATCACCTTGGCGTTGGTATCAGCCAGCTCCACGACTGCGGATAGGCTCTCCTCCACCACGGCTAACCGTGTGTCTATGCTGGCTACCGTCTCCTGGAGCCAGGCCCGGACTGGCCATCGGGAGCACCGGGAGTTTTCCCGGTGGCCTGGCCTGCACAGATAAAAAAAAAATTATATAAAAAAAAAAAAAATTATATATATTTTTTATTATTATTATTATTATTTTTTTTGCCAGGCCATTGTTTCTAGTTGTGGCAGCGGCGCGGCGCGATAGTTTTTAGATAACCAAGTGGGTGGGGAACAACCAGGATTTCACTGTCTGCGACAGAGTTGGAGAACTATCTGACTCTCTCTCCCTCACGCGGACACACACACACACAATGGAGCCGTGCTGCCGCTTGTGATTGGTGGAGGCAGGACCAGGCGATACAACTGATTGACAGTGGAGGCGGCGAATGGAATGGCAGATGGCACACTCCCAAAAGGAGTTGTTAAATCTGACATTACAAAAAACAATATGTGGTGGTTATGATTGGGGCTGAAGTTGAATAAACAATTTATGAAAGAGAGTCAAAATAATTCCAAGATAATTCAAAGATTACACACCTTTGCCACATTGGCTACAAACATAATCACTGCAAAGTTATCAAACAAATAAGAATCTGATCAGACACAAGGGTTAAGTTGTTGTTCCCTTTCTAATTTCCTCAAAAACATCTAGTCTAGTTAATGTCATCAATATTATTTGACAATTGATGCTTTTTGTTGGAAATTTCAGTCAGTGAGCTCATACTTTGAGCTAATTTTATAGTTAAAATGATTGAGACAACGCAATCTTCTGTCTTCGTTGTGCATGCATGCGTGTGCTCACCACACGTGATACATGTGTCACTATTCTGGCAGTGGCTACTGTTATTATAGTATTGTAATGAAAGGTCTGTTATTTAATGTTTGTGTAAAGGGCTATTTTAACTGTTGATGGGTAGTGCATCAGTAAAGTGAATATGGTTTTGTGCTCTTGACTTGTTTGAATAGGTGGAGAGAGTGGTTAACTGTATTATAATAGTAAATAGAAAAATATGTTGTGCTCTTGCTTTTTTCTTTTTGAAAGTGGAGAGAGTACCATTGCTAGTGCCACAACAGTTTTATTTGAGGTTCATAACACTACATTGTACTAAGCAATTGTTGGCTCATTAGTTTGTGATTCACATGCACTAAAATTCACCAGAATGCAGGAAATTAAGTCTTTGTAACTAAAATCTTCCGGGTGGGGGACCCCCAGACCCCCCGCTTAAAAAGTGGCCTGATTGGGGCTATATTTCGCGCTATATCTCCCGGTATGAATTATTTCCCCAGTCCGGCCCTGCCTGGAGCGCATCCACTCTGCCGGTTAGCTTAGCCACGATAGCGTCAATTTCCTCACAGAATATCGACCTAATGAGCTCCTTATCCACGGCGTTCAGCATTCCCATCCTGGTCTGTGTCTGTTTAGACATGGTTCTAACGTAAAATCAAATCAAATGGTATAAAAACGTAATCAAACTTAATGTGGCTTTGTTGCTGAGCTCCGAAAAATCAGCCTGCCATGCGTTGCTGAACGGAACCGAAAACCCTCTAGGCCTCTTTTCTTTTGGAAAGAATGATAAAAAAGAAAATTAAAATAATTTTTTTTAATATATATATATATATATATATATATATATATATATATATATATATATATATATATATTATTATTATTATTATTATTTTTTTTTTTTAACTAAGAGGTTGGCAGTCGACTACGGCTCCTTTCGACCGATTAGTCGACTAATCGACTAATAGGGGTCAGCCCTAATATATATATATTTTCTTTTGTAATACCCCTCTCTGTCAGCTCTAGGATAGGAGACGTGGATGATTTGCCAGACATCCGGGTGGATGCATCTTCTCCTGGTCCCAGAGTCACCTTCAACATCCAAGACACGGTAAGCGACTGCATACATTACCACCCCTCATATGGGGAAATATATACTGTAGTATACCTGTAATCCAATCATATTGGACTGCAGGTTACTGTGGGAAGCGTTCCAGGTTTCAACCTTATTGTCCCCAGTTGTTTAGCAGTAAAGACAACATCATTGAAAACACAATTGACAATAAATGGTAAATAAACACATTTAAGAATGAATACAATTGAAATACAATGAATTCACGCTCCTGAATTTACCGTTGGAGTTCACCAGCACTATTGCATCAGGAACAAATGAGAACGTATTGTTCTTTTGTATAAACTATTGTCAGTTTATACAAACCTTTGTTGTTTTCCAAAAAAGTTGTTAGGGGGTTCATTATGCTAAGCTGTGCTATGTTAATCAACATTTGTTTTTCTACCATTCTCAATATTCCTATATAGTGGGGAAAGAATAAGCCTACCACAAAATAGTTTATAAAGTTTTTTCAAGTTCCTTAAAAGAATGTATCTGTTTTTAAGTCATTGTGTTGAGATATGAATGGTAGAAAAATAAGACGTTCATTTATGTATTTTTTTTAAAGGTAGGATCTGTAATACGGCTGTCACTCTTCTCCCAAATCAAGTTAGAACTAATTCAAAGTTATATGGAATTTGTTTGAATTATATTGAACTTTTATGTAATCAGAATCCTCTATTAACCCTATTCCAAAACAATTATTGTCATCGCTTAGAATAGTTGTAATTGCATATTGCCTCTGGACAGTCCCCAGAGAGAGGGAGAGAGAGAGCTAGAGCTAGGCACTTCACAATGACAAATGCACTTATGTCTATAGTATAGAACGCGCTTATGCGGCCTGCTTCAGTAATCACTCCAAAGTGGTTTACAGCCATAGTCGTTCAAAAGAGCAACGGGGATCGACAGATACTAATAATATACTTTACTGCTTTGGTGATGAGATGATCCATTAAGCAGCATGGCTTGGTTCACTATTTTCCTCCACTCTCTACATAGCCCTATGGCATGCAATAGTTCCAACATGACAGTGTGCAGTCTAGCAGCCAGGCAACGCGAGAGCGTCATCTGTTGGAATACAAGGCACACGCACACTACTTTAAACATGATTCTGGACTCTGGAAAGCAAATTACTAAATTGTTAGCGGGACAAGTGTTATCTGCAGGTTCAAACTTTGATTGAAAAGTGACAGCCCTAATCTGTAATGACGTCAAGCAGCGACCTCTAGGCAAAATAACCCCGTTTGCTATTGCGCTTTGTTTATATTTTTTGTTTTGCTCTGGGCCCCATTCCCTGTACATAACATTAGTTAGCTGGATAGGATTGTTTGACACACAATAAGCCCTTTTATTTCCTTGAAGTATAGTTAGATTTTAACCTAACTTGAGTAACAACTTACCAGAGTAACTTCTTCAGCTCAAACCTGCAAAAGGACATGTTTATTCACTGGATTAGATTTGAGACCTCTCTTGGGTCTCAAACCCTGGACCTGGGGTGTGGCCAGTGATCGAGACCCCTCCCCTATACCCGCTCAACTCCAACCTACACATCAGACCAAAACAAAAGAAAATGTAAACAAAGTGCAAAGCTAAACAGAGTGAAATTCCTCCCTCGCTGTTACAGAATGATCTTTTGCTTTAATTTTTTGGATGATCTTGACGTTGATCTCTTCTTTGTTCAACTGAAGCTGAATAGTCAGGCCTTGGACTCCACACAAACACCTGTCAGTCCAGGAGAGGTGTTCAAGGTATACAGAACAAAAGATGAAATACAAAGAAATGAAAATGCCTCAACAAAACTAAATTCTGCTTCCTACACTCTTCCGCAGTTAACTCTGCCGGCGCTGATTTGATTTGAAAGATGCTAATTCAAAACAGGATGATGAAATGTTTGCCTCCCTCAAGACTTTTCATGATGCAGACAATGCCACGAGCCTCCCTGCTGATAATGTGCTACCAACATAAAAACTCTAGCACAACTATTGTAAACATTTTCTATAGGCCAGGTTTAATGCCTTGATAAACTTTTTTGATGAGCTCAACATAGACACGCAGTCAACGAAATGCTGCAGTTATGCAGTGTGTGCATAATATCCAGCTTTAAATTCACTTGCCATTTAAATTATGTAATAATTAAAATGTCACATGCAGCACATTTCCATCCTGTTCTGAACTTGCATAAGGCTCCAAATCCACTCTTGCTTCAACCTTCAAGTACGTATGCGCTGGTTCCCAGCAGCTAAGCATGGTCAGTATAGAATCTATGAGCCAAATGTCTGCCGCCTGTATTGTCGTCAACTACAGCACGGACCTCGTCTGTATTTTTGCTTGCGTGAATATATAGGGGTGCAATCCTTCTCAGGGATATTTATTTCTAAGCACCATGTAGACCGAAGCGTGCTACTGTACGTCTTCTGTCTGCACTGGGATTTTGATTGTGGGTCTGAATGTGGCCAGTGCATCCAGCAGCCTCGACGACCTGCTCTTAAAACCCAGACTGACTCTAAAAGAGTACCTGACCTGACCTGAAACACTTTGGAATTCAACTGACACTATGTTACTATGAACTAACTAGAATAGAATAAAAGAATAGTGTTACACTGTCTGACTTATGAAAATCACACAGAATATTGAGTAAAATAAAAGTATTTAATTAGAATTGAACAGTTAACAGGAATTAACTTCAGTAAGGTCAAAATGACCAAACAGAAAATAACAAAATGACTGCTGGAGACGGAGGAGGGAGAGCGAGCATGGCACCAGCCATCTCCTTTATACCGCTCGTCATCATCAACCCCCAATCTGAAACACCTGCCAGCATTCCACCTGTGATTGAGAGGAGACAGAGGCAAAATCCCAGAGGGGCATAACAATAGAATTTATCAAGCACATTATACATATGCCTGGAATTCGCCCTCTGCATTTAACCCGTCCCAACCAATTAGGAACTAGTTAGGAGCAGTGGGCCACAGTCCAGCAGCACCTGTTCCAGATTCAGATTCAGATTCCTACCTAGTAGCATGCATGTCCTTATGGTGTGGCAGGAAACCAGAGTACCCGGAGGAAATTAACATGAAAACTCCACACAGAAGGGCCTTCCACCGGGGTTCGAACCCAGGGCCTCCTTGCTGTGAGTAAACAGTGCTAACCACTGTGCCGCCTTATCAGCTGTTGTCTTTTGCGTTACTTTCTAGTTAAATAAATAGAGAAACCCTTAGTGTGTTCTGAATGTTCTTAAGAGAGCGAGAAATTAGACTGCCTCTCGCTGTCCAGTTCAGCGCCACAGACAGCGTCATGGTGTGTCTTGAGGGAGCAGCTTGAAGAAAAGAGAGGCAGAAAGAGCTGCTAGCACACTGGGGATGATTAAGCAGGCTACCCTGGCCAGTTTGGCAATTATTTTCATTTTGAGATTTAAATATGTAATGTAACATATAAAGTTGGAACCAGAATCCTTTTTGTTAGATATTTTGGGCAGGAGCTACCAAAATAAATATACCATGAGAGCAACAACATAGGCAAGATGGAGCATTGTGGTGATTTGTAATCACTTTGTCATTTATCTTTAATGCTCCGCTCAGCAGATACTGAGAATGATTTAGTTCAGAATCTGCAGTCAGAATGAACCCACAGAGATATCCATGAGTGACTCTGCTGTCTCCAGGTCCAGGACAATAAATAGTGGTGAAGACAATAGTCGAGGTCCCCTCCTCTCCCTCTCTCCCCCCCCGTGTCCCTCGCCCACAACTCCCCTTCCTGTTGTCTCACAATTTCCCTTTCTGTTGTCTCACACCTTCCCTTCCTGTTGTCTCACAGCTTCACTTCCTGTTGTCTCACACCTTCCCTTCCTGTTGTCTTACAGCTTCCCTTCCTGTTGTCTCACACCTTCCCTTCCTGTTGGCTCACACCTTCCTGTTGTCTCACACCTTCCCTTCCTGTTGTCTCACACCTTCCTGTTGTCTCACACCTTCCTGTTGTCTCACACCTTCCTGTTGTCTCACACCTCCCTGTTGTCTCACACAGGGGTGCAGTCGTAATATGGGCGAAGGCCAAACGCCCGCGCGCGCGCGCCCTCTGTTGCGCACAAAACAGATGATGCACCTTGTCTCATCCTTCCAGTGAAGTCGGGAGATCAAGCAACCCCCCACCACACCTACAGGGCTTGTATTTGGTTGTCGGTATCCTATTATTATGCAAAGTCTAGGTGATAAGTGTCGCGACGAGTCATTTTATCACCTAGACTTTGCATAATAATAGGATGCGCGCACTTCGGCCTCAGTGACGAAGGCCAAACGCCGTTTGACCGCGTTTGCCCAGCACTGCACCCCTGGTCTCACACCTTCCTGTTGTCTCACACCTTCCTGTTGTCTCACACCTTCCTGTTGTCTCACACCTCCCTGTTGTCTCACACCTTCCTGTTGTCTCACACCTCCCTGTTGTCTCACACCTTCCTGTTGTCTCACACCTTCCTGTTGTCTCGCACCTCCCTGTTGTCTCACACCTTCCTGTTGTCTCACACATTCCCTTCCTGTTGTCTCACACCTTCCTGTTGTCTCACACATTCCCTTCCTGTTGTCTCACACCTTCCCTTCCTGTTGTCTCACACCTTCCTGTTGTCTCACACCTTCCTGTTGTCTCACACCTTCCTGTTGTCTCACACCTCCCTGTTGTCTCACACCTCCCTGTTGTCTCACACCTTCCTGTTGTCTCACACCTTCCTGTTGTCTCACACATTCCCTTCCTGTTGTCTCACACCGTCCTGTCCTGTTGTCTCACACCTTCCTGTTGTCTCACACATTCCCTTCCTGTTGTCTCACACCGTCCTGTCCTGTTGTCTCACAGCTTCACTTCCTGTTGTCTCACACCGTCCTGTCCTGTTGTCTCACACCTTCCTGTTGTCTCACACCTTCCCTTCCTGTTGTCTCACACCTCCCTGTTGTCTCACACCTTCCTGTTGTCTCACACCGTCCTGTCCTGTTGTCTCACACCTTCCTGTTGTCTCACAACTTCCTGTTGTCTCACACATTCCCTTCCTGTTGTCTCACACCGTCCTGTCCTGTTGTCTCACAGCTTCACTTCCTGTTGTCTCACATCTTCCTGTTGTCTCACACCTTCCTGTTGTCTCACACCTTCCTGTTGTCTCACACCTCCCTGTTGTCTCACACCTTCCTGTTGTCTCACACCTTCCTGTTGTCTCACACATTCCCTTCCTGTTGTCTCACACATTCCCTTCCTGTTGTCTCACACATTCCCTTCCTGTTGTCTCACACCTTCCTGTTGTCTCACACCTTCCCTTCCTGTTGTCTCACACATTCCCTTCCTGTTGTCTCACACCTTCCTGTTGTCTCACACATTCCCTTCCTGTTGTCTCACACCTTCCTATTGTCTCTTCCTTTCCTGTTGACTCACAACTTCCCCCGTAAAACATCCCTTTGTTTCCCCCACACTCCATCTTCCACCGACCCATGGTACGTATGTCTCACAGAGACGATGGGGACACTCTTCCCCAGGTGGCCACCTGACGAGAGACCCTTTGGTTCCACCACGGAATCAATCCCAAAGGAGTCGACTCCTTGACTCCAGTCACAGCTCTATGACTGAGCCCAATTCGAATGTTGACGTGGAGGAGTCAACTCTGCTCAACTCCAGTGGCAGGAATCACGGTCAGGGTCGGCTCCAGACTTCCCCTCAGTCGTTCGTTGCTAGGTTACTGTTGAAGCTGTATCATTCATATGATGACTCCAACTGACAGAGATAGTCCACACCACAGTCCAACTGACAGAGATAGTCCACACCACAGTCCAACTGACAGAGATAGTCCACACCACAGTCCAACTGACAGAGATAGTCCACACCACAGTCCAACTGACAGAGATAGTCCACACCACAGTCCAACTGACAGAGATAGTCCACACCACAGTCCAACTGACAGAGATAGTCCACACCACAGTCCAACTGACAGAAATAGTCCACACCACAGTCCAACTGACAGAGATAGTCCACACCACAGTCCAACTGACAGAGATAGTCCACACCACAGTCCAACTGACAGAAATAGTCCACACCACAGTCCAACTGACAGAGATAGTCCACACCACAGTCCAACTGACAGAGATAGTCCACACCACAGTCCAACTGGAAGTGGACTACGACTACAACCCCCATTTTTTGGAAAACTTTTTTAAATGGTTTGGTGCGTGGCAGAGTTCACATGACGTATCAAACGAATCCAAACTTTAGAAGAAGTTGATAGCCTTGGGGTGTGAAGGTTTAGCCACTTCTGACTGGCATGCAATTTGGCACAATCTATGAAAAGAAGAGACAGATTTAGTCTTGAAGAGTTTCAAAAACCTTGGAATGTAAAACCATGCGTTAGCTGCTGTTTTTCAGTGCTATGAAATCGAAAGCTGCCTGGTACTGTAGCCAACGCTCTTTCACAAGTTTCCAAGAAGAACTGTGTGGAAGGTGTACTAACGGAAGCAAGCAGGGGAAACTACTGTGACTGTGACCACACATCATTAAGGTGTTCTACTCATGTGGACGTTTAACGATCGTTCTTTTCTTTGGCGCTCACCTAATGGGTTATAATAATGGAGGAGCTTGAGCTTTTGTTTTCACTGTCGCAACCTCACATGTATTTCATCTTCCTCCTATCAAGGTTTCCTCTTCATCCTAACAACCTCATCATCCTCATCTTCCTCCTGATCTCACGCCGTCTCTCTTTCTATTTACAGAGCAATGCATGAACCTGTGGGCTACAGGCCCTCTTTAAAATCAATAGAGGCCTTTCACTGAATGTTTGGAATGTCTATTTTTCCTCCATGTTAGAAGAGACAGCGGTTACTACGTGCAAAACAATGGTTCCTATGTGTTGAATAAATTGGTGCCCTATTACAGCGTCTTACAAACAAATCGAATTGGAACACTAATACCATGCTTTTACAATGTGTTACCTACTCTACCACTGCATGGAAATTAGGCACTTTCTTTCTAAAATGGTTATCAACGGTTACAGGCAGCCATGTTGGAAGATCGACAACTACACAAACATACCGTGAAAGACCTCTATTCACAAGCGAATGGTGTTCTGTACAATCGGACATGCGACATACACCAGATTATGTACCTCTGGGGAATTATCATATTCATACCGTTATGCAAGCGAGTGAGCTGTGTAATGTAACAGCAGTGCAGTTTGATTGAATCTGCACATTAACGCCATGCGGAGTCCTTCCCCGCTCAAAAGTTGGGTTGCATCATCTCAATTTCCTATGACATTTCCTGGTATACCCTGCCCCCAGTCTGTGATGATGGTGGAAAAACCAAGACCCTTATCTTTGACTTATCCTCCTTTACACCAGAGTTTACCTGTAATGTGAATAAATCAGCAATGCAGCTGGTCATAGTAACTTGCAAGATATCACAGAGGAACTGGACTGCAATATGACAAGGAAAAAGGTTTTACGGATGCTGATTATTAGCCAATCACCCATTTTCAAGAGGAAAGGGACACAGTGTAAATTAATGAATACCAATACAGAAGACTTTGCTCTCCGATCATGTTAAGATATTTTCCAAAACTATACTGTTTTGCAGTAGTCATTTCCTGGAGTTGAAACAACAACAGATGTAGTGCACTAGCAGATATAATTGATTTGGCGCGTTAGATCATAATGCAATGTGTCAGACTCATTACACACCATCACTCCTGCAAACAGTCCTGGTGAGCGCCGAGTCCCATTGTCCGTTTTACAGAACACTGTTTCCTTTCAAGTTGGAAATCGTGGGCCAGCTTCTTACTTAATGAAATGAATAAGAACCGGAAGCACAAGAGCTAATCAGAGCCTTCAACACTGACGTGTGTTATTCGGACTTGTGCAGATAAAAAACCTGTGACAATCTTAACACCAACGCCCTTTTCTCTGAACCTGTGAAGTTCCCAGAGGAGAGCGAGTTGGATCTGTTGTCGGTCACCATCGACGAGTCCCCCCATCCTCTTCATCATCACCACCATCTCCATCCCTATCCATCCGTTCACGAAGGCGAGTACCAGGTGTTCAGTGCCCCGGCCACGCCTGCCGTCTTCTCACCTGCGCTTCCCTTCCAGCACGACGACATGAGACGAGACGACCTTTCCTCCTCTTCCGACGACGACTCGGACAAGGAGGAGGAGTTTGACCGCGAGAGGCCAGCTGGGTACTTCCGAAGGCCTGTGTGAGTTTTACCTTCGCTGCTGGAGGCCATCATATCATATCAAGCCTTTATTTATACTTGGAAGGCAACCGAGGTTTCCCTTATTTACATTGCGTTTACATACAGAGATAAGCAATCATAAATACAGCATAGAAATCACACAGCATAGAAAATGACAACAAGGCGAGAGTAGACAAAAACTAGGATAACAAATAAATCGATTGACAATGGTTAGAGATCAAGGTCTTAAATTCTGCAACAGAGGGGAGCTCACTGGAACGGGTTCCAACATTCCATTCCAATAATGATGTAGTATAAGGAGGTAGCTTACCAATAAGGGCCTTAAAAAAAAGAGGGCCAACCAACCTTCTCATAAAGGACAGTGTGTCATACTCGTATTCGTATTTTATTTTACCAGGTAGTCACTTGAGATCAAAGATCTCTTTTTCGAGCAAGACCTGGAGCAAGACTGTATACTGACAGTACAAACTAACAGTGGATATCTACAGATATTAATGGTTATGTACATAATGAGCAAATGTGTATTGTACATAACTTATGACTGCATATAATCAGACAGTAGCTTATAAAAGAGTATTGTGGTATAGAGGTGCATAGACAGCCCATAATATCTGGGCTCAGCAGGTACAGTATGGTGAGTATGTTGATAAACAAAAAATATGTTAGATATCAAACGATGTATGGCTGCAATCATTTCATGAAATTCTAAACAGTTAGTAAACGCTGTCTCTGGCTGTAAGTTTGTCTTTACTCTACAAGACAGTTTAGCGGATGAACAGCCGGACTCTTTTCTATTCTAAAGTTTACTGCTGCATTCTTGGAACATCTTGAAAACTTGAAGATTGAAATAGTTTTCCAGTCACAGAAAGCACATGGAAAATGTATCAAATGTAATGGAAACATTTTGTGACAGTCCTTGAGGAGGAAAAGGTTAGAGATATTTTTCTTGAAAGTTTCTAGAAATGAACAGTTAGAAGGAAATAATTCACCTCAGACCAGCCTGGTCTTAAAGGAACATGCCAACATTATAGGAAATGTGCTTACTCTCTTCTCCATAGTTAAACAAGAAGATAGATACCAATTTCCTTTTGTTCAGTAGAAAGGTATCCAGCTGCAAGCTAGCCTAGCTTTTCACAAATTAATGGAAGGATATATACCTAGCTTAGCTTAAAACATTAGCCTAGCTTAAAACTCTGGGAGAGGTGTTTTTGGCCATTAATTAATTTTCATTAATTGGTGCTAAGCTAGGCTACTGTAGCTTTCAGCCATATAGCTTTCTACTGAACGCACAGGGGAAATTGGTATCCATCTTCTTGTCTGACTCTCGAGAAGACGGTAAGCGCATTTACCAATAATGTTGCTGTGTTCCTTTTAAATATTGATCCAGATTCAGATTATATATCTATATATATATATATCCATCATTATATTTAAATATACAAAGCAGCATAATTGTGTTAAGTGCTCCCATGTTATTCATTCACAAAATAGATCGATAATATCCTTGGAAATGTCCTTGAAAGTGATTAGTGATTTTCAAAAAAGGGTGCTACCCCTGAAATTGTACAACAGTTGCCCCATAATGAGGAATGGGTCTATTTCACTATATCATCATTCACTCTGCCGTACTTTACCACTGCCTCTCTTCCTCCCAGCCAAGTGCCCCACAAGAAAGCGTCAGGGTTCGCGGCCGTCAGTCAGCTGTTCAGCGAGCGCTGGCCAGGCACGCCCACCAACCGCAGCATCATTGGCGCGGCCACCGAGAGGAACATCGACTTTGAGCTTGACGTCCGCGTGGAGATCGACAGCGGCAAGTGTGTCCTGCACCCCACCACTCAGCAACCAGAGCACGAGGACATCTCCTTCAGAAGGTATGCTTGAAGCCACGCGGCATTAAGAACATGTTTTATTTATAGAATAATAATAATAATAGGCTACATGTTGTCGCATGAATAGAACTGACCACATATTATAATTAGGGATGTCCGATATTATCGGCCGATATTGGCATTAAAATGTGATATCGGAAATTATCGGTATCTATTTTCAAAAAAAATATATATATATATATATTTTTTTTACATTTATTTAACCTTTATTTACCCAGGCAAACAAGTAAGAACAAATTCTGATTTTATTTATTGTCAAAAGTATGCATAATGTTGTGTTAATTCCACGACAAGAGATATGTACCGTAATGTTAATTACCTGAAATTATTCCATTTTTTGGGGGGGGGGAATCCCTGCATATATCGGTATCGGTTGATATCGGTATTGGAAATTAAGAGTTGGACAATATCGGTATATCGGTATCGGTAAAAAAGCCAATATCGAACATCCCTAATTATAATTTTTATTCTTTTGATCCACTTTTTTCCTATTTTTCTTTTCTCCCATCCCAATTTCGTGATTCCAATTCTTCCCTCCCCTGTCTTGAATGTTGCTAGACTATGCCTCCCACTGGTCGGCTGTAGTGAGGATAGAAGCCTTGCATCATGTGTCCCCTCCGGTACACGAGGAGGCAGCCTGTTGCATCTTTTCACCAGACAGCTCGAACTCTCAGTGGCGAGGAGTAACGCGTGGGAGGCTCACGCTGCCCCCGATACTTCCTGTTTCTGCTGTACAGGCGTCACCCAAACGACCTGTAGGAGTCGCTGTCCACAACGTCCAATCCCCACCCACCGGCTTTCCCACCCTCTAACACTGCCAATTGTGTTAGTATGACGGCCGGCCAAGCCGGTAGCAACGCCGAGACCTGGGCTCGATACCAGCATCTCCTGCGTTAGTGGCGAGCGCCTTGCCCACTGTGCCACTCAGCCGCCCCTAATTATAATTATGATAATAATTATAGGCTACATATTTTATGTCTAATTAAAATAATATGCAACGTGAGAAGACACAAAAACCACCAACTATCGGTTGTCACATGAATAGAACTGACCACATGATATGATAATAATAATTTAAAAAAAAATGTATCTACTTTTTCTCCTCCATTTTTCTGTATTTTTCTCCCATCCCAATTTAGTTGTTATGCCAATTCCCCCCTCCCCTTCCTGGTCATTGCACGCATTTGCCCCCCACTTGCCAGTCTAGGGAGCCTTGAAGTCTATCACATGCGTCCTCCGATACATGTGGAGTCAGCCAGCAGCCTCTTTTCACCTGACAACGAGGAAACTCACTGGGGAAGTGTAACGCGTGGGAGGCTCACACTACCTTCCCCAATTCCCTCCCTCGCTGTGCAGGCGCCCTGACCGACCTGTAGGAGTCGCTGTTTACAACGACCAGGATACAACCCATTGGCTTCCCATCCGCTGACACTGTCCGTGTCAGTATGACGACTGGCCAAGCCGGAGGCACCGCTGACAGCCGGATTCGATACCAGTGTCTCTGCGGTGGTAGACAGACGCTTAGTCCGCTGTGCTACCCGGCCGCCCTTAACACATTGTCTGCCATGCATTGTACCCATCCTTATGCCCAGTCAGCCAGTGCTGTAACCCTATGGAGATGTTTACCTTCTTTGCAGGGCTATAACTTTTTAAATATTATAGCTATATCGACATTACTATGGCCCATTCAACATCGGGTATCTATCGTTCCGGATGTGGGAACGTTATATTTTTTCATTCATACATTGTCGTGTTAGTACCATCAAGAATATAAGTATGTTTTTAAGGTTTTCTGCAGTAATTCCTAAAACGCAAGTTATAGGCCCTGACGCATATGATAGATTATCGATTGGCGTTTCTTTCCTATACACGCTATATTAAAAAATTCAAATGTATATGATCGGTATACATTATGCTTCATCATGCGTGAAGGAAAGGGGGGGGGTCGTTTATAATTCCTTGATCGTCAGTAACGGCTTTATTTAGTATGGGTTGATATGTTGATCAGATGGATTGCCGTGAAATGAATAAACAATCGGGCTGAAAATAACGTTATATTCCTCTTACCGTTCGCCGATGAGACTAGAGGAAAAATATTCCAATTATTTGACGTCGATCTGCTAGATCCATTTCCCGTTTGTATGACGCAATAAACGCCGAAATCATATTGATTATTGCGTTTAGAAAGCGATCCCATGCACTCGAGTGTGTATCTAGATCCACGTTACAATATATTACTGCCGGAGGAATTTCCTCGATGCACCGAGCGCCACTTCCGGTTTGGCTTGGAGTGTAACTCGCCCGACATCCACCAGGCATTGGTATTGAGGCGTTGCAATATCAGACAGGGTCCAGCTGCAGTCCCGGAGGGAGGCTGGATGAATTATGAATGCCATGGCGAAAAAATGAAATATTTATCCCAAAAACGAGTTTATTCGTTGTTGGCGCACAACGCATTGGCGGGCAATAACGAATTATCACGTTTTTGGAGCACAATGTGTTAATAATAATTGTTTTATGTCTAATTCAAATAATAAATTAGATCACACTAGATTGATCAACTTACAGCTAAGTATTTCCTGCCATATAACAAGATACAAATACAAATATGAGAGTTCTGACAGCACAATAATGATGTCACTTAGATTGTAAAGAGATTAGCTGGGATAAAAGTTCTTACTGGATAGATATTTAGATAGATATTTACAGTACAATGAGATTGACAGATAGCCAGCCTGCCAACACCCCAGAATGGCTTTGGTTGCAGATAACAGAACAGCACTTCCACAAGAAATTATATTAAGATCAACAGCGTGAGCGCTGCCAGTAAAATTGGGCTAGGAATACTTTACTCTGTATATATATATATACATATAACATCAGCCAAATTTTTTTTATATTGATGGCAGTGCATCCCTAGTTAACTTATGTTAATTTCCAATTCGATTTTCAATGAACAAAACGCAACAACATTGTATACTGTTTTATATAATTTTCATATTTCCTTGTATAGGTATTATACAGGTATATTCAACAGGTCTTAAAGGGCATTACATTTGAAGTTGAGAATTGTGCACATACCCTGGTGCCTCTCGGTTCTGGGAATGTGAATGTTTTGAGGAACCTTGACTGACCTATTCTGCTGTGATCAGACTACTCAAATATGAACGGCCTTTGAAATGAAATGACCTCATTATAAAATGATATGTGATATAACCTTAACCATTCTTCTTTCACTGGTTGTGCTACAGTAATAGTTAGAGATTGAGAGAGGAAAGGGAAAAAATGTGTATGTGTACATTGATGGCAGAAAGTACCTTCTAACAACTCGTGTCCCATAGGAGCTGTGATCGCAGCCTCAGGAGTCTGGAGCAGGAGTCTCCACCCAAGAAGAAGAAGCTGCAGCCCACCTACACCTCCACCACCCACCTCCTGGCTGGCAAGAAGGTGCCCTCCTCCCTTCAGACCAAATCCAACGACTTGGAGACCACCGTCTTCTACATTCCAGGAGTAGACGTCAAGGTTGGGGCTGTTAAGGTTTTCTCCCCAACTGTTATTGGACCCAAATTGTCCCAAAGCTCATCCAGAGTGTGTACTCTTCTCTTGTGTACTCTGTAGGCATGTTAACATTGGTAGACCTGGGTGTTGCAATTTGCAATCACTCCCATGGTTCTGTCTGCACCAGCTATAACTTCTATAGTTCTGATCCGATTTGGTCAAGGACCTGAATTCTAGAATCTTTTTCAAATCTCAACAACAAGTATTTTATTTTTTGTTGTCCTAATTTTCTCCCATAAGAATGAATTGCGCTAATCTCCAACTTTCTTGGCTCAAAACGACTTCCGCTGGGAGAAACACACACACACACACTTATGGGAGGTGTCGATGAACTCCACTTTTATTGGTCTAGGTTAACCACACCCCCATTCTTAAGCCACGCACCTATGCATAAGCCATGCCCCCTTTCATATATCATCAGAAGATAGAAGAAATAATCTCATAAATCTTTTTGTAATAGTTTTTGTATTTCATTGTAAAAAAAAAACCTGGATATGGTCATTGATTTTAGAGTTCAGAAAGAATAATGACATGGAGCTAATACTTTATTTATTAATTTATTAACGCAGAAGTGCTTGTCTGGGGGGTAACAAGAAGAAAATAATGTGCAACATCAGGCCCATGTTGCCGTTGGGGAATAAAGAGGTATGACGCGGTGGGTGTAGCTGCAACAGACCACCGCCTGATTGTCTTCTTTTTCCCACTCCTCCAGTTGCACTACAACTCCAAGACCCTGAAGACGGAGTCACCCAGCGCCTCACGAGGCTCCTCCCTCCCACGCACCCTCTCCAAAGAGTCCACGCTGTATGGTATGAAAGATAGCGGCCCTCCAAGCGCCGTCCCGGGCAAGACTAACTCGCTCCTGCATCCCCCACCCCCTCCTCTTCCATCAGGTACTTTAGTGTTTTCATCCTTAGGGTCTCAGTATACTTTGCTTTTGAGAAAAGCAAGAAATGACACGTCCGGGGCGCGTCTATGCTTTCCACAACAAATTCGTGTTTCCGCGTTAGAGTTTTGCGCTCTGATTGGCCACGCGCGTTTCTGGTCATGTGACATGTGCGCCAATCGTGGGACGGCAAGTTCTGCGCCTATGTCCGGGTCTAACGGCCTGCAAACTACCTAACGCCTAGTTTATCACTGGTTAAGCTTAGGCGACTCTTTCGCAGTTGGTTAAGGTTAGAGTTTGGAATCAGGGCTGGCGTTCTATCGCCATGCTCTAAGACAAACTCTAACCTTAACCAACTTCGAAAGAGCGCCTAAGCTTAACCATCCAAAAACTTGCAGTCCCACGATTGGCGCACATGTCACATGACCAGAAACGCGCGTGGCCAATCAGAGACGCGGAAACACGAATTTGTTGTGGAAAGTATTCAGGCGTCCGGGGCAGTGTATATGTGACGCACTAAATGCTAAAACTCAACCTGGAAAGCTGAAAAAAAATAACACAGTTTAGAGACCTTTTTCTGCCATCATCTCAACATAACCTCCTTGAGTGTTGCCGTGTTTTTTTTTTATGTTGCAAATCTGGATAGTGGATAGTCCACAAGGAAGATATTCTTCTTCTATATAATTCTATATGCCCGGCGAGGGAGGATTTTGGCCTGATCTGCCCCCTAGTGGATAGACTTTTCAATCCTCCAGGTACCCGCAAAATACACAGGTAAGTATGTGAACAATGCTGTCTGCTCATACGCATGGTTGAAAGCAAGTATACCGAGACCCTTACCTGCATGCTGCTAGCACCATGACCTAATGACCGCCACTAGAGCGCTGCATGGCCTCATAGTGGCCCCCACTCCATCTACAACTACTATCCCCCTAAAGGAAATGCATGCCATTTCAACCTACATCCTAAATGTCGTCTTTGATTAAAAGGTGTAATCTGCAATCCTAATGCAAACAAATGCCCCAAATTGATAGAGATCCATTTCCGGGACAAACTCTTGAAAAACCTACGAGCATACACAGCCACGATTTATATGGTCAAATAATTACAGATTGGGTCTGGGTGAAAGGAAAGGCAGACTTCACCTGCAAAGACCAATTGCTAATTATTTATTTATATAAAAGTAAGAAAACAAAAGACGGCCAACATCACTCACCTGGGATCTCATTGTAAACACATGTTGGTAGATGGCCTGTAATCCAGACTGCCATAACAGTCCCATGTATCCCTTGCAGCAGCCAAGGGGAAGGGCACTGGGGGGGTGAAGGCAGCCAAGTTGTACGCCTGGGTGGCTCTGCAGACGCTTCCAGAGGAGATGGTCATCAGCCCTTGTCTGCTGGACTTCCTGGAGAAAGCCCTGGAGACCATCCCCATCACCCCTGTGGAGAGGAACTACGCAGGTCAGTGAAACTACACTACGCAGGTCAGTGAAACTACACTAGACAGGTCAGTGAAACTACACTACACAGGTTAGTGAAACTATACTACACAGGTCAGTGAAACTACCCAGGTCAGTGAAACTACACAGGTCAGTGAAACTACACTACACAGGTCTGTGAAACTACCCAGGTCGGTGAAACTACACAGGTCAGTGAAACTACACTACACAGGTCAGTGAAACTATACTACACAGGTCAGTGAAACTACCCAGGTCAGTGAAACTACACAGGTCAGTGAAACTACACTACACAGGTCTGTGAAACTACACAGGTCAGTGAAACTACACTACCCAGGTCAGTGAAACTACACTACACAGGTCAGTGAAACTACACTACACAGGTCAGTGAAACTACACTATGCAGGTCAGTGAATCTACACAGCTCAGCAAAACTACACTACACAGGTCAGTGAAACTACACAGGTCAGTGAAACTACACAGGTCAGTGAAACTACACTACACTGGTCAGTGAATCTACACTACACATGTCAGTGCACGTGAAACTACACTACGCTGGTCACTAACAGCTATAATGTATTTCGATGGGAAGCAGCTCTATGACCAGCCATGTCACTAACTCACTCGCAGCTGTAGCAGCTGCTCACCAACGCCAGTGTCTGTCGCTGAGTGAGTTACGCGATTGGGCCGCTGGGTCAGGTGACCCGACCAATGACATCACTGGTAAACACGGAAGTGAAATTGGCCACAATTTGGAACCATACACCCATAGCTGTCAACCCTCCCGTTTTTCCCGGGATTCTCCTGTTTTTTCAACCTTCACGCCCTGTTCACGGTTCACGGAATTGGCATGTATTTTGTACTTATTAATTTTTACAAAATGGCTGCAATTCCCCTCCGTGATGACAGGTGGCAGCAGTGTAGATTAGAACGTTATCACAGGAAGTCAGACCGGGAGACGGTTGCGACCCGAAGAAGAATAAGAACAGCGACCGGATAAAGCTCAGAGCTCAGGGGAGAGACTGATGCACCGAGGGTGTCAAATCAACTTAACCAGTGTCTCTTGATCAAGTTTTCAAGTTTCAAGTTTCTTTAATAGTTGTCATACAGAAGTACAGAATACTTTTGTACAAAATGCTTCTTACTGTTGCGCTCCAGAGACTGTGCATGACAAGATAAGTATGAAATAAAAACATAGTAAAAATTAGAAGAAAAAAAAAGAGGTCACAGTGTTCAGTTTAGACATATGTACAATGTTCGTAGACGTAGTTACCATACGATATACAATACTGTGCAGTGTACTAATATACAATACTATATAGTGCAAGGCATAAATGGACGAGGTGCAGTTTAGGTACAATTCACAGTAGGTGTACGAGTTGTAGTGCAAATCCTTTATCAATAAATATAAAGTGTAAGTGTGTTTGTGTGATCTAAAGTGTGGAGAGTGGGTGCTGCAGTGTGTTGTTTGTTTGAGTGAGTGTGTGTGTGCGTGTGGGTGTGTGTGCTGTGTGCATTTGATGGTTGTTGCATAGTGATTATTGTTCGTTTAGCGATTATTGTTCGTTTAGCAGCCTGATGGCCTGGGGATAGAAGCTCCTTCTGAGTCTTTCTGTGCTCGCCATAAGACTCCGGTATCGCTTGCCTGACGGCAGCAGTTCAAAGAGGCAGTTGTTCGGGTGGCTCGAGTCCTTAATAATTCTCTTAGCCTTCCCCTTGCACCGCTTGTTGTAAATGTTCTGGAGGGTGGGAAGCCCCCCTCTAATTGTGCGTTCGGCTGAACGTGTCACTCTTTGTAGTCTGCTACGGTCTTGTGCAGTGCTATTCCCAAACCAGGAGGTGATGTTGCCGGTCAGGATGCTCTCTATTGTACATGAGTAGAAGTTCCTAAGGATCTTCTGACTGACTTGGAACTTCCTTAGGCGCCTGAGGAAGTAGAGGCGTTGTCGTGCCTTCTTCACAACACTGTCAATGTGTGTGGTCCATGTCAAGTCCTCGGATATGTGGGCTCCGAGGTACTTGAAACTGTTCACTCTCTCAACTGGTGCCCCGTCGATGCTGAGGGGGCTGTAGTCCTTGACCCCCGACCTCCTGAAGTCCACAATCATCTCTTTTGTTTTGCTGACGTTCAGGGAGAGGCAGTTCTCCTGACACCACTGTGACAGGTTCTCTACCTCTTCCAGGTAGGCCCTTTCGTCGTTGGCAGAGATCAGGCCCACCACTACTGTGTCATCAGCAAATTTGATGATGGTGTTGTTGTTCCGCTGTGCTACGCAGTCGTGTGTGTACAGGGAGTAGAGGAGGGGGCTCAGAACACAGCCCTGGGGGGCCCCTATGTTGAGCGTGATGGATGAGGAGGTGCAGTTGCCGGCTCTTACCACCTGGGGTCTGCCCGTCAGGAAGTCCAGGACCCACTGGCACAGGTCATAGTTCAAGCCCAGGTCCCTGAGCTTGGCTATGAGTTTGGAGGGGACTATGGTATTGAATGCTGAGCTGTAGTCGATGAACAGCATTCTCACATAGTTCCCCTTCCTCTTGTCCAGATGTGATGCTGCTGTGTGCAGCACATGGGCTATGGCGTCCTCCGTGGACCTGTTGGGGCGATATGCAAATTGCAGAGGGTCCAGGTTGATGGGGAGGGAGGAACAGATGTAGCCCTTCACTAGCTTCTCAAAGCACTTCATGGCTATGGAGGTGAGGGCTACAGGGCGGTAGTCGTTGAGGCAAGCGGGCGTAGATTTTTTGGGTACAGGGATGATGGTGGACTTCTTCAGACAGGTGGGGATGACGGCCTGTTCCAAGGACAGGTTGAAGATGTCAGTGAATACCGGGGCCAGTTGGTCGGCACAGACTTTTAGGACGCGGCCGGGGATGCCGTCCGGTCCTGCTGCCTTCCTGATATCCACTTTTTTAAAGATCCGTCTCACCTCATGCTCTGTTACCCTGAACACTGAGTCTCCATCAGCAGACCCCCCCCCCCCCATTGCCGTGGTTTGTAGGCTGGTGTTGTTATTCACAGCCTCAAACCTCGCATAGAAGGAGTTGAGATCATTTGCTAAGGAGATGTCACTGTTCAGTTTGAGGGGGGTTCCTTTGTAGTCTGTCATTGTTCTGAGGCCCTGCCACATGCCTCTAGAGTCAGCCTGTTCAAACTGAAGTTCAACTTTATCCCTGTAACGCCGTTTTGCCTCTATTACTGCTCTCCTGACGTTGTATCTTGCCATCTTGTGTTCTTCCATGTTGCCTGTCACCAGCCCGGTGTTGTATGCTGATGTGCGCACTTTCAGAGCCTCACGGACGGATTTGTCTACCCAGGGCTTTTGGTTTGGGTAGATATTAATTTTGGTGGTGGGGATTATTACTTCTACCTGAGTACAGAGACACAAAAGACACTCTGTGGCTTTTGTCTCTGGAACAAAAGGTTTGCAAATGTTCTGTGGATAAAACAATACAAAGTTACTGTATGTGATGCAGGAATGTGTAAATGTTTGGTGAACAGCCGTTTGCTCTGCGCCTCCCCTGTCCCCTCCTCTCATTCCTCCACGGAGAGCATGCCTTCACTGACGCCCAATTTCCTGAATGCGATTTATAAATATAAATTGATCCGTTTTAAAAGTTGTCGTGAATTGTCATGGTATGACAAATACAGTTACTGGTAACTCGCAGGCATTGCAGAGATATTGAGGAAAAACACAAAATCGCATTGGCTTTTTTTCTATCTCACTTTTCTCTGTAGACACACACACTGTTCCAAAAATGATATTCCCACTGCTAAATTAATGACCATAGGTATTTTTTATAGCTTTAACGAGTTGTAGTATTAATATGTAGCCTACAGTGATGAAGGTATAAAGACACTATGGTAATACATTGATTGATTGCTAACTTTAACAGATTGCAGAATGGGCATAATACAGTATGGCGCAATACACAATTGTTAAGGGGATGCAGACCAGAGAAGGACTTCTTCCCCCATTTTCAATTCATAACATTTACAGTAAAATCAAATACATTTACAGCTTACAACCTTTATTTAATGGTTAATATTTTGATAAAATGTAATTTACTGTATTTATAGCATTTACACTTAAAGTAGGAACACAAAAGTATTCTGTAAAATAATACAGTGCATTTCCTGTGAAAAAACATTTACAGTTTACCCTTAAACGAATGGCTGGGTACATACAGGTTTTGACCAGCAGATGGCAAGCGACGAGGCAGCTCCATTGGGAGGGGGCAGGGCCGAGTGGGAGGGGGCGGGGCCGGGGGAAGGGGCGGGGCTAAAATGTACACGTTTTGTCTCCTGCCTATGTTGACAGCTATGCATACACCTAGTACCTAGTCATGTTCCTTTATTGAGATTGTTCCCAACAATTTAATGAATAAATCAAAAGAAAGAAGCAACTGTGTGTATGTGTAACTAGGAGGGATATGAAGACTGTGTGTAACTAGGAGGGATATGAGGACTGTGTGTACTGTAGGTTATCTGCTGTATAATGTCATGTAGACTTTTCACAGTCATGACATTACTGTGACAGCACTTAATTATGTTAATGCTATTCAGGCGAGTGGCGTTGTTGACGCCCAGCCCAAACTGACTGAAGTGTGAAAATCCTTGAGAGGCAATTTGTGTCCTTACCACATTGGGTGCAACGTTGTTTCCGGGGCCAATCTATTCAGTGCCAGCATTAAACTAATGGAGTCCTTCACCTTGTTTGTAGAGCTATAACTATATTCTATATTATAGCTATGGATCCAATACTATGGTCATTTGACACTGAGTTTCTACCGGTCAAGATGCAAAAAAGAAATAATTTTTCCATCCATACGTTCCCGTTTTATACCATGGTGAATATAAGTATGGTTTTAGAGCGGTCTAGGGTAATTCCTGGGAGGCTGGTAATAGCATGCAACGTGTATTATACTAAATGCATTGGCATTTCGTCCCTACACACGCTACAATTAAAAAATCAAATGCATATGATAGGTATTATGTTCCATCATGAATGCATGAAAGGGTGGGGGGGGGGTCGTTTTTTGATGCTCTGATCGCCACCAACGGCATACGTTGTGGAGTAACGTTACAGTAACACTTTCGGATCACAATGAAGACATGCTCGGATTAACGCAATATTGATATCATATAGCCGTTACCTTGACTAGGATGTGCCCCAAAAAGAATATTCCAATTATCTGATCGCCAATCCAAGTAATTATGTCCATTGTGTCGCCAACATAATCCATCACAAAACACGGATCGGGAGTACTTGATTCTTCTCAATCCGATCGGGACAACCGCTCCACTTGACCGACAAAGAAAAGTCCACCCAGACCTATATAATCGATGCACAGCCCAAGACACAATGTTTCAAAGGGTGCTCGATACCGCCGCCTGGTAGGATGCGGCCAGTACTGCACCTTCGGAGTCCCAGTATGCATTTTACAGGCAACACACAGCTCCCTGACGCCTGTACGTTAATGCCAAGCAAGCAGTGCAAAAATGCTTCCGCATTCGTCACCGCACGCTAGTGCGGTAAAGCGCCCTTCTTTTCAGACAAATGCTACCGTGCGTGCACCGGCGGCGGCGTGCTCGCTCAGGTGCGTGCGTGCGCCGGCGTGCTCGCGCGAGGTGCCCGCGCATGCGACACGAGCGGAGCTCAATATATATAAGTCACCGCCCCTTATTCAGTATCCAACAAATAGCTCAATTGGCAAGGACACATGGCTGTGGATCCTATGGCTTGTTTGCTGGCGAGTTCGAATCTCATCGAAAATATTTTTTAACGTGATTTTTTTTAACGTGTATTCTTTCGCCGATTAAGGTTAGGCATTGTTTCGGAGTTGGTTAAGGTTAGAACGGTTAAGTTTAGGCGCTGTTAAGGAGCTGGTTAAGGTTAGAGTTTGTCAAAGAGAATGGCAATATAATTTCTATGGTTAAGGTTAGGCATGGTTAAGGTTAAGGTTAAGGTTAGGCATTGTTTCGGAGTTGGTTAAGGTTAGAACGGTTAAGTTTAGGCGTTGTTAAGGAGCTGGTTAAGGTTAGAGTTTGTCAAAGAGAATGGCAATAGACAGCCTATTTCCGCGAAAATGAAAGGCGCATTACTGCATGCCACTACGGTAAATTTTTGCACTGCTTGCTTGGCATAAAGCTACACGCCTCCCTGACAGTGAATAGGGTATTAAAATCAAAAAAACTAAAAACGACCCAGAAACGTGTTAACACGTGATTGCCACTCAACGGTCGGGCCTCAGAAACGTGTTACTCAGTGATTGGCACTGAATGTGTTAATTGTTCTAGAAAACAGACTGCTTTACAAGATTTAAATGATCAAAATCATCTTCAAAACATTCTCAGATTAAAAAATATGACTCATCATTTGAAAGCTTACATTCTGTACTTTCGCAATCTGGAATAATCTGGAAAATGAAAATGTACACATGTGGCACGAATCGCTGTGCATAGACACATTTGTCTGTACCAGTAGGTAACTGTGTCTATGTGCGTGTTTTGTGTGTGTGTGTGTGTGTGTGTTCCCCTCACAGCTGTAGCCTCCCAGGAGGAGGACATGGGTCAGTTTGAGCCCGTGGAGCCGCTGGAGGAGTCCACCACCTCCCTGGTATCGTCCTCCACCTCCGCCTACTCCTCGTTCCCCGTGGACGTGGTGGTCTACGTCAGAGTGCAGGTGGGTGGTGCCACAGCGCTGACTAACGCTTCGGTCAAACGCCTCCATGACCCTTTGTGAGGCTCTTTAGTTGAGCATTTTACAGATTACTGCTCCCAGAGAGTAATGCGTAATGTAATCATTTTACATGTGAAATGAGTAACAAGTAACAACGAATATATATGTTTTATTGTAGCGAGCCCAACACTGGTCAGGACACATACTGTAGTTGTTCTCTGATGTAACAGTAGCTTAGTTGACGGACAAGTTGACCTGTCTGTTCTGTCATGGAATAGAGCATAATGCCGGGGACACACCGGATGCCAAAGCAGCCAGTTTCCTGCCGGCTCCATAGTTTCAGCATCTGCTCTATTTTCACCGCGAGCCACAAGAATCATGCATACTAACATAACTTTGTTTCTTTTTTTCTTTTTTTCTTTCTTTCTTTCTTTCTTTCTTTCTTTCTTTCTTTCTTTCTTTCTTTCTTTCTTTCTTTCTTTCTTTCTTTCTTTCTTTCTTTCTTTCTTTCTTTCTTTCTTTCTTTCTTTCTTTCTTTCTTTCTTTCTTTCAATGGATGTGTTCAAGAAGGAGCAGGACGAAGAAGAACATTGTCATTAAATCAAAAGGGAAAAATCTAAAAAGAGAAATAATTACATCATATTTACCTCATTACACAAAGCAGTAGCTTTGCTAACAGTTTCAACATTAAATAAGCATCAACAATTTAATTTGACCTACCCTCCTCATTTCTGTATTTCTCTAAAATGATTTTCTTCTATTTGTATTTAATCAGTGACGTGCTATTGCTTTGCTTGATCTCTTCGCGTAGTCCGTCTAGTACTCTAGTTTAATCCAATGGTCCGTCCAGAAACGTTGTATAATTAAATCTGCCATTTAGGTCAGAGTAACAGAGGAATCGGGAAGGTAAACACACCGCAGACCGGTAGATAGAATTGAAGAAATATAAACTTAATTGGATTGCATTGTCCATTTTTCTGTTTCCCAGCCTTCTCAGATCCGCTTCAGCTGCCTGCCCATGTCCAGGGTGGAGTGTATGCTCAAGCTGCCCTCGCTGGACCTGGTCTTCTCCTCCAACCGCGGCGAGCTGGAGATCCCCCAGGGAGCCCACCCCACCGAGGGCCCCTCGCACCCGCCCTCCTCCACACCTCCATCCCAGCACATCCTCAAACCGCCCCCCAGCAGCAAAGGTGTGAGCTTAGAGAAATGCTGCTCAGAAATGGAGCTAATAGGCTTTGTATTGTGAATTCAACTAGATATATATTTAACATTTGATGAAAAAGTCCTGAAATAGCAGTCAAATGTGTATTTATTTACATGCTGAAATGACTGATAGGACATAATTATAAATAAATTATAAATGATTCCTTCTATTTTTGGTTAAAATAGATGTGTCTGTTGTGCGGCTGCCCTGTTGGGTTAGATTACAAGCAGGAGAGCTGCAGCCGACTCAAGTGCCCCGAAAAACACAATTCCTTGGCCAGAGGATAAGAAAAATATGATCTACTGTAGGTTGAAAACCAAGGGAATCATCTGTTTAACTCGGGCAGCACGGTGGCGCAGTGGTTAGCACTGTTGCCTCACAGTAGGAAGGTCCTGGGTTCAAACCCCAGCAGGGCTTCTTTCTGTGTGTCAAAAGACATGCATGCTAGGTTTCCTGCCCACTGCTCCTAAATAGTAAGGATGGGTCAAACGCAGAGGACGGATTTCTCCCAAAACGGATTACCGGTAATAAAGGTTCGACTTAAACATGAACTTCTGCACCTTCTCGCATTCTCCCTCTCCCATCCTCCCTCTCCCATCCTCTCTCCCATCCTCTCTCCCATCCTCCCTCTCCCATCCTCCCTCTCCCATCCTCTCTCTCCCATCCTCTCTCTCCCATCCTCTCTCTCCCATCCTCCCTCTCCCATCCTCTCTCTCCCATCCTCCCTCTCCCATCCTCTCTCTCCCATCCTCTCTCTCCCATCCTCCCTCTCCCATCCTCCCTCTCCCATCCTCTCGCCCATCCTCTCTCTCCCACCTTCCCAGCATCTCCGTTGCTGGGGAGCCCTCTGGGCCGGAGCCGCCACAGCAGCAGCCAGTCGGACCTCAGCGCCCCCCCCAGCAACTCGTCTGGCCTCAGCTTCACCGCCTGCATGTCCGACTTCTCGCTCTACGTCTTCCACCCCTACGGCGCCGGCAAGCAGAAGTCTGCTGTCACTGGGCTGCCTCCGGCAGAGAGTTGAGTACAAAACTAGTATTTTTTTTTATTGAACCTGTTAGACTAAGAACTGTATAAGTCAGTTGTGTGAAGTGTTATTAAACCTAAAAGTATCTAAAGTGGGGACCTTGGGGTCTTTGATGCCTCGCCGTGCATGTTCCAAAACCGAGACCGGCTGTGCAACAGCCCTGGTTGGTCAGATCCAGAAATCCATCTGGGCAGTCCGAATGTAGACCTCGTTCTTGGTTTGCTGAACAAAGATAATCAAATATATATTGAGGAAAGTGACATTATATAGCAATGGGAGCATGGTTATCTGGAAATGTCACTACGCACATCCCAGAGACACGATTTGCTGGCTGTAAGGTAGACTGATGTTCAGGTAACCAATTCTGGTCAGGGTATTACACATACAATAGTGCAAGCTTTGAAGTGGAGCACTAAGGAAATACAGTTATTAGTTTTTTCAGCCATGCCAAGCCATGTGAAAGCCATGTTTGTTTACCCATTCTCCATTGTTTTCCATGCCATTGGTACAAGTGGTAGCCTATTTTAATTTTTTTTTCACACTAGCTATTAATTCAAGTTAGGCACAAGCATGCAACAAGGATGAAACCGCGTGTGCAGCAGGGTGAAGATATCAAGCACTAGTAGGGAGGCAAAAGGACTGTTTCAATACTTTTTGATAATAACATTATACTCTCAAAAGTAGCCTGCCTTTATAAATTGATGTTCACTAATAAAACCTAGCGTGAATCAAATTAATCTAAGTTTTATTTTAAATTTTTTTTACTGAAGGCACAGTTGATGACGAGCCGTCTTCAGTGACTGGGAGGAAGGATTCTCTGAGCATCAACCTGGAGTTTGTAAAAGTCAGTTTGTCCAGGATGCGTCGCACGGGGGGGCCCACCTTCATTGAGAGCTTCATCCCTGCCAAGGGTGGCAAGATGGACACCACCCTCATCAACATCTCAGGTACTACAGCCACCCTGGAAAACGCAATCCTTGTTTGTCACGTGTTAAATCTTTCAGCATTACTGTTCAACCTGTTTTTGGATGGACCCGTGGGCCCTACACTCGCAGACTGACTGACTCCAAATTGTTGATACGCGCATGCGTGAGTTTGTAGGCATCAGATGGATCATGTGAGCCAAGTTGAAGCTCACAAACCCATGAAAACGGCATGAACAAAATGTCAACTTAAGTTTGGTACCGGTTGCTACTGGTTCCTAATTGGTCAGAACCCAAATGGTGCCACTACTGGTACTTGACTGTCTAAAAGGCAATTCCTATTCAGACTAAAATAACCTGGAAGTCAACGTAGGCAAGACAGGAAATAGAGCTGAAAGCAATATTGAAAGAATTCTCCCATCTGCCCTGATTCTTTCTATTGGCATTAAAGCATCTATAGACACTTTCTGATTCAGACAAGACGGCTTGACAGCGCCTCACTCTCTCGTTAAAGGTCCCATGGAAAGTAAATAAAATCACTTTTTGGGCAATTTTACACAATTCCTGTGAGTCTATGGAACACATCTGTACGTTTGTTTTTCAATAAATTTCATTGTTTTGTATTTTTAATCAAGTACTGTGGAGCACCACTTTCTGCCCTTCCAATGTCCAAGCTGTTTTTGGCATACTCGCAATGCGCTTTGAGTGACAGTCACCCACCTGCACTAGCAGATACGAGAGAGAGAGAGCGAGAGTTCCCCCCCCCCTGAATCCCCAAATCCCTCCCACCCATTTTATCTAGTGAAGCTGCTTCTCTGTGTGATTGGGTTGGCTAGCTAGCAGCTAACGTTACGTTAACGTTACGGGTGCATTGCAAAGCTTATTTATAAAAAAAAAAAAGCACAAAAAGAATATTCCAATTATCTGATCGCGATTCCAAGTATTGATGTCCATCGTGTCGCCAACATAATCCACCACACATCATGCATCGGGAGCATTTGACGCTTCTCAATCCGATCGGGATAACCGTTCGACTCGCCCGACAAAGAAAAGCGAGACATTTGAACGTTACACAGACAAGGTTTCAAAGGGTGCTCGATACTGCCACCTGGGAGGATTTGGCTGGTACTGCACCCTCTGTGTCGCAGTATGCCTTCTAACGGCAACATACGGGTCCCTGACATTGAATAGAATATTAAAATCATGGTTGGCGTTCAAAGGATGGCGCCCAATCACGTATATAAATGTTGTTGGCGGGGACTCGGGGCGCCCCACGTTAACACATTGACCGCCGGGGGTTGTGCCTATCTTATACCACTCTCTGCCATCGTTAAACGCCTATGGAGATGTTTACCTTCTTTGCAGGGCTATAACTTTTTAAATTGTATTGCTATATTGACATTACTATGGCCCATTCAACATCGATTATCTATCATTCAGGATGTGGGAATGTTATACTTTTTCATTCATACATTGTTGTGTTAATTAACCTTCGAGAATATAAGTATGTTTTTAATCTTTTCTGCTGTAATTCCAAAAACAGTAGTTATAGGCCCTGACGCATATGATAGATTATCGATTGGCGTTTCTTTCCCATACACGCTATATAAAAAAATTCAAATGTATATGATCGGTATACATTATGCTTCATCATGCGTGGAGGAAAGGGGGGGGGGGTCGTTTATAATTCCTTGATCATCAGTAACGGCTTTATGTAGTATGGGTGGATATATTGATCAGACTGTTTGCAAACAAGGAAATGCACAATCGGGTTGAAAATAACGTTAGTGTCCCCTTACCATGCGCCGATGATACTGGCGGAGAAAGATCCCACTTATTCGACGCCGATCACCTAGATCCATTTCTGGTTTGTATGGCGCAATAAACGCCGAAATCATATCGATTATTGCGTTATGGCAGCGATCCATATGTACTATAGTGTCTGTCAGGAGTCGCGTAGCAAGATGTGACTGCCGGAGGAATTTCCTCGACACACCGATGACACTTCCGGTTTTTGAGTGTGTAACTCGCCCGACCATCCACCAGGCGGCGGTATTGAGCCGTTGCAGTCCCATCTAGGGTCCCGCTAGGGCACCGGGGGTTGGGTGGATGAATTATGAATGCCATGGCGAAAAAATGAATTATTGATCTAAAAAACGCTGTACATCGATGTTGGCGGTCAGCGCATGGCGGGCAATAACGCTGGAAAGCGATTTTGGCGACCAATGTGTTAAGACGCATGCTGCGTAATCGCAATGTCCTGGGTTCGAATCCGGACTACATGTCAATGCAACACATGTCCTATCAATAAAGCATGAAATGCCCCAAAAAAAATTCTTAAAACCTTTTCTTTTTTTAAGTGATACTGACTCGCCCACATCTCTCTCTCTCTCTCTCTCTCTTTCTCACCAGTCAACTTTGACAAATGCAATCCAGCCAGATCGTGCAAATAAGATGTTATTTATACTCTTTGACTGCCATGCTGTTTTTCCATCTTTACTCCCTGGAGCCAGCTTTTTTGACAATTTTCACGATGTTTGCAGACCCATCGTATATTCTATATTATAGCTATGGAGACAATAGTATGGCTCATTTGACGGGCACTATTTATACTCCAACACATGCCTTCGTTCGTGCGCTATCCCATGCTAAAAATCATCCCGTTTCAAAATAATCCAGTCTCGTCTTCTGGAATGCGAGATATGACGTGTTTTGTGCAGCATGCGCATTTTCATGCGGGTTGTTCAGCTGAAACCCGGAATGTTTCTATTCACAAAGTCATTTTCTAACGCTGGGATAATTACAAAGGCATGTTTTATGGTGGAGTTCGGTAAAATAGACATTACCTTTTGTCAGCAGGTCCACCAAAACCCTGTCCACTCTTGTTCCAAGTGTCTTAGGTCAGAACAGGATCAATAAATATAACGTTAGTTGGCCCGTTAGCAGTGCCAGGGTAAGGTTACATCCAGGAACGTACATCCAAACAGCCCATTTGAAAATACTAGAATCCAACATAGTCTGGTGAAAACGCACCTTATGTTATGGATGGATCGTCACCATTTGTCCTCTTCATAATAATCTCCAATAGTTCGCTCTAGGCGATCGCCATTGCCGAACGTTAGTTGGCTGTAGTCTGGGGTGCTCTCAACTCGGCGACAGATACTGTTACCTCCTCGGCCGGTTTGACACTAGTATTTTTATGACTTACCAGAAGTGCTGAGTCCAATGTAGTCTGATGAAAATGCACGTTATCATCCATAAGTGTGATCGTTTTGCCCTCTTCATAATAATCTCAAAATCGCGATCGCCATTGGTACCTTTCTACTCACTGCTGATCCCTCTCTAGTGCTCTCAACTGCAGCATGGGGGGCCCAACACTAAACTAGCCCAGTTCAAAAGGTAGGCGATACTGCCACCTATCGGGATTCGATCGTCATTTCAATTCTAACTTACTCAGAGGTCCCAGGAACACACACCAAGGTCCGCGTGACTGTTTAGAATAATAATAATAATAAAAAACGAAAAACGAGAAATCTCCATCGCTGGCTTTGAAAAACGTGAAATCTCGTTTTTGGCGCTCAATGAGTTAAACTAGAATACAAATGTCAGTGTTCTAAATTAATGGATGTATTAGTCTATACAATCCACAGCAGGAAATATTATTCATCAAACGGGACACTATGTTTCGTTTTCGCTAAATTTGAACAATCCCCTCCTACTGGCGCTTGTAGTGAATATAAAGTGGGAAACTGTTGCAGGTGAATAATAAGATATCTCGGCATCCAAAAGGTTTTAGAAAAAGGTTTTAAACGTGTTATAATCAGCCTGGCATGCTAGGCCTACTCCAGAGTTCCAGATCAGTCATTGCACCCCTCTGTTTAGCATCACTACCTCCTCTGTGTTGGAAAGAAAGGAAAAATACCCAAACGCTTGCAAAAGTGATTTTAATTCTAGAAACAACTGAAGTAATGTGATTCCACATTTATGATTTTGACCTAAAAATAAAAAGTGATCGATTTTATTTTTATTTTGCCGTCGTTTAATTTTTGTAAAATCTTCTCTCCAAGCGAGGGCTTCCGGTCTCCATTCGTTTAAGCAGATACCAGGCATTTGTTTTGTTCTTCCTCGCCGGTTAGCAGGGCGGCGAGGTGTTCTGGGTGCTCCTACTTCAAGTTCAAGTTCTTTAATAGTTGTCATACAGAAGTACAGAATACTTTCATACAAAATGCTTCTTACTGTTACGCTCCAGAGACTGTGCTAGACAAGATAGTATCAAATAACATAATAACATAATATAGCATGAATTTAGAAGAAGAAAATGAGGTCACAGTGTTCGGTATAGACATATGTACAATGTTCTGAGTTACCATATAATATACAATACACAATACTATGCAGTGTACTAATGTACAGTACTATCTAGTGCAAAGCAGAAATGGGATGAGGTACAATTTTAGGTACAATTTACAGTAAGGTGTACGAGTTGTAGTGCAATCCTTCATCCATAAATATAAAGTGTGGGGAGTGGGTGCTACAGTGTGTTTGTTTAAAGTGGGTGTGTGCTATAAGTGTGTGGAGTGGGTGCTACAGTGTGTTTGTTTAAAGTGAGTGTGTGCGTGTGGATGTGTGTGCTATGTGCGTTTGGTGGTTGTTGTTGTGTAGTGTTCATTCATTGTTCGTTTAGCAGCCTGATGGCCTGGGGATAGAAGCTTCTTCTGAGTCTTTCTGTGCTCGCCTTGAGACTCCTGTATCGCTTGCCTGACCGCAGCAGTTCAAAGAGGCAGTTGTTCGGGTGACTGGAGTCTTTAATGATTCTCTTAGCCTTGCCCTTGCAACGCTTGTAGTAAATGTTCTGGAGGGTGGGGAGCCCCCCTCCAATTGTGCGTTCGGCTGAACGTGTCACTCTTTGTAGTCTGCTTTGGTCTTGTGCAGTGCTATTCCCAAACCAGGAGGTGATGTTGCCGGTCAAGATGCTCTCTATTGTACATGAGTAGAAGTTCTTAAGGATCTTCTGGCTGACTTGGAACTTCCTTAGGCGCCTGAGGAAGTAGAGGCGTTGTCGTGCCTTCTTCACAACACCTAAGGAACCACTGCATGCTTCCTCGGAATGTAACCAAAACGAGGTCCATAGAAAGGACACTTCCTACTGCATCCTACCCATTTGAGACGGCCTAAAACTTAAAAAGTTCAACTTCCTATGCTACCTCTATAGGAAGCTTCATTTCAGCTTCATGGTGTATATATATTAACAATATATATTTATTATTTGAAAGCTGTTAACTGCTGTCCGCTGTAAATTTGATAAAGGTTGTTGTTTAGGTAGGAAATTAATATAGATTTGATTCACAGAAGCAAATGATATCATCAACATAATGTTTCCACAGCTTAATGTTAAAAAACCAAAGGGTTCTTGTCACTGAACACACAGGGCGACAGGGAATCAATCAGGGAATCAATCAATCAATCAAATTTATTTGTATAGCACATTTAGACATGACACTTGTCAACCAAAGTGCTTCACAGTAAGTCGCATACCAAAGAAAGTGCTCCTAAAGTATAAAATAAACAGAAAATATAAACAACCAACGGACAGATAAAGAAACCGAACAACACGTCAAAACAAACAAGGCAAGAGTCAGAGTGAGTCAGGGAAGGCTAGGGAGTATAGATGAGTTTTGAGTTTAGATTTAAAGGACTCTATGGAGGGGGCAGATTTGACGGACATTCATTCAATCTTTATTTATACTCGATAATACACTGAGTAATTAAACTCATTTACAGTGCCGTCGAGATGTTACATACACAAGTGTCACAGTGTGTTCATAAATATAAAGACATCAGACAATCAGAATAATTGAGAGCACATTTTAAAATACATTAAAAAAAAAATAATAAAACATCTTTTAAAAAGAATAAAATAGCTCAAAATTAAAACAGAGGTAATAATTTAAAAACAATTACATATTGTGGTGACCTGATTGGTCATTAAGGTTCTAAACCGACCCATAGACACTAGAGTGTCTAGTTTCAGTGTTTCCTGCAGGGTATTCCATGATGTAGGGGCAAAAAAGCCAAAAGCAGATCTACCAAGTTCAGTACAAACTCTAGGCACTCTAAGTGTAAGCCAAAAACTGGATCGTGTACGACAGGGTCCAGTGGTCCATTCCAATAAAGAACTAATATAATTTGGACAATCTCTAATTATGGCTTTATAGATAAAAAGATTGCAATGCAACTTACGTCTTTCTGCCAGAGAGGCCCACCCGACCTTATTATATAGGATACAATGGTGAGTACCATAACTATCACCGGTGATAAATCTAATGGCTGAATGATAAACAGAGTCTAAGGGCTTAAGAGTGGAAGCCGCTGCATGTCTATAAATCACATCTCCGTAATCCAAAACAGATAGGAACACTGCTTCAACAACTCTCTTTCTACTAATCATAGGGAAGTTGGCTCTATTTCTATACAAAAAGCCATGGGGATGCTGTTCCAGCAGTCAGGGGCTGCGACAGCAAAAGCACCCCCCCCCCCCTAGACTTGAAGTTGGACCTACGGGTGGTTAGGAGACCCTTATCCGCTGATCTGAGGGCCCTGACGTTGGTATATAGGGGGTGAGGAGGTCTGCTAGGTAGGCTCAGGAGGTAGAGCAGTCGTCTGGTAATCCTGAGGTTCTTGGTCCCGCTCCTCCCGGGCAGTGTGTTGAAGTGTCCTTGAGCAAGACACTTAACCCCTAACTGGTCCCGATGAGCAGGTTGGCACCTTGCATAGTCGCCTCCGTAATCGGTGTGTGAATGTGTGAGTGAATGGGTAAAATGTGAGGAACAAATTGCAAAGCGCTTTGGATAAAAGCACTATATAAATGTACCATTTAACATTTTACCATTTACACAGTCGCTTTCCCAACAACGTTAGCATAGTTCGGCACAACAGAAGTACTCTGTAGAAGTAGTCTGTACCAAGAGTCTGAATATATAATTTGTCTTCTCCCCCCATATCTCTTCCCTCTCAGCGGTATGTGACATCGGCTCAGCCTCCTTCAAGTACGACATGCGGCGTCTGAGTGAGATCCTGGCGTTTCCCAGAGCCTGGTACCGTCGCAGCATCGCCAGGCGTCTCTTCCTGGGAGACCAGACCATCAACATGCCAGGTGACTCATTCACTCTGCTGTAGGCCTTTGAGAACATAATCTCTATTTGTAAAAGTACAGTATCTATTTGAAATGCAGACAAGTAAGGTTGGCCGAAGCTGAGAGGAGTATTGGGATTGTATAACTAGTGGAGTCATTGGTTTCTCAAGGTCATTTTGCTCAAGAGTGCTGCCTTCAGCAGGATCTGTTATTTTGTTGTTTAGTTATTCATTGAATTATCATTACTTTGGTGTTTGACATTTGAGTCTCATTGATGAGGAAAATTAGGAAATTAGTTTTTGGTTACTTAACCCATTGCAACCGGGAAACACATTTGTGTGTATATGCAGGCTATATAGTGAATTTTTTGCAGGCGTTTTAGGTCTAAATAGGTTAAAGACCTAAGTGTCTGGAAGGATTAAAACAGTTGCTTAGGGGGGAGTGCTAGGCAAGATTAAGTCCAGTTGCCAGCTCCCATCAGGAACTCAAGATTTACTGTAAATATGGCAGCTCACACAAATTCAAATGTTGACTGTCTTCATTTATCAAACACCTCTATGAATCTAGGAACATTTTAATTCCTACAATATGTACCCCTTAGAAAATGCTCTCAATATTTAGGCTATTCCCAAGGTATCATGTTAAAGGTGCTTTAGATCAGTGTTTTTTTTATGCTGCACTTTTATTTTGAAGGACATACGTTTCCCATGATGCAGCACGCGTGCAGTAGCCGTTTGCTGCCAGCGTTGTCATGACTAACACTAACGTTGTCACATCAGTTAGCGCTCATTGATTCGAGCATTTGTAAACATGGCGAAATGCAAATACGACACTGACTACATTAAATATGGGTTTTCTTACATTGAGGACAAAAGAGAGGGACCAAAACCTCAGTGTGTGGTGTGCTGTGAAGTGCTAGCACATGAAAGCAAGAAGCCATCAAAAATGAATATTCTTCATAATACAATGCTGTTCAGTATCCCCTGATAGGGTAATCTCTGCTACAGTTCAATTTAGATTCATGAGCTTGATGAGCATCACCAGTTTAAACTTGTTTAAAAGGCGTATGCCTGTAATTCAAGATAAGTCTGCCTTTTTATTTAATACAATAAAAGTCTGCCTTTTTATTTCATATTTCATACATTTACATTTTGATTCTTGAATCATGATGGGCATCATCAGTTTAAACTTGTTTAAAAAGAATATTATGCCTGTAATTCAAGATAAATCTGCCTTCTGTAGTTCTCTGTAGCTCACTTGGTAAAGCATGGCACTAACAATGCTGAGGTTGTGGGTTAGATCCCATGGGACTACCTATACTGAAAATATATGCACTCATGTACTGTACGTTGCTATGGATAAAAGGCAAGCGTCTGCTAAGAAGCATATATATTCTTTTTATTTAAATTTTTCATTGGGTTTTAGCCCTAGTTGCACTTTTGTTGTACTTGTTTTTTTTAACAATGCATGAAGGATTGTGTATTACTGCACAATATATTTTTTTAAATAAATCAGTGGTTAAAAGATTTGGGTCGCAACTTAACACTTTGGCTGCCATGAAACGTGTTTAGACGTCATTGGTGGCCATGCTCAAGTTGCCGGAGGACGCTGTACAGCGTCCTTATATCAATATTTCAAAAATCTGCGATCGGATTCATATGTCCCCTCCGCTGGCCTGAGATCCACCAGCAGGACCCACTGAGCTCTCTGGCGGTTCAGGAGCGCCATCTGGTGGCCGATCGGCGCAATCGCTTAACAGGATGTGCCATAGAGGTTGTGCTAGACGTCCGTATTACTTCCGGGCACTCGCTATAGGTCCCGGGACTCTGGCTCGTCACGCTACACAGTGATCGATTGCCAATAACTCGATAAACAACATGATTTGGACGTATATACCATTATACAAGCTGGAGATGGACCGGGTAAATTTACATCCCATAATGATGAGATTTCTACTCTACGATGATCGCCCAACGGCGCGCGGAGACTGGGGTGAGTTTTAGCGTGTAACATTACCGTCTTCGATACTAACTGCTATTATCAACATTTGACCCACATTAGATGATTGGTATAACGCTGCCCACGGAATTATAAACGCCCCCTAGCCCATCCGGTCAACATCAGATGACGTGTAGTAACTTCTAGAAGTACGTCTAGTTGGAATTTTTTATATCGCGCTGATTGCCATAAAACTGTATTGCATCATCAATATAATGCATTTGGGGCTATAGATCACGTTCTGGAGAAAGCTGCAGAAAGAGATGAAAACATACTTATACATTAGACCATACTTTACTATGAATATGTGAATGAAAAAGTTTAACGTTGCTACACAATGAACAATACATATAGGACTTTGAATGGGCCCTAATAATGGCAATGTAGCAATAGAATTTAAAAAGTTATAGCCATGCAAAGAAGGGGTACTTCTCCATAGACAAATAGAGCCGGCAACCTATGGTATATCATGAATTTAACCCAAGGCAACCAAAGTGTTAATGCCTAAGGAAAAATGTGGGTCCTGAGGCTAGACCAGTTGAGAATCACTGCTTTAGATAATAGAGTAATCCTTTTTTTATTAAATTTTTTTTATAAATAATACATCCACAGCGCTTTTAGAAAGGTGCAGAATAAAAGTATTGCCCCCCCCCCCCCCCCCCACCCAAAACAATTATTGATTAATTAATTTATAATTTAACACTTTGATCGCCGGGGTTAAATTCATAATTTACCATCCCTCGCCAGCCCTATTTAACATGGAGAAGTTCCCCTTCTTTGCAGGGCTATAACTTTTTAAATTGTATTGCTAAATTGACATTACTATGGCCCATTCAACGTCCTATATCTATTGTTCAGGGTGTAGCAACGTTATACTTTTTCATTCACATATTCATACTAAAATACGGTCTAAAGTATAAGTATGTTTTTATCGTTTTCTGCAGCTTTCTCCAGAACTTGATTTATAGCCCCAAATGCATTATATTGATGATGAAATACAGTTTGGTAGGAATCTGTGCGAGATAAAAAATGTCAACTGGACGTGCTTCTAGGAGTTACTACGTATGATCTGATGATGACCGGATGGGGGGGGGGGTCGTTTATAATTCCGTGGCCAACGTTCGATGATTCATCTAGTGTGGGTGATATGATCATTAGAGCAGTTAGTATCGAAGACGTTAAAAAATAACGTTGAAACTCACCGTAGCTTCCTCGCGCCATTGGGAGATGAGCGTGGAACAGAAATTTTTCTATTATGGGATGTAGAAATATCCCATCCATTTCCAGGTTGTATAATAGTATATACGTCCAAATCATGTTGTTTATCGAGTTATTGGTAACGGATTGCTATCCGTTGTGATCAGCTCGAGTCCTGGGACTATTAGCGAGTGATCGGACCGAATTGAAATTAGCACCAGCTTCCACTTCTTGTTTCTGCCCTGGGCGATCCGCCGATCGGCCACCAGATGGCGCTCTTGAACCGTTGGAGAGTTGAGAGGGGCTCAACAGTACATCTCATGTCTCCGGGGGAGAAATATGATTTCGATCACAGATTTTTGAAATATTGATATCAAAGACGCTGTCCAGCGTCTTCGGCAGAATGAGCATGGCAAGGAAAGACGTGTTTCAGCGTTTTCGGCGATTAAAGTGTTAAAAAGAAAATAGTTGCGGGTCCAAAATGAATGTTGTTGTTTACATGTTGCAGTCCCCTCCGCTTGTATGCGTTCTACAACGGAGTTCGGCGATTCATTTCTGGTCATGTGACATGTACGCCCAATCGTGGGACCGCAAGTGTCTACACTGGTTAAGCTTAGGCGCTCTTTCGAAGTTGGTTAAGGTTAGAGTTTGTCTTAGAGCATGGCGATAGATTCTTTCGACGGTTAAGCTTAGGCGCTCTTTCGAAGTTGGTTAAGGTTAGAGTTTGTCTTAGAGCATGGCGATAGATTCTTTCGACGGTTAAGCTTAGGCACTCTTTCGAAGTTGGTTAAGGTTAGAGTTTGTCTTAGAGCATGGCGATAGAACGCCAGGTGCTTTGCAGGCTGTTTGACGCGGAAATGGGCAAGTGGCCAATCAGATTCGCAAAATCGCCGAACTCCGTTGTAGAAAGCATGGACGCGTCCCCTCCCTACTTCCCATTTCCCCACGTGGAATGCGCCTGATTGGACAAATTACATGATGGTGCTCTAGTGTGACATCTAGTGGCTGAATGTTATCTATAGCACCTATAATTTTTAATATCTCTTCCTTCGAGCCAACATCTCTCTCTGTGGTCCAGCTGACATTTCCGAACATTAACCGTCCTCCTTTCCTTCCACCTCCCCCAGCCTCCGGCCCCGCCACCCCGGACTCCTTTGAGAACCAGCACTTATCCCCAGAGTCCAGCCGCAAAGCCTACTGGAGGACCTGGGATGGCAGTACCGGCGGACAGCACATGCCCCAGTCCCCCAACGTATTCTCGGATCACTCCACCGGGAACATATCCCACCTCAAGTCCCCGGTGCCAGGACGCACCAGAAGCATATCAGATTCCTCCGCCCCTAGAAGAGGTACGTCCCAATGTTTGATTCTCCCAGCGATGCTGTTTGAAGGCACCAGCTGTTCCAATTTGTTATCCAACTTTTGGGGGCTCTAGCTTGCTAGTTTTTTAAGCTTTTTAGGGTATCATATGAAACTAGACATCAGGAATCTGTTATGCTAGCGTGGGGCTAAATAATGCTCCTGTTGTGAAGACACAGGAATTGTATACAAATATTGAGATCTTCAAGCTACTGTATATGCTGAGTGCATGTTCTCTAGGGATCCTCCAGAGAACACACTTGAGTTGTCATGAATTACATGTATGATGTTTGTCAATTTAAAAGATAATTTCTCAAGTCAAGAAAGTAGTTTGACTCAGTTAGCTAATGTTTGCTAGCAATATTGATAGCGTTTGATGCTATAATGTAACGTTAGCTAGCTGACGATTACACTTTTTTAAATTGACAAACATCATATGTGTTCATGGTACAATTCAAACAATAGAAAAATTATTTCTGTGGTCCAGCGGAAGGGGAGGGACTTTGTCTCTCTATGTGCACAATACAGCCGACAAGGACAATGGAACATTTTATGTTATTAATTATTAAATAAATAATAATAATAATTCAAAGACAAAACTTGAGCCATTTTGAAAGACATAGTGGAGTAACGTGGACACAAGCAATGGCATTTATTGACTCCTATGGGGCACTACAGTAAGAATTCAAAGTCCCTCAACCCCACTGTATGTTTGTCCTAGAGATGTGAAACTTGATACATTTTTGGTCATCATTTTGGAATATTGGAAAATCTTGGATTTGTTCATTCCTTGTCATACAGTGGAACCTGGTCCATTGCTGCCATACAGCTATATGTATTATTATCATTAACCCTTTCACTGCCACACTACAGAACCGTATGTACTGTGTGGTAGTGAAAGGGTTAAAGGTGCTATAGAATTTAATGTTAAATAATCATTTTAAAATAAATATATATATAATAAATAAATTGTCTTTTATAAAAAGATATCCATAGAACCTTTGGATTAATGAATTTGTGCGGTTCCAAAATGAATGTTGTCGTTTACATGTATCCCCTCGCTACTTACCATTTCCCCACATGCACCTGACTGGATAAATGACATGCTGATACTGTAGTGTGGCATCTAGTGGCTGAATGTTATCTATAGCAGCTTTTTGAATTGGATTTCGAAATATTTGAATAGAATCATTAGAATATATTATTACGTATTCCCTCTCTTTTAGAATCAGTGACCAAAACGTCCACGCCGTCGTTCAGTAAGAACATCAAGGCGGCCGGCCAGCAGGGAACGCCGTGGGAGACTCTGGTGGTGTTTGCCATCAACCTGAAGCAGCTCAACGTCCAGATGAACATGAGCAATGTCATGGGGAACAACACGTAAGTCATCGCAGTTAATGGGACCGCCTATTTCCACACTGTGGTTTTGCAGGTTGTCATCACAAACAAATAGTTTTTCATATCTACTTGAGGTTGGGGTAGAGACGTGAACTCTCTAGTAGTGTTAAGTGTTGTTGTTGTAGTGGTAGCAGTCGGTCTTGTGCTGATTGTTCAGAGGGGTTGCCCTTCTCTATCCATGCTTCTGTTCATGTTTTAGCTCTCAGACTGGACAGAAGGATGGAAGCTGACGACCCCAGTTGCTAAAGCGTTTGGTTTAAGTTTGGTATTCTCCATGGCGTTGCTTATTATTTGAACTTGCGACAGTGGCTCGGGAGGTAGAGCAGTCGTCTGGCAATCCAGAGGTTCCCGGTTCGATTCCCGCTCCTCCCGGGCAGCGTGTCGATGTGTCCTTGAGCAAGACACTTAACCCCTAATTGCTCCCGATGAGCAGGGTGGCACCTTGCATGGTTGCCTCCGCCGTCGGTGTGTGAATGTGTGAGTGAATGGGTAAAATGTGAGTAACAAATTGTAAAGCGCTTTGGATAAAATCGCTATATAAAAAAGCAGCCATTTACCATTTATCATAGTTGAGCTATTGTCATTGAACACTGAACCTTATACACACCCATAGACCATACCATCTCCTGCCTCAAATCTTCACCTCAATTTCCAAGAAGCAATTGTATAAATATTTGATATCACACCTATTTACACTGTACTTAGATTGTACTTAGGTTGTACTTTAGTTTATATATTGTATTGTATAGTGTTATTCCTTTTTTTACTGTATGAAGCACATTCTCAGGGGCTCATACAGAACAAAGCATTTCACTGTGAAGTACATGTACGTTTATGTGTGACAAATAAAAACAAACTTGAAACTTGAACTTATGATATCTCACCTTCACAAGTGATATTGAGAGTAATTTCTACATGATGGAGAGCATACTTGTATACTTGTATGCCGTGACAAATAAAACTCTTGACTTGAGCTATCCATCATTCAACTGGATCACATCACTGGCAGCCTGCCACTCACTGTTGTGTTGTTTGCCCTCCAGCTGGACCACCAGTGGACTGAAGAGCCAAGGCCGCCTGTCGGTGGGCAGCAACAGGGACCGGGAGATCAGCATGTCCGTGGGCCTGGGACGCTCCAAGCTCGACTCCAAGGGCGGGGTGGTGGGAGGCAACATAGACGTCAACACCCTAGAGATGGTCTGTAAGTCGACAAAATAGGACCTTCTCTGTTTTCTTCTACAACCATCTATAAGCCAGTTATTGCAGCGCCAGGTCCAGTGAAGACGGGTGTGTGTAGACCTCTGATTTAGAATTTGGAGAAGAGAGGTTTTTCAAGGGATATTTCACCTGTCGAGTTAAAGCAGTCTTACCTCTTATGTACAGTCGTCTACTAGCTAGCAACCACTGCTGTCCCTGTCGTCTGCAGTCAACACCACCATTCCTCCCAGGTGTCAGGCTCCTCGTTCACTTCCAGATCTAGTCTAAATAGTATACGTCTGAGGTATAAACAAAGTACTACTGTGCGGATTTCAATAAAAAAAATTAAGGGAAAGAAATCTCTTCCAGTCAAAGGTACATGTTTGGTTTGGCATTTGATGTGTCTTTATAGATTTCCTTATTTCCTGCCTTGCATGGAATGTTTGGGGAGTGGTGACCATGGTTACCTGCTGCCTTGCTGGAAGACATTTATATGAAGAGTTGACCTTTGGTCAAACTACACCTAAGTGAGAAATAGCTAATTTACTGATAATTTGATTTGATTAGCTAAAAGAAACGAGTACCTTTGACACAGAAACATATTACACAGAATAATATTGCTGTATGGTTTGTTTATAATTCAGAAGTATAATATTTCAACTAGGTCCTCAAAATGAATGGAAGTGAATGAGGAGTCTGACACCTCGGTGGAATAGTGGTGATGACATGGGGAGTGGTTGCTAGCTTAGATGACTTTGACTGCAGATTTTTTAAATAGTAGTGAAATATTAGAACTTTTGCTAATAATTATTGCAGCTTTAACCAACCCATGTGTTTATATTGTCTCAGCCCACATCTCTGAGCACCCAAACCAGCAGCCCAGCCATAAGATCCAGGTCACCATGGGCTCCACAGAGGCCAGAGTGGACTATATGGGCTCCAGCATTCTCATGGGAGTCTTCAGCAACGCTGACCTTAAGCTCCAGGATGAATGGAAGGTCAACCTGTGCACCGTGGACGCCAGCCTGTCAGAGAAAAGGTATTGACCTTATTCACCTGGTCGCCATCTTAAAGCTATAATATGTAACATTTCCACATTAGAATGTTTAAAAAATTACTAGACAGTGGCTCAGGAGGTAGAGCGGTCTTTTGGTAATCGTAACGGTCCCAGTTCAATTCCCGCTCCTCCTCGCCGAAGTGTCCCGATCAGCAGGTTGGCACCATGCACGGTGTGTGAATGTGAGGAACAAAATTGTAAAGCGGTTTGGATAAAAGCTCTATATAAATGCACCATTTTCCATATATTCAGTTGAGTTCTTACATTACCCTGTGTCCTGTAGTCTCTTCTCAGTCGTGTCATATCTTCTTTACCCCCTTCCTAACCACCCCGTAGTGCAACAATTTGCTGTGCCTCCAATATCATGCTGTGACCGGTTGCCTCCGAAGTAGCTTTTTTTTATTTATTTTTTTATTTTTAGCGGAAGTAGCTATCATTTTATTTTCCATTAAAAAAAACTTGAATGTTTTGCTATACGCTACCATATCTATGAAACTGACCCTACTGGTTAGAACGATTGACAATTCCCTGACTAAAAAAACAAACTACAGTGGCTCAGGAGGTAGAGCAGTCGTCTGGTAATCCAGAGGTTCCCAGTTAGATTCCCGCTCTTCCCGGGCAGCGTGGGAAGTGTCCATGAGCAAGACTTAACCCCTAACTGCTCCTGATGAGCAGATTGCCACCTTGCATGGTTGTGTGAATGTGTGAGTGAATGGGTAAATGTGAGGAACAAATTGTAAAGCGCTCTGGATTAAAAGCGCTATATAAATGCACCATTTACCATTTATTTTACCACCCAAATCTGTGTTTTATTTAACTATCTGCCGGAGTGTAGCGTTCATGGCGCTAGCATTTTCCATTCACTTACATGAAGCGGTTAGCATTAGCTTTGTTGTGCTAATACTTTTGAGCTACTTATCAACTCTGTGGTTTGGATTTGGGTGATGTACCCCAGTCTGCTAGTAGTTGTAGCCGTGTAGCTGAATTATTAATCTAGATAAAAGAAAAGTCTTCATTTTAACAATGAAGACAACAACTTCCATGATCCCACACTCCTTCACAACGTCATCAAATGCCATCTTCTGTTATTGTTTTGAGTGAGATACCCCTAGTGGTAGAAGATTACATAATTGCACTTTTAAATAAAATAAAATTTTGTATCACAAAGGGGCTGGCGTGGATAAACCAAGTAATATATGGCTGCTGACTCGCATGAATGCACTCTCCGATCCAAACACTGTCTCACTCTCCGGTCCCAGGATGGAACTCATCATAATCTCAAGTTCAAGTTCAAGTTCTTTAATAGTTGTCATACAGAAGTACAGAATACTTTCATACAAAATGCTTCTTACTGTTACGCTCCAGAGACTGTGCTAGACAAGATAGTATCAAATAACATAATAACATAATATAGCATGAATTTAGAAGAAGAAAATGAGGTCACAGTTGTTCGGTATAGACATATGTACAATGTTCTGAGTTACCATATAATATACAATACACAACTATGCAGTGTACTAATGTACAGTACTATCTAGTGCAAAGCAGAAATGGGATGAGGTACAATTTTAGGTACAATTTACAGTAAGGTGTACGAGTTGTAGTGCAATCCTTCATCCATAAATATAAAGTGTGGGGAGTGGGTGCTACAGTGTGTTTGTTTAAAGTGGGTGTGTGCTATAAAGTGTGTGTAGTGGGTGCTACAGTGTGTTTGTTTAAAGTGAGTGTGTGCGTGTGGATGTGTGTGCTATGTGTGTTTGGTGGTTGTTGTTGTGTAGTGTTCATTCATTGTTCGTTTAGCAGCCTGATGGCCTGGGGATAGAAGCTACTTCTGAGTCTTTCTGTGCTCGCCTTGAGACTCCTGTATCGCTTGCCTGACGGCAGCAGTTCAAAGAGGCAGTTGTTCGGGTGGCTCGAGTCCTTAATAATTCTCTTAGCCTTCCCCTTGCAACGCTTGTAGTAAATGTTCTGGAGGGTGGGGAGCCCCCCTCCAATTGTGCGTTCGGCTGAACGTGTCACTCTTTGTAGTCTGCTTTGGTCTTTTGCAGTGCTATTCCCAAACCAGGAGGTGATGTTGCCGGTCAAGATGCTCTCTATTGTACATGAGTAGAAGTTCTTAAGGATCTTCTGGCTGACTTGGAACTTCCTTAGGCGCCTGAGGAAGTAGAGGCGTTGTCGTGCCTTCTTCACCACACTGTTAATGTGTGTGGTCCATTTCAAGTCCTCGGATATGTGGGCTCCGAGGTACTTGAAGCTGTTGACTCTCTCAACCGGTGCCCCGTCGATGCTGAGGGGGCTGTAGTCCTTGACCCCCGACCTCCTGAAGTCCACAATCATCTCCTTTGTTTTGCTGACGTTCAGGGAGAGGCTGTTTTCCTGGCACCATCCCGCCAGGACCTTGACCTCTTCCAGGTAGGCCCTCTCGTCGTTGGCAGAGATCAGGCCCACCACCACTGTGTCGTCAGCAAATTTGACGATTGTATTGCTACTCCGCTGAGCCACACAGTCGTGTGTGTACAGGGAGTAGAGGAGGGGACTCAGAACACAGCCCTGGGGGGCCCCTATGTTGAGGGTGATGGATGAGGAGGTGCAGTTGCCTGCTCTCACCACCTGGGGTCTGCCAGTCAGGAAGTCCAAGACCCACTGGCAGAGGTCATAGCCCAAGCCCAGGTCCCTGAGCTTGGCTATGAGTATGGAGGGGACTATGGTATTGAATGCCGAGCTGTAGTCGATGAATAGCATTCTCACATAGTTCCCCTGCCTCTTGTCCAGGTGTGATGCTGCTGTGTGCAGCACATGGGATATGGCGTCCTCCGTGGACCTGTTGGGGCGGTATGCAAATTGCAGGGGGTCCATGTTGATGGGGAGGGAGGAGCAGATGTAGCCCTTTACTAGCTTCTCAAAGCACTTCATGGCTATGGAGGTGAGAGCTACAGGGCGGTAGTCGTTGAGGCAAGCAGGCTTGGATTTTTTGGGTACAGGGATAATAGTGGACTTCTTCAGGCAGGTGGGGATGACAGCCTGTTCTAAGGACAGGTTAAATATGTCAGTGAATACTGGGGCCAGTTGGTCGGCACAGACTTTTAGGACGCGGCCGGGGATGCCGTCCGGACCTGCTGCCTTCCTGATATTCACTTTTTTAAAGGTCCGCCTCACCTCATGCTCTGTTACTGCTTTCTGCTTTTAATCTTCACCTTAAAAGCTGTTTATATGTTTATAAACCTAACCCTTACCTTAAATATAACCCTTACCTTAACCCTTACCTTTACCTCACTGGAGACCTGATGACTAACCATGAACTAAAATGGCGATGAAAAAAAATATATATATACAGTCGGGTCCATAAATATTTGGCCATCAACACAATTTTCATAATTTTGGCTCTGTACACCACCACAATGGATTTGAAATGAAACAATCAAGAATCAAGCAACCAAAGAGTTTTTTAAGGCAAAGAAGTGGAATCCAATTGAGCATGCATTTCACTTGCTGAAGACAAAACTGAAGGGAAAATGCCCCAAGAACAAGCAGAAACTGAAGACCGTTGCAGTAGAGGCCTGGCAGAGCATCACCAGGGATTAAACCCAGCGTATGGTGATGTCTATGGATTCAAGACTTCCAGTCATCAACTCCAAAGGATTTGCAACCAAGTATTAAAAGTGACAATTTGATTTTGTTAGTTTGTCCAATTACTTTTGGTACCTTTTATTAAAAAAAAAAAAAAAAAAAAAAAAAAAAAAAAAAAAAAGGTGCACATGTAGAAACTTGTAATTCCTACACTGTTCACCTGATTTGGATGTAAATACCCTCAAATGAAAGCTGAAAGTCTGCACTTAAAGCACATCTTGACCAAGTCCATTGTGGTGGTGTACAGAGCCAGAATTGTGAAAACTATCAATGTCCAGATATTTATGGACCTGACTGTATATACAGTAGAACGTCACTTCTGCGGTTTAACACCAAGGGATCTTTCACCAACACACTAGCTTGATTTGTCCACCTTTTCTTTCATGTTTCACTCTCAACTTCATCGCCTCTCTCTCTTCTAATCCCTCTGTGTCTTCCTCCTCTGTTGTCTTTCCCAGTGAGATCTTTGTCCATGGCGACCTGCAGTGGGACATCTTCCAGGTGATCATCTCGCGCTCCACCACCCCGGACCTCATCAAGATTGGCATGAAGCTGCAGGAGTTCTTCACCCAGCAGTTTGACACCAGCAAGCGGGCCCTGTCCACCTGGGGGCCCGGCCCCTACCTGCCACCCAAAGCCCCGGTCATCAACGTGGATAAAGGAGATGCAGAGCTCTGTAAGCAGCACAGCCCCTTTTGATGTTGATTTGCTGTGACGTAAGACGCACGGTTGAGGAGTGTTGTGGATTTCACACAGTTTCACAGAATGTACTAGTTTTTCACTGAGTGAATTAGTATTTACGGAGCCTCGAAGTGGCTGATGATATATCGAGGCCACGTTTGACTACATTGAGTGCTCAAAATGGTATTGCGCACACACACACACCCACTTACATCAGGGCTGCTTCGCACCTTGAAGTGAGACTCACACATTGAAGTGAGACTCACACCATGAAGTGAGCCTCACACATTGAAGTGAGACTCACACCATGAAGTGAGACTCACACCATGAAGTGAGACTCACACATTGAAGTGAGACTCACATTGAAGTGAGACTCACACCATGAAGTGAGACTCACACATTGAAGTGAGACTCACACATTGAAGTGAGACTCACACATTGAAGTGAGACTCACACCATGAAGTGAGACTCACACCATGAAGTGAGACTCGCACATTGAAGTGAGACTCACACCATGAAGTGAGACTCACACCATGAAGTGAGACTCACACATTGAAGTGAGACTCACACCATGAAGTGAGACTCACACCATGAAGTGAGACTCGCACATTGAAGTGAGACTCACACATTGAAGTGAGACTCACCATGAAGTGAGACTCACGCCTTGAAGTGAGACTCACACTTCCACACGCCACCTCCTGTTTCTCACACTTGAAAAAGTGGATGTAGCCTATGTCTAGAACAGTGTCCCGCCTGTCTGTCAGTCTGTCTCCACAGATGCAGACCAATCAGAGCTCATGATTTGACTGACGCAGCCATCCAGACAACAGACCAAGCTCTGCGTGCTGCCTATCAAACCATGATATGAATTCATGCAATTCATGGAAATGAATTGGATGCATATGTGTCTGATAATTGTCACAAACTAAGCTACATTCACCAGCAACACACAGGAGCTTGGCAATATCCTCTTTGATAACAGAAGTAGATCAACATTAGCATTGTGCTAATCAAGGGCGGCTACGTGGCATAGTGGGCAAGGCACTCGCCACAAAATGCTGGAGACGCTGGGCTCGTCAGTTCGAGCCCAGCGCTCCACATTTGTTTTCAGTTTAGCTGGTCGTCCGCAGTAATACACATTGGCCGTATTACGGGGAGGGAAACTGAAGGGTGGGGATCGGGCGTTGTGGACAGCGACTCCTACAGGTCGGTTGGTGCTCCTGCGCAGTAGAATCAGGAAGTGTCGGGGGCAGCGTGAGCCTCCCACGCGTTACTCCTCGCCACTGAGAGATCGAGCTGCGCAGGTGAAAAGATGCGACTGCTGTTACCTCAAGTACCGGAGGGGACTTGTGCTATGTATGACTTAGTCCACATTGCAGCCGGCTTGTGGGAGGCAAGAAACAGCGTCCGTGACAGGGGAGGGTTGAATTGGATGATACGAAATTGGGATGGGAGAAAATATAGAAAATGGGAGAAAAAGTGGATAAAAAAAAAAGCATTGTGCTAATCACGGTTAGCGTCAGTGAATGTTTGCTACTCGATATTTAGGCTACACATGTTGTCTTGTACAAAGACTTACAACTCACAAACCATACAATGCTGGGAATCATCAGTATGGCATTCAGATGAATTCATGAAATCTAACAGAAATATTGAGTAGCAAATATTAACTGATGTTAGCAATGCTAATAAAAATGTTCTATTTGTTTGGATGTGAACGGGATATGGCCAGTTACTTTAAAACTGTAGTTTACCAAACTACTACATACTTCACAATCTTAAGGGCACTTCGCCAAAAGAGAATGCCAATTTATTTTGCACATAATCTCACATATATCCCAAGGCTCTAAACTGTTTTGCACACATTCATTTAGTTTGAGTTATTGCAAGTTAATGGGCGTGAATATCTCCTCATCAGAGGACAGTGAATCATTGTGTTGTGTTAATTACAGCTCAATGAAATGATGTAGATGAAAGAATAGAGATGAGGATCGCAATAGGGATTGCTTTTTATTTGTACAGTATATACAGTTTAAACTTCACATCAGTGTTCTTGAACTAACAACAGTTGATTTCCGGACAGCTGTCACTTTTGTATGGAAAGGAATGATGGACCAATTATTATTTGGGACTTTCAGATAGAAAAATAGTGTAATTTAGTGTTCATTTGAGTCAATATTTAGTAAATATTAGCAAACATCAATGTTGAACATTCTGCTGTAATGTCTATAGGAGCCCAGCTCTATCAGATACTGTATCTATTGGACTCTGATAGACTCCCCTTGGTGCCCTGCTTTGGCTTACCCTCCTCCTCCCTTCTTTCTGCCAGACATGGACGCGGCCCACCATCGCCACTGGCCCGGCGTCCTCAAGGTGATCGCCGGCTGCCACATCTCCCTCTTCCAGATGCCGCTCCCGGAGGACACGGTGCAGCTGGGCGGCTCCATGAGTCTCCATGGTAACCACATGACCCTGGCCTGCTTCCACGGGCCCAACTTCCGCTCCAAGTCCTGGGCCCTGTTCCACCTGGAGGAGCCCAACATCGCCTTCTGGACAGAGGCTCAGAAGACCTGGGAAGACGGTGAGGAGGGAGCAGCTTCAACATGAGACATGAGCATGTGTATCTGAATCTCCTAGTCATATTCTCAGCATCATATTGAATTTAGGGGAGGACACAATACAGCAAGTATTAGTTTTGATTCTGATCATTTAGGCAGTGAAAGAAAATACCAACCTTTGTACTGTCTTTTACTAGTATGCACTCTGCTACTAAGCCTACCTTGCCTATATTACTACCTACCAATGTTGTAGTCGAGTCACTAAATCTCGAGTCTGAGTCAAGTTTCAAGTTTCTTTAATAGTTGTCATACAGAAGTACAGAATACTTTTATACAAAATGCTTCTTACTGTTACGCTCCAGAGACTGTGCAAGACAAGATAAGTATGAAATAAAATAACATAGTATAGCATGTAAATTAGAAGTAAAAAAAAAAATGAGGTCAGTGTTCAGTATAGACATATGTACAATGTTCGATGCAGAATAGACGTAACTGAGTTACCATATAATATACAATACTGTGCAGTGTACTAATACAATACTACGTATTGAACGTATACAGCATTTTCCGTTGTGAACAATCTTATTTGGAAACATGACGCACAGAATAATAGTATAAATAAATCCAATGAAGTAGTTAATTTCACAGACAACTCCGCTGAGGAGGAGGGAGACTATCTTCGGTGCGCCGGGAGCCAAGGATGTTGACTGACCCAGTCCTACAGAACCAGCACATTGACAGAAATAAATTACAAGCTGATCCGACATTTTGCACTGTAATGCCTGAAATGAACGAGTCGCTGAAGCACATTGCCTACCGCATACCTGTGCAACCCAATGGAGAATACAAACTCGTAACCACTATTTTGCGCTTGCGTTTGCCATATACTGCAAAATAAATGCCTTTTTTCGTTGAGGTTTTTTCAAGTTAGATTAAGACATTGCAAGGGTAGACTTAATTAAAACTGCTGTATGATCCTCTTGACTGAATTGCTGCTTTCAGCAGGCCAACTGCGCTCTACAATGCCTATTGTGCGTGTGTGAGCCCGTTGGTTTTGGTCAGTCATTATGGCTTCAGTGGATAACCCCGATCACCTGCATTTGAGTGATATTTTAATTACAGATACCCCAGCAATAACATTACAATTTAATTAAATAAAATTAGGCCTGGGTCGTGCGTTCCTCCCGGCCACCGGCAATACTTATCAGCCAAATGCAACGATAAACCATGGTGCATTCATTCGGAAAGACCTATTCCAAATGCTATTTATAGGGTTTGACAATAATTACACTAATGTCGCTATTTTACAATTAACTATAATGAATTACGGGTCATACAGAACACGGCAGTGTTGAAACTAATGCATGAAACTGATGAAAGCTTATTCCGTCCGTCTGCAGTCTTCATATTCTACAGCTTGGTAACATGTACACACGGTCTGAGCTGTGCGTAGATATACACACAATCTCAAGCACTCATTTAGATAAATCCCATACTTTGCTTAGAAGTCAGCATTGCCTTGGCTCGGGCTGATCGCTATACTAACTCGTTTGGCTGAGTTAGGGGGAGGGGAGCCGTGGGTGGGTCCTGGGCGTTGCGGACAGCGACCCCTACAGTTCGGTCGGGGCGCCTGCTCAGCGAAGGTAGGATCTGGTGAGAGGTAGTGCGGCCTCCCACACGTTACACTCTCCCAGTGAGAATCTGCGCGGCCAGGCTGGCTGCCGGCTGGCTGCACATGCGTCGGAGGAAAGCATGCGACAGTCTCCGGCCTCTCGGACCAACAGTAGGGGAAAGTGCGCAACAACCAGGAAGGGGGTTGGGAATCGTTGAGGTTTTTTCAAGTTAGATTAAGACATTGCAAGGGTAGACTTAATTAAAACTGCTGTATGATCCTCTTGACTGAATTGCTGCTTTCAGCAGGCCAACTGCGCTCTACAATGCCTATTGTGCGTGTGTGAGCCCGTTGGTTTTGGTCAGTCATTATGGCTTCAGTGGATAACCCCGATCACCTGCATTTGAGTGATATTTTAATTACAGATACCCCAGCAATAACATTACAATTTAATTAAATAAAATTAGGCCTGGGTCGTGCGTTCCTCCCGGCCACCGGCAATACTTATCAGCCAAATGCAACGATAAACCATGGTGCATTCATTCGGAAAGACCTATTCCAAATGCTATTTATAGGGTTTGACAATAATTACACTAATGTCGCTATTTTACAATTAACTATAATGAATTACGGGTCATACAGAACACGGCAGTGTTGAAACTAATGCATGAAACTGATGAAAGCTTATTCCGTCCGTCTGCAGTCTTCATATTCTACAGCTTGGTAACATGTACACACGGTCTGAGCTGTGCGTAGATATACACACAATCTCAAGCACTCATTTAGATAAATCCCATACTTTGCTTAGAAGTCAGCATTGCCTTGGCTCGGGCTGATCGCTATACTAACTCGTTTGGCTGAGTTAGGGGGAGGGGAGCCGTGGGTGGGTCCTGGGCGTTGCGGACAGCGACCCCTACAGTTCGGTCGGGGCGCCTGCTCAGCGAAGGTAGGATCTGGTGAGAGGTAGTGCGGCCTCCCACACGTTACACTCTCCCAGTGAGAATCTGCGCGGCCAGGCTGGCTGCCGGCTGGCTGCACATGCGTCGGAGGAAAGCATGCGACAGTCTCCGGCCTCTCGGACCAACAGTAGGGGAAAGTGCGCAACAACCAGGAAGGGGGTTGGGAATTGGCATAAGTACTAACAGTGGGATGGGAGAAAAATCGGAAAAAGAAGGAGGGAGAAAAAGATTAAAAAAAAAAAGAAAAAATTGGCCAGCTGTGGCTTATTAACACTTTGATCGCCATAGTTAAATTCATAATTTACCATCCCTAGCCAGCTCTATTTGTCTATGGAGAAGTTCCCCTTCTTTGCAGGGCTATAACTTTTTAAATTGTATTGCTAAATTGACATTATTATGGCCCATTCAATGTCCTATATCTATTGTTCAGGGTGTAGCAACGTTATACTTTTTCATTCACATATTCATACTAAAATACGGTCTAAAGTATAAGTATGTTTTTATCGTTTTCTGCAGCTTTCTCCAGAACTTGATTTATAGCCCCAAATGCATTATATTGATGATCAAATACAGTTTGGTAGCGATCGGTGCCAGATAAAAAATTTCAACTGGAGGTACTTCTAGAAGTTACTACGTATGATCTGATGTTGACCGGATGGGCGGGGGGTCGTTTATAATTCCGTGGGCAACGTTATATCATTCATCTAGTGTGGGTGATATGATCATTAGAGCAGTTAGTATCGAACACGTTAGAAAATAACGCTGAAACTCACCGTATCTTCCTCGCGCCGTTGGGGGATGAGCATGGAATAGAATTTTTTCTATTATGGGATGTCGAAATATCCGATCCATTTCCAGGTTGTATAATAGTATATACGTCCAAATCATGTTGTTTATCGAGTTATGTGCACCGATCGGTGTTCACTGTGTCAAGATGGAGTCCTGCTAATGATAGCGAGTGCCCGGACGAAATATGGGTGAGCACCACTTCATCCACATGACTTCCTGTTGGGCGATCTGCTGATCGGCCACCAGATGGCGCTCTTGAACCGTTAGAGAGTTGAGTGGAGCTCAGCAGTATATCTCAGGTCCCCGGGAGAGAAATATGATTTCGATCACAGATTTTTGAAATATTGATATCAAAGACGTGTTACGGCGTCTTCGGCAGAATGAGCATGGCGGGCAATGACGAGTTTCGGCGTTTCCGGCGATTAAAGTGTTAAACATAAAGATTTTAAAAGCTAATTCTGAGTTCTGAGTCTTTAAAGGGGAACTCCAACATTTTGGGAAATTAGCTTATTTAACATCTTCCCTGGAGTTAGACAAGAAGATTCATACCTTTTTTGTCTCTGTGCATGCATTTTAGCTTTGGGAATAGACGCTCCGTTAGCATAGCTTAGCTTCATCACTGGAAGTGAGGCAGGACAGTAGCCTTACAGTGCCTTACAGTGTATTGCAAGGTCTGACATTGACCAAATTTGATATGCATGACCTTGGTGGGCTCTAGGTCAACTCCTGAAAAGGGGGTCAATGTCAGACCTTGCAATCAAAAGTTAGGGGGCGCACTGAAATTATGGCAAGGGTTATTAGCCCCCTAACTTTTGATTGCAAAGTCTGACATTGACCCCCTTTTCAGGAGTTGACCTAGAGCCCACCAAGGTCATGCATATCAAGTTTGGTCAATGTCAGACCTTGCAATACACTGTAAGGCACTGTAAGGCTACTGTCCTGCCTCACTTCCAGTGATGAAGCTAAGCTATGCTAACGGAGCGTCTATTCCCAAAGCTAAAATGCACGCACGGAGACAAAAAAGGTATGTATCTTCTTGTCTAACTCCAGGGAAGATGTTAAATAAGCTAATTTCCCAAAATGTTGGAGTTCCCCTTTAACACTTTCAGTGCCACGGACGACATATCTCGTTTTATTAGCCCCCGCACTGAGTGCCGATGACGACAAATATAGTTTTATTAGCGATCTGAAATCATATTTCATCAACCGAGTCTCCCGTTGGTACAGCAGCCCCTACAGGAGCTCAGAATGGAAAAAAGCGCCGCCTATCGTCTATCCCTGTGTAACTGCAGGTCAGTCGCTTAGACTGACCTGGGATCTGTAGATATGTAGGGGTGGAGCCAGCTGGTTCCTTGTGCTGGCAAGAAGTCTGATCAACATGGAAGTCATCGCGGGACGGGAATCAGCCTGGAATATATATTTACAGCAGCCAATACTCAATCAATAAGCGTGATCGATATTTGGAATGGCGATCAGGAATTGGAATGATCTTTTTGGAGAACATCTGATCTGAGGTAAGGAATCTATTTTACCAGTCTTGGGATAATCAGAGTTGTATTCGCTGAGATCTCAGCGTTTGCCCTGTGTGAGATGTGTCTGTGTGTGCGCGATCGCTGATGAGGAAATAAGAGAATTGATTTTTCAGATCACCTCTATAGCGTGCATACGTACACATATACTATCGATAATCTAGCGTTTATTTGAAAACGATTCATAAATAGGCCGAAAAATTACAACGTTTTTGTGTATTCTAGAATATTCCAGTAAATGTCTTTTATCATGGAATATTTTCCTTGAAAACGAGGGCTTTTCAAAATGCTATAAAACGAAAATGAACCGATAAAAAAACAATCTGCTTCGACAATGTTGACTGGAAAACGAGTCATTGATAAGCGACGGGCAGATTAGACACATAGCCATAATTTAAAACATAGATTAGGCGGGGCGGTCAGTTGGCGTAGCGGAGATTGCGTTCGTCACCAACACCGGAGACACTGGATTCGCCTGTTCGAATCCAGCTCACAGCTCCGGCGTTGTCACCAGCTTGGCTGGCCGTTCACACTAATACAATTGGCTGTATTAGAGGGTGGGAAAGCTGGCGGGGTGCGTCCGGGTCATTGTAAACAGCGACTCCTACAGTTCGGTTGGGGCGCCTGCTCAGCGCGGATAGGATCTAAGGGGGGTAGTGTGATCCTTCCACACGTTACACCCTCTCAGTGAGAGTCCGCGCTGCCAGGTGAAAAGAAGCGGTTGATTGGCTAGACTTGTGTCGGAGGAAGCACGTGATAGCCTCCACTCTCCCAGACCGACTGTGGCGGGTAAGTGTGCAGCGACCAGGAAGGGGATTGGGAATTGGCATAACGACTAACATTGGGATGGGAGAAAATCAAAGGAAAAAGGAGGGGGAAAAAGATCAATAAAAAATAAATAAAAAAAAACATAGATTAGGCGTTTTTAATGCTAACATTGAAGTGGGTCGCGGCATTCAAGGAGGTTCCGGGGCACCGAGCTCCGGCACGGAAAGTGTTAAAGTTCCTGGAGCTGTTAAATAGATTAGCATATGAAACTACTGATCCCACAATGCAAAGTGGCTTGGAGAACCACTTTCTCTAGCCGTTCCCAAATCTACTATTATCAAATTTGTTACCTAATAAGGAAATTCAGAGGTATGTCGCCTGTTGCCAACAATTTGTACTTAATCTGGATTTGGTTCCGGTCGGACACGCATATATATATAGAAATGTGATGGGACTGATTTCAGTATGCAGTAATATAAACATGAATTGTTATTATGCCATTTCATAAAGAGTGCAGTACACATGTTAATCTGCGCAGGTTTGCTCCTATAACACTATTTTCACTCGAAGGCTCCAACGATGATTCCACCTACATTGTTCAGACGTTGGACTTCCATCTGGGCCACAACACCATGGTGACCAAGCCCTGCGGTGCGCTGGAGAGCCCCATGGCCACCATCACAAAGATCACCCGCCGCCGGCACGAGAACCCCCCGCACGGCGTGGCCACGGTTAAGGAGTGGTTCAACTACGTCACCGCCATGAGGAGTGAAGGTAACAGTGTTTCAGTCATGTTTGGATACTCATCGAGATGCTTTCCCAGTCGGTTCTTATAAACGAAACCAAGGAAAGGTTGAAGATTTATCCTTGAGAAGCCTTTCATATGAATCACTATGATGAATGAACTACGAACTATGATGAATCTGGTTTGCTCCGCAGAGATTGTGTGCATTTTTTGTTATTGTGTTTATTTTTAATACCTTTTTATTAAAACTACACTGGCATGGATGTCATATGACCGCCAGTCACTTATGGACTTAAACTCCGGACTGAAAGAGGAGTTTAATGACACTTTATACCAAGATTGGCCACTGGACATACGCCGAGACGACAACAAGGGAAATGGCGGCGCGTTTACATGGAGGCGAAAGCACAGAGGGAAGAGAGGTGGGATTAGAAACAGACTAAGAAGTTCAGCTTACCGTCCATCGATACCATCGATTCTTCTGGCTAATGTCCAATCGCTGGAGAACAAGATGGATGACCTCAGGGCAAGGATTAGATTCCAATCCACTTTATTTATAATTTATAATTTATTTATTTATTATTTATATACCAAAGTGCTGTACATAACATAAGATAAGATAAAACATAAAACATAAAAATTTAATAAAAGCACACAATAAAAGCAGTACAATGTGTCACATAAAAAGGCCAGTCTCTCAGAAACGGTTTAAAAAACAAAAGCCAGAGCAAATAAATGTGTTTTGAGGCGTGATTTAAACACCTGCAGAGTGGGGGCCTGCCTAACATGCAGTGGCAGCTCATTCCAGAGCTTTGGGGCTGCCACTGCAAAAGCACGGTCTCCCCTAAGCTTCAGCCTGGAGTCTGGAACGGCCAAGAGGAGCTGGTCAGAGGACCTGAGGGACCTTGGGGAAACATAGGGTTCCAGTAGGTCCGAGAGGTAACCCGGTGCCAAGCCGTTTAAACATTTAAAAGCAAACAGTAAAATCTTAAAATCAATGCAACGGGACGTGAGAGACTATAACATCCCATGTCTGATGGAAACATGGCTAACGCCATTAACACCAGATCAAACAATTATCCTGTCTGATTCCTTCTCTGTCTCCGGTGCTGATAGAACGGAAGAGTCCGGAAAGTCCAAAGGAGTGGGGGGGGTGGGGGGGGTCTGCTTCCTCACAAACGACCGATGGTGCAGCCCCAAGGGGGTGAAGATTCTCTCCCGCTCCTGCTCGCCGGACCTAGAACATCTGTCCATTCTATGTCGTCCGTTCTATCTCCCCCGGGAATTCACAGCCATCATCACAGCAGTATATATCCCACCTCAAGCGGATACCGCCAAAGCACTGGCGGACCTACAGGACACGTTATCAAGTATCCAAATCAAGTATCCAGATACAGCCATTATGGTAGCTGGCGACTTCAATTAGGCAAATCTAAAAAAGGTTATGCCAAACTTCTATCATCACATGCACCACCAGGGGAGGGAAAACGCTAGATCACTGCTACACTCCATTCAAGCAGGGCTACAAAGCGGTCCCGGCTCCTCCATTCGGAAAATCTGATCATGACGCCATTTTTCTCATGCCCGGATATAAACAAAGAGCCCGAGAGGCTGTAGTGACGCGAGAGGTGACGCGGTGGTCCGAGCAATCAGAGGCCACGTTACAGGACTCACTGGATGACGTCGACTGGGACATGCTCTGGTCGAGTTCCAGTGAGATCAGTGAATTTGCGGATTTTGTTGTTAGCTTTATAGCAATGCTAGCTAATAGTATCATCCCCACGAAGACGGTTCGGGTTTTTCCTAACCAGAAACCGTGGGTTGACAACTCCATCCGAGTTGCCCTGAATGCTCGCATCGCTGCTTACAACTCAGGCCGTGCATCTGGAAATATGGACGAGTATAAGGCAGGTCCTGGGCGTTGTGGACAGCGACCCCTACAGTTCGGTCGGGGCGCCTGCTCAGCAAGGGTAGGATCTGGAGAGAGGTAGTGCGACCTTCCACACGTTACACTCTCCCGGTGAGAATCTGCGCGGCTGGCTGCACATGCGTCGGAGGAAAGCATGTGACAGTCTCCGGCCTCTCGGACCAACAGTAGGGGAAAGTGCGCAACAACCAGGAAGGGGGTTGGGAATTGGCATAACGACTAACAGTGGGATGGGAGAAAAATCGGAAAAAAAGAAGGAGGGGGGAAAAGATAATAAAAAAAAAAGAAAAAGGAAGGAGGAGAAGAAAAAAAGGTCACTTTAACACATTGGGTGCCAGCAACGAGAAATCTCGTTGTTGGCCGCCATGCGTTGAGTGCCAATGACGAGAAATCTCGTTATTTAATCGTTATTTCTTTTATTAGCGATATCCATTCATTTTTCATCCATCCAGCCTCACGTTATCATTGGGACTGGCTCTGACCTCGAAAAGGGCAAATACCGCCCCCTATCGTCTCCCGGATGGTATTGCACCCATTGGATTGGAGTCAATGGAAATGCATGAGAAAAAAAAACTCCGGATTCCACATTTTATTTCTGAGCCTGTAACCTGAGACTATTGCATTCATTGAGGCAACCGAAAGCAGTGTGGATTATCTGTTTCGAGGTCTAACGTTGGATCAATAAACGCGATCGATATTTGGAATGGCGATCAGGAATTGGAATAATCTTTTTGCAGAACATCTGATCTGAGGTAAGGAATCTATTTTACCAGTATTGGGTTAATCAGAGTTTTTTTTCACAGCGTTCACAACGTGTCCCCTATGTGTGTATATGACGTTAGCGCTGACCAGGTCATGGATAATCGATTTTTCAGCCAGCTTCTCTAGCGTGCATAAGTACACATATACTATCGATAATCTAGCGTTTATTTGAAAACGATTCATAAATAGGCCGAAAAATTCCAGTTTTTTTGTGTATTCCACTAATGGGCTATTATCGTGGATTTTTTTGGAATCACTACAAATCTTCAAAACTATACTCGTATTCAAAACGGTATAAAACGGAAATGTACCAATGAAAAAACAATCCGTTTTGTACATGTTGACTGCAAGCAAGTCATTGATAGGCGACGGTTGTATTAGACACATAGCCATAATTTAAGATATAGTTTATGCGTTCGCAAATATCCCCGTCCTCTCATTGACTAAAGCGCTGGCATTCAAGCGATAAATAGCGCACCCCCTGCTGGCAATCAAAGTGAAGGAAAGAACTTGTTGCGGTTCTTGTATAGTATAGTTAGTAATAGTATAGCATAGGGACATAGAGTAAAACTGTATATTGTATAGTAGTGTACATAGGACCCAGTGCCTTTAATTTGTAGCTCAACATTGTATTGCATTTATCTCAGGACTTTTAACATGTCTATTTTATCATATCTATTTTATGTATTTTTATTATCTTCTACTTATTTGATTTACTATTGTATTTTTGCACAATCGAAGCGGGCATGGCCACCCGCATTTCACTGTATGCCCTGGTATGTATGTTATAAATAAACCTCTTGAATCTAGCCAAACCCTTTGTGGTGATATTCAAGTTATCACAATTTTTGTTTCCATGAAATTGGCACCAGGCTCTCGTTAGTGCAAGTCAAGGGGGGGAATGAACCATTTATCTCAAAATTGCATACATTAATTATTGGTTCCTAACCGATTACTATTATTGTTCACTGCTAAATGGGATACGTTTATAAAAATCCTAAATCTTCCCTTTGACAGATCATAAAATTCTGGAAAAGTTCTGGAATAATAATGTTTCATGTTTTTGTAAATGTATTGAAAAAGTATGAAATGCCCATAATGTTGTTTTATGTTTGTCCCTGGGTTCAGAGCTGAACCTGTTACGGAACGTAGACGCCAACAACTCTGAGAGCGGCGAGGCCGCCAAGACCGCCAGCCTGCTCAGCAGCTTCCGCGGCTCCTCCAGCTACAACCACGAGACGGAGACCATCTTCGCCCTGCCCAGGATGCAGCTGGACTTCAAGTCCATCCACGTCCAGGACCCTGACGAGCCTTCTCTCACAGGTTAAGATCTTACCAGACCTTGAAGACATGTTCCTTCATTGCTCCAAAAGTTGTTGACAGATCAGATTAACATCATACTCTCACTTCAACTTCTTCAACACCAAAACTCTCTTCACAACAATTTATTTACAATATCTCCTCCTTTCTGGGAGGGAGAAATCTGTTCAATACCCCCAAACATCTGAGTGATGCAGGGAAGCCATGTTTTGATTGAGCATAGTGTCTCACTATTGTGTAATCCATGTTTTGTATCCCCTCCCTACTTCCCATTTCCCCACATGGAATGCACCTGATTGGATAAATTACATGCTCGTGCTCTATTGCGACATCGAGTGGCTGGATGTTATATAGCACCTTTTAAACTTGAGTCGAACTACATGTGCATTCAACAGTTTTAACGTACACCTGCCAGTCAATCAGAACAGAATATTCACCCAGACCATGATATAACTATTATCAATCCATCCAAGACAACAACCCGCACTTTATCAGCTGACGACCTGTTGTGAAATTATGTGAATATATAAACTAGTTCTACATTTAAATGTGTATCATTTTAACATGTACCTATGCTTTTAGGAACTGCTGCATCTCCCTAAAAAAGTACAGCCCTCCCCCCCCCCCCCCTTCCCACATCTTAAATCAAATGCCCATCCAATTAATTTGTTCTGGCACAGCAGGTCATAAGCTATCCTTTCAATTACTTAAATGAGTAGCCTATGTACAAATAGCTATGCCTTTGTGGCAAGTTATTGTAGGTTGAGCTAGGATTATTATGGTTTTGACACTGACTAATATCTTCAGCTTATCACATTACGTAGCTTATCGAAGCAGCTTATAGCATTACATAGCTTATTAAATTCTTGCTTTTTCTTTCTTTCAGATTCCAGCAACAAGCCCAAGGTGGAGTGCAGCGTGGTCACAGAATTCACCGACCACATATGTGTCACCATGGACGCTGAGCTCATCATGTTCCTGCATGACCTGGTGTCAGCCTACCTGAAGGAGAAGGAGAAAGGTGAGACGGAATTCCGTTGGGCCCAAGTGTATTTCCTGTCAGCTATTGATATTAGCAAACACAAAATAAACTTAAAATGCTTAGTATTGTCAAGTTTGAAAAGGTGTATCGGGGTATGGTTGGGAAGGCTACTTTTAAAGCGCTCATATTATAGAAAAAGGGGTTTTGCCTCATCTTGGTATGGATTTGGTCTGCAATGTTCTTTAGGTGCTGGGGAGGAAGTGACATGCAGTAGGTACTGACCTACCTGAATACCTGAAGTATTCTCCTTTGTGATGTCATATCAAGGACACAAGCAATCAATCTTTTTGGAGCAATGAACACTGCCTACAATATCTACTGCCCAGTGTGTAATGGTAAAGTACAAGTAAAGTAACATACTTTACTTTTAGGTGTGGGGTAGCCAGTCGAGGAATAATGGATTTGAAATTTGGTGTGCACTACACCCACTAAAAACGGCCTGTTCAATACATGGAATGAAATATGCTGTTCCATAGATTCAAGGGAATCACGTAAACATTTTTGAAAACATTTTAGAAGAATATCAAGTTCAAGTTCAAGTTCTTTAATAGTTGTCATACAGAAGTACAGAATACTTTCATACAAAATGCTTCTTACTGTTACGCTCCAGAGACTGTGCTAGACAAGATAGTATCAAATAACATAATAACATAATATAGCATGAATTTAGAAGAAGAAAAATGAGGTCACAGTGTTCGGTATAGACATATGTACAATGTTCTGAGTTACCATATAATATACAATACACAATACTATGCAGTGTACTAATGTACAGTACTATCTAGTGCAAAGCAGAAATGGGATGAGGTACAATTTTAGGTACAATTTACAGTAAGGTGTACGAGTTGTAGTGCAATCCTTCATCCATAAATATAAAGTGTGGGGAGTGGGTGCTACAGTGTGTTTGTTTAAAGTGGGTGTGTGCTATAAAGTGTGTGGAGTGGGTGCTACAGTGTGTTTGTTTAAAGTGAGTGTGTGCGTGTGGATGTGTGTGCTATGTGCGTTTGGTGGTTGTTGTTGTGTAGTGTTCATTCATTGTTCGTTTAGCAGCCTGATGGCCTGGGGATAGAAGCTTCTTCTGAGTCTTTCTGTGCTCGCCTTGAGACTCCGGTATCGCTTGCCTGACCGCAGCAGTTCAAAGAGGCAGTTGTTCGGGTGACTGGAGTCTTTAATGATTCTCTTAGCCTTGCCCCTGCAACGCTTGTAGTAAATGTTCTGGAGGGTGGGGAGCCCCCCTCCAATTGTGCGTTCGGCTGAACGTGTCACTCTTTGTAGTCTGCTTCGGTCTTGTGCAGTGCTATTCCCAAACCAGGAGGTGATGTTGCCGGTCAAGATGCTCTCTATTGTACATGAGTAGAAGTTCTTAAGGATCTTCTGGCTGACTTGGAACTTCCTTAGGCGCCTGAGGAAGTAGAGGCGTTGTCGTGCCTTCTTCACAACACTGTCAATGTGTGTGGTCCATGTCAAGTCCTCGGATATGTAGGCTCCGAGGTACTTAAAGCTGTTGACTCTCTCAACCGGTGCCCCGTCGATGCTGAGGGGGCTGTAGTCCTTGACCCCCGACCTCCTGAAGTCCACAATCATCTCCTTTGTTTTGCTGACGTTCAGGGAGAGGCTGTTTTCCTGGCACCATCCCGCCAGGACCTTGACCTCTTCCAGGTAGGCCCTCTCGTCGTTGGCAGAGATCAGGCCCACCACCACTGTGTCGTCAGCAAATTTGATGATTGTATTGCTACTCCGCTGAGCCACACAGTCGTGTGTGTACAGGGAGTAGAGGAGGGGACTCAGAACACAGCCCTGGGGGGCCCCTATGTTGAGGGTGATGGATGAGGAGGTGCAGTTGCCTGCTCTCACCACCTGGGGTCTGCCAGTCAGGAAGTCCAAGACCCACTGGCAGAGGTCATAGCCCAAGCCCAGGTCCCTGAGCTTGGCTATGAGTATGGAGGGGACTATGGTATTGAATGCCGAGCTGTAGTCGATGAATAGCATTCTCACATAGTTCCCCTGCCTCTTGTCCAGGTGTGATGCTGCTGTGTGCAGCACATGGGCTATGGCGTCCTCCGTGGACCTGTTGGGGCGGTATGCAAATTGCAGGGGGTCCATGTTGATGGGGAGGGAGGAGCAGATGTAGCCCTTTACTAGCTTCTCAAAGCACTTCATGGCTATGGAGGTGAGAGCTACAGGGCGGTAGTCGTTGAGGCAAGCAGGCTTGGATTTTTTGGGTACAGGGATAATAGTGGACTTCTTCAGGCAGGTGGGGATGACAGCCTGTTCTAAGGACAGGTTAAATATGTCAGTGAATACTGGGGCCAGTTGGTCGGCACAGACTTTTAGGACGCGGCCGGGGATGCCGTCCGGACCTGCTGCCTTCCTGATATTCACTTTTTTAAAGGTCCGCCTCACCTCATGCTCTGTTACCCTGAACACTGCGCCTCCATCAGCAGCCGACCCCCCCCCCCCATTGCCGAGGCTTGTGAGCTGGTGTTGTTATTACCAGCATCAAACCTCGCATAGAAGGTATTGAGGTCATTTGCTAAGGAGATGTCACTGTTCAGTTTGAGGGAGGCGCCTTTGTAGTCTGTCATCGTTTTGAGCCCCTGCCACATAGCTCTAGAGTCAGCTTGTTCAAACTGGAGTTCAATTTTATCCCTGTAGCGCCGTTTGGCCTCTGACACTGTCCTCCTTACGTTGTATCGCGCCACCTTGTGGTCATTCATGTTGCCTGCCACTAGGCCGTCGTTGTATGCTTTGGTGCGCTCTCTCAGAGCTTCACGGACGGATTTGTCTACCCAGGGTTTTTGATTTGGGTAAACTTTCATTTTGGTAGTGGGGATTGTTTCTTTCACCCTAGTACAAACATAGTCCAGCACTGTTTCCGTGTAGACATTAATGTTATCTGTGTCGCGGAACACATTCCAGTCTGTGTAGTGAAACACTGACCGGATCGTCTCCTCTGACGTCAAATCCCATTTCTGCACCTCTCGCGAGACTACAGGAGTACTTTTAATTCTCTGTTTGTACTTTGGTGAAAGAAAGATGGACGCGTGATCTGATTTACCAAAGCCACTATCAGAATGAGCCTTGTAGCCACCTTTAAATTGCGTGTAACAGTGATCTAGGATGTTACCGCCTCTGGTGTTGCAAGTCACATGCTGATAGAAGTCAGGCAATACCTTTATCAGATTGGCGCTATTGAAATCTCCCAGCACTAAAATGGCGGCGTTAACGTTCGCCACTTGTATTCTATTTACCTCGTCGTGGAGTCTGGAGAGCGCAACCTTGTTGCTGGCTTGCGGTGGAATATACACTCCGATCAGGACGATCGCCGTTAGCTCCCTCGGGAGGAAGAAGGGACGACACTTGATGGTTATATATTCCAGTTCTGGGGAGCAGTGGTTGGATAATTCCTTCACGTTAGTTGGATCGCTCCAATTTTTGTTAAACATGAAGGCAATACCTCCTCCACGTTGTTTACCGGACTCTGCTGATGACCGATCCTTGCGATGGATAAAGAAGTGATCTGCTGGTTGAATTGCGTGGTCTGGAACCTATATGGGACTTTTAAAATGGAATCCATTACAGATAGTTGATGTGTATAGGGGTGAAGGGCTCTTATGTTTAGAGTTCTCACTGTTAAGCAGTATGAGAAATCTAGCACAGCCAGCCTTGTTCTCTCTTGCGTGAACTAATGCTTGTGTGGTACCCGAGTAGGTTTGAGGGTATAACGATGGTTACTATGTAACTCTAATTACAGTATATGAGTTGGCGTGTAGCAGCCTTTCCTTTCAGAGGTTTGCTGAACATAGTGAACCGAAGAAGGATTGAGATGAAAATGAGGGGTATAGACCTGTTCGCTGTATACATCAGACTCAGTGTGCGCACGCATCAATGTGGTAAAAAGAACATAATCCTGGTCAGAACAATGGGGCAGACTACAATATATTTGCATTTGTTAGCCATGCTAGCGATCTAAACAATCAATCCATGCCAAAGCTAGATGTGTAAAATGTGAAAGACTCACACTCTCACAAACATGCTGATTTGGCTAAATGACAACCAGCCATTTTCGTTTTGAAACAACTTTTAGTCAGGGGAGTGTCATGGTTTCTCCATAGAGTCCCACCATTTTTTTTGCTCAGCAGCTCACGCAGGTAGAGGGCAACTTAGTCATGTGACTCTGTTGGTATTGCTGATTGGCTTGAACACGGTATGTTTGTAAACAGTGAAGAGGTCTATTATATAGCCACAGGGTGTGGTTTTATCCAGATTTTCCTATGACATCCCATAGGTATACGATGAGCTGACTGGGAAGTAGGCTTATGTTCAGGTGACCAGTAGCTGTTTGGTATTCACCCATAGTGCTAGATTTAAAGCTGCACACTAACTCATGTAGCTAAAGTTACATAGGTAACTATCGTTACTAGGGATCTCCCCGACTAAGGATTTGGATAGTCAACTTTGATTGGCCGAAATTTGCCGATAGTCGACTAATGCATTATTCCATTTGGGCTGTGGGGGGTGCTTAATGTCTGAAGGAATCGACTGAAGGCTTCTTGTCCTCTGCAAAAGCATGCAATTGTTCACTGATGGATACATCTTGATATTTGTCTAGTCTAGTGTGTTCATTAGATGGGTGAAATCCTCTTTCAGTGCCTCTGTGCCCATTTTCTTAGGCAATTAACCTTGCTGGTATGTGCGCCATTAGCGTAAGCCACGCTTCTAGGCCTCTTTGCTTTTGGAAAGAATGAAAAAATATATATATATTTTTTTTCTTTTTTTTGCATTCGACTAAGAGGTTGGCAGTCGACTACGGCTCCTTTCGATCGATTAGTCTACTATTTGACTAATTGGGGTCAGCCCTAATCGTTACAGGTGTGTCAAAGATGATGAACCGTCACATTATTACTTATGCTCGTCCCAGCGACGTCATTATTCTAATGTACTGCAACACGCCTCAATGCCCTTCTCCCTCCTCCACGCTGTGCCTCCTCAGCTCTGTTTACCCCGCGGATCTTTGCCACCCGTCCCGGACAGAAGAGCCCCACGACCCTGCATGACGACAGCTCCACAGATAAGGACAAAGAGGACGGCGTGAACTACGCCACGGTGGACTGGAGGGAGTTCATGTGCAACACCTGGCACCTGGAGCCCACACTCAGGTCGGTAGCACCGCTCCCAGCTCCACCGTGACATTTTGTTTAGAGTGGCTTGGATAAACACTGAGTAAGGATACAGAATATACTATCCGGAAGGCAAACAGGCCTTTGTGTCCACTGCCCCTGCAGCCTGGAACCACTGGCAGACAGATTTGCAGCTAGATGAGGTGATTTAGGACGTTCAAAAATGTAGCGAAGGGTTTGGAGGCAGATTCAATTGGAATTTGTTATTGCTTCATTTAGCTAGATTCCATTTCCTCCTGTCTGTCTTTTTAGGTGTGAGTTCTGTGAGTTCTGTTTTATATATATATATATATATATATATATATATATATATATATATATATATATATATATATATATATGTTTTGCTATATGCGTTTTTAATGTTTGCTATTATGTTTTTTGCAACACTGTATTGCTGCTATCCTGTCCAGGGCTCCCTCGAAATAGAGCACTTGTAATCTCAATGGGACTAACCTGGTTAAATAAAAGTTTAATATTTAAAGTAAATCAAATAAAATAAACGATCCTTTATTATTATAATAATAAATAAAGAAGGATATGGATAAAAGCATCAGCTCAATGACTACATTTAAATGTAGAAAAAATAAAATAACTGCTTCAACCAGTCAAACGATCCTGCTGCTTCTCCTCAGGCTCATCTCCTGGACCGGCCGGAAGATCGACCCGGTGGGCGTGGACTACATCCTGCAGAAGCTGGGCTTCCACCACGCCAGGACCACCATTCCCAAGTGGCTGCAGAGGGGGGTGATGGACCCCCTGGACAAGGTCCTATCGGTGCTCATCAAGAAGCTGGGCACAGCTCTCCAGGACGAGAAGGAGAAGAAAGGCAGAGACAAGGAAGAACACTGAGTGACGTCTTACGTGTACATTAATATTCCAACATCATGATAATCAAAGTATTCCACACTCGCGTAAATGTCATATCCTTTTTTTTCTTTTTTTTCAGTAAGCTCATATCCTAATTATGATGGCATTTATGGCAATATTAGTCGAGGATGTGACACCTTTTCCTTTTAGCTGTCTGTAAGTTCTGTTTCCATGGTGATGGGATGAAGAGTGAATATGCACACTGGTATAAACACCTCACACCCATTGAGATCTTAACCCGGGAATCTTGGGTAGAATATGGAATATTAATGTGCACGTGAACACACTCATTGAAGCTCAAACACAACCACAGATACCTTGCAATTCAAGAAACATTTTAGAATTTGTACTCAACACTGTTGATCAAAAACACTGGTAGACAAAACACTGCACTGAACTGTTTGTGCAAAACACTAGACAAAATATGGCAGTGTCCTCCCACTACTGTACAGTGCATTTGTCAAAGGCACATTTAACTGTTCAACCAGGTGAGTTTCAGCATAGTTGTTTACTGTGGCGCATGGTGCCACAATGGGCTCTGACTGAAAGCTTTTTGCACCATTGTTATTGTATGTATATTTTGAACAAAGTAGAAAAGTGTGAGTCTTTATCTTTTGGTTTCTTTAAGCGATAACCCTTGCTGAAAACAAACTGGATTATATATTTTTATTTCCTGAATATGAACTTGTGAAAAGAAAAAAATTATTCTGAGTAAATTTTAAGGCTCACAGACTCGAGGATTTCTTAAACCATTGCCTTTTCTTTGTTTCCAATGGAACACACGGTAGATGTCTTGCTATAAGTGTATCGCAGCTTAGCGTCAAGATATTTAAAGATCGGTTCAATGATATAATTTCTTTTGATATGATTGTTGATACGAACAAATAAGCATTAAAGGTTATGCGTTTCATCGTAGTCGTAAAGATGGAATGAATTTGATAACTCATTTGAAACAATCATTATTTATGTGAAATGTACAGCTATAGTCTATAACCCGTATTCGCTTGGTGTGTCAAGCCCGTTTTTTTTTTTATTATACTTTTTTTTAATGTGCAATAGACCAGTGTATATAAAATAACTGTGAATTTCTTAAATGTGTTGATTTCTTAACATAATAAAACCATTGCCATTCAGCTTTACATACGTCTCTGGGTCTATGTCTCGGGAGTCTATTCCTATTGTAAGTTCATCAACGCTTTTCTCATACTGAGAATGAAACATTAGGCTACATTCACACTGCAAGCCTTAGTGCTCAATTCTGATTTATTGCTCAGATCCAGCGGCACGGTGGTGTAGTGAGAACGATGGCGCGACCCAGGTCAGTCGCCGTCGGTTTTGTGCATACTTTTAGCTATTATGTTTATTTTTAATACCTTTTTTATGGAAACTACACTGGCGGGGACGTCATACCAGTCAGTCACTTATAGACCTAAACTCCGGCCTGAAGAGGAGTTTAGCGAGACTTTATGCCAAGATTGGCCATCGGAGATAAGGCGGGACAGAGACAAAGAGAAGGGGGACAAAGACGGCGGCGGCAGGACAAGGAAGAAACACAGGGGAAGGAGGAGCGGAATCAGAATAATGCTAGAAAGTTCTGCTTACCGTCCGGCGATCCCATCCATTTTTCTGGCAAATGTACGTTCGCTGGAGAACAAGATGGATGATCTACGGGCGAGGGTTCCATTCCAGGGAGAGGTGAGAGACTGTAACATCATGTAATTCACGGAGACATGGCTGAAACCAGCGACTCCGGATCACAGCGTCTCTCCTTCGGACTCCTTCACCGACTTCCGAGCGGACCGTACAGAAGCCTCCGGGAAGAGCTCTGGAGGGGGGGTCTGTCTCCTTAACAACAACGGCTGGACTAGCCCAAAGGAGATTAAGATACTCTCCAGCTCATGCTCCCCGGATCTTGAACATCTTTCCATTCAATGTCGACCATTTCATCTCCCCCGAGAATTCACCGCCATTATCATGACGGCAGTGTATATCCCTCCCCAAGCGAACACCGTCAGGGCCCTGGCGGAGCTACAGGGGCATCTCAACATCCACCAGATTAAACATCCGGACGCAGCCATGGTCATTGCCGGCGACTTCAACCAGGCGAATCTGAAGAAAGTGATGCCGTCCTTTTTTCAGCACATCGCCTGCTCCACCAGGGGAGGAAACACGCTGGATCATTGCTACACCCCGTTCAGAGCCAGCTACAAGGCAGTACCGGCTCCGCCATTAGCGGGGGCTACAAGCACGTCAGATCACGACTCCATTTTCCTCTATCCGGCTTACAGGCAGAGATCACGTGACGCTGTCATGTCACGTGAGGTAAAACGGTGGTCCGACGAATCAGAGATCACGCTTCAGGACGCCCTCGAGGACGTCGACTGGGGAATGTTCCAGGGAAGCGCCAGTGACGTCAGCGAGTTCGCAGATACTGTTGTTAGCTTCATAGCAACATTAGCTGATAGTATTGTCCCCACAAAGAAGGTGAGGGTGTTCCCGAACCAGAGACCGTGGGTTGACAGTACTATCAGAGCAGCTCTGAAAACTCGCACCACTGCTTACAACCTGGGCAGAGCGACAGGAAACATGGAGGAGTACAAGACTACAGTCTATACTCTGCGCAAAGTTGTAAAACTTGCAAAGAAGACATACGCTAATAAGATGGAGGCACAAATGGCACAGAATGACAAGAGGCTTATGGCAAGGGCTACGGACGATAACTGACTACAAAGTCAGCGCCCCCTCAATGGGGAGCGCCGACGCCTCTCTCGTGGACCAGCTCAACTCCTTTTACGCCTCTCTCACCTAGACTGCCAGAAGGGGGGCTATGTGAGACTGTTGTTCATTGACTATAGCTCAGCGTTCAACACCATAGTCCCCACCAGACTGGTGGACAAGCTGATCAAGCTGGGTCTGAGCTCCGCTCTGAGCGCCTGGATACTGGACTTTCTGAGTGAAAGGCCCCAGGCGGTCAGGGTGGGGGGTCAGACCTCCAACACCATCACCCTGAGTATCGGGTCCCCCCAGGGCTGTGTCCTGAGCCCCATGCTGTATTCACTATACACACATAACTGTGTGGCCAAGTTCAGCTCCAACTCCATAGTGAAGTTTGCGGACGACACAGTGGTGGTGGGGCTGATCTCTTGACAACGACGAGAAGGCCTACCGGGAGGAGGTTGAGGTACTGGAACGCTGGTGCCAGGACAACAGCCTGCTCCTGAACATTGGTAAAACCAAGGAGCTGATCGTGGATTTTAGGAGAACACAGCAGGGGACACACACACCACTGAGGATAAACGGGGCTACCATGGACGGGGTGAGCAGCTTCAAGTACCTGGGGGTCCACATCTCAGAGGATCTGACATGGACAACACACATAGACCTGAGACAGTTAAGGAAGTTCAGAGTATCGGTGAAGATACTTCAGTCCTTCTACTCCGGAGCTGTAGAGAGCATCTTGACTGGAAACATCACTGCCTGGTATGGAAACAGCACGGCACAGGACAAGAAGGCCCTACAGAGACTACGGGTATTGCACTACCACCCCTGCAGGTCCTATATAACAAGAGGTGCAAATCCAGAGCCTGCAGAATAATGAAAGACCCTCACCACCCAAACAACAGCCTGTTAAAGCTGCTGCGGTCAGGCAAACGCCTGCGAACACCAGCAACTAGGACAGAGAGACTTCGGCTTAGCTTCTTCCCCCAGGCCATCAGTCTTGAACACTGAACTCTCCACACACAAGCACACATGAGCACACACACAACACACACACTGTACATGCTCACACACTAGCAGTCACTTTAACATGAACACACACACACTCATGCTGCACACGCTCACGTCGAGCAGGCAGGCCAAGGTACGGTGGAGCGTCCTACTCAGGACGGGCGGTCATACCGGCCGTCGAAAACCGCGGCCTACCAGTGCTCCAACTCAATGTCGAGGGCCTCACCAGCGCCAAACTCGAGATCGTACGTCACCTGGCTGATTCCAATGGGGCAGCGGTGGTGCTCCTGCAGGAGACACACTGCACAAACGATAACATCCTCAAGATGCCTGGTTTCCATCTAGCCGGGTCCATCCACAACAAGCAACATGGTGTGGCAACCTTCGTGAGGACTGAACTAAGCTGGTCAGCCAGTAGCCAATCCCCACCAGGCACCAACATCGAGTGGCTGGTTACTAAAATCCAGGAAACTTCAGTCATCAACGTATATAAGCCCCCACCATCAGAGCTGGCTGCTACGTCCCTCCCGTCCATAACTGCACCCGCCATCTACGCAGGTGACTTCAACTGTCAACACACAGACTGGGGTTACAACTACACAACATCTAACGGAGAGGCGCTCAGCGAATGGGCCTCCAACATCGATGCTCTGCTGTTGTACGACCCCAAGGAGCCGCCAAGCTTCTTCTCTGCACGCTGGAACACCTCTACCAACCCAGACCTGGCCTTTGCCGTATGCTGGAGCAATGACCCGAAACCAGAAAGACGCGTCCTAGACAGGTTTCCCGACTCACACCACCGACCATCCATCATTAAAGTCCCATCACTGGTGCAACCGGTATTAGGGAAGCCTGTCAAAAGATGGAACTTTCGAAAGGCCAACTGGGAGGTATTTGCTCAGGAGACGGATAAGAGGGCAGCTGGTCTGCCAGACCCAGATGCAGCCGATGTGGACGCCGCCTATGAGGCCTACTGTGGGGTCCTCCTGGGTGCGGCAAAGAAGACCATCCCACGCGGCTACAACAGGAACTACATCCCTGGTTGGGACGAGGAGTGCAGCCGCCTCCTGTGCGACCACCAGAGCGCTGGCTCCAGGGAAGAGGTGGATGCGACTGCAGCGGCACTGCTCCAGAGACTGGACAGCACGCGTAGAGACAGATGGACTGAAGTAGTTGAATCAATTGACTTTACCCATTCTAGTCGGAAGGCGTGGCAAACGATCAACCAGCTTACAGGCAGATGTACGAAGCCCCCAAGCTGCCCAGTCACTGCAGATGCCATCGCCTCCGAGCTCCTGAAGAACGGTCGTTACCCAGACGCAGACAAAGATGTTACCCGCCTGATAACACAGGAGGTGTTTTCCCTCTCCAAGGTGGCCAGTGTAGATTCTAACCTCTCAGGAGAGTTCACAGCAGATGAACTCGATGAGGCCATGAGTAAGCTCAAGACGGGCAAATCTCCAGGCCGTGACAACATCCACCCGGAGTTTATCACCCACCAGAGCACAACAACATCTGACTGGCTCTGTGCATTCTTCTCTGCATGCTATCAGAGGTGCAAGATCCCCAAGACCTGGCGTCGTGCTTCTGTAATTGCCCTGCCAAAGCCAAACAAACCTGCGGAAGACCCCAAGGCATATCGACCCATCTCGCTGCTCTGTGTTCCATTTAAGATATTGGAAAGAATGATCCATAGCCGCATTGAGCCAGTAATTGACACACAGCTCCCACAGGAACAGGCCGGTTTCCGACTTGGTAGATCAACAGTGGACCAGGTAACACTACTGTCTCAAGACATCGAGGACAGCTTCCAGGCTAATGAGAAAGCGGGGGTAGTGTACCTGGACCTGACTGCCGCATACGATACTGTCTGGCACCGTGGACTCCACCTGAAGCTGATGAGGATGGTACCTGATCGGCACATGGTGAAGTTTATCATGGAGATGTTGTCTAACCGCAGTTTTGTCCTACACACCAGCGATGGCCAGCGCAGCAGGCTCAGAAGACTGAGGAACGGTGTCCCACAGGGGTCAGTCCTTTCTCCGATGCTGTTTAATATTTACATCTACGATCTCCCAGTCACAGCATCCAGAAAGTACGGCTATGCGGACGATCTTGCCATCATGCTGAGAAGACCCACATGGAAGGCACTGGAGGACGGTCTTAACCAAGACATGGACATCCTAGTAGCCTATCTACAAAAGTGGCGCCTACAGCTCAGCACCAGCAAGACCGTTTCAGCAGCATACCATCTCTGCAACAGAGATGCCAAGAGGGAACTGGAGGTATATGCTGACCACAAGCGTCTGGAGTCCCAGCAAGCCCCTAAATACCTTGGCGTGCGTCTGGATCGGACACTGTCCTGCAAACAACACCTCGAAGATGTCAGGGCAAAGACAACATCAAGGGTTGCGCTGATCCGACGCCTCGCAGGTACAACCTGGGGAGCCACTGCCAAGACCCTTCGGATATCCACCCAAGCCCTGGTCTTCTCGGCAGCAGAGTACTGTGCCCCAGTCTGGAGCAGAAGCCTGCACGTTAAAAAAGTTGATGCGGCTACTAACAACGCCCTCCGGATCATCACTGGATGCCTGAAGGCTACACCCGTCTTCCTGCTGCCAGTCCTTGCAGGAATCGCACCAGCTGGCCTACGACGAGAGGCTGCCACTCTCGCCCTAGCAAGGAAGGCAGTGAAGCATGACTGGCACATCCTACACAACACCACAACAACAACAGCACCTATGAGCAGACTCAAGTCCCGCCACCCCTACAACAAGGTGGCACAAGAGATGCTCCGTTCCACCACTGAGGACCTATCCAGAAATGGATGGCTGGCGGCAGCCTGGAAGAGAGAGTGGGAGAGTGCTGGGCCAACCCGTATCCACCACCACATCTGGGATCCAGGAGATGGCGCCACAGGAGACGATCTTCCACGCCGGCAATGGGTTCTGCTGAACCGTTTAAGATCTGGGGTTGGTCGCTTTAAAGCATCATTAAAGAAGTGGGGCCTGGCAGACAGCGCTGCATGTGAGTGTGGAGACCCTGAGCAGACTGTTGACCACATCCTGACCATCTGCCCCCTATACAAACCACCCTCGGAAGCCAGCCTCTTTGATGTGGGACCAGAGTTAAGGGCATGGCTACAAGATACGGAGTTGGACCTCTGACGTTACACGAAAGAAGAAGAAGAAGAATGAAAGACCCTCACCACCCAAACAACAGCCTGTTAAAGCTGCTGCGGTCAGGCAAACGCCTGCGAACACCAGCAACTAGGACAGAGAGACTTCGGCTTAGCTTCTTCCCCCAGGCCATCAGTCTTGAACACTGAACTCTCCACACACAAGCACACATGAGCACACACACAACACACACACTGTACATGCTCACACACTAGCAGTCACTTTAACATGAACACACACACACTCATGCTGCACACGCTCACACTTATGGTCACTTTTACACAATGAAAGGTCACTTTAAAAACAAGAACGGGAGTGGTTCTTGTATAGTAAATAGATGGATAGCAAGCTAGCATAAGGACGCATAGTATAACTTGAGATTGTATAATATAGCATTGTATAGAAGTGTACATAATGACCTCATCCGTAGCTAACAGTGCAATACACTATCACAGGATCTAGCATGTCTTACCATGCTTCTGTAAAAATCATGTACATATACCTGATATGTCTTACTCTTATTACTTGTATTATTGCACAAATGTCGCATTCTCATCCTATTGGATTCTTATTATTGTATTATGCACAATCGTTGCGGGCAAGACCCCCCACATTTCACTGTATACTTGTATGCCGTGACAAATAAAACTCTTGACTTGACTAGTGGTTAACACTGTCGCCTCACAGCAAGAAGGTCCAGGGTTCGATTCCCGCTTGGGGACCAGGTTTCCGCGATGCCAGGTACCCAGGTGGGGGATCTCCCAGGCCTTTCTGTGTGGAGTTTGCATGTTCTCCCCGTGCTCGCAAGGGTCCCCCTCCCCCGATAAGAGAAACCCAATGGAAAAACATGCACAACAGATCGCTGACACTGTTGCGTCCCTGACGAAGACGGGCAGGAGCACTTGGATTGGTCCCCGGGTGCGGTACCTCGCCGACGCCCTGTCTGCTCCCGGCTGCCCTTGGGGGGAAGGACGACGGGATGGGTTAACTCATTCAGCGCCAGGGGTCGCTGTTTAACTTCTGGGTAGAACGCCATCGCTGTAAGTCAATGGGGAGACTGCGAAACTTGTGAGTGCTTAAAATATATGAAATATTATAGCTATGGATCTAATAACACCGTCGATTGTCAGTGAGTTGCTTCTGGTCAACATGCAAAAAACTGATTGTTTTTTCATCCATACATTTCCGTTTTATACCGTTTTGAATATGAGTATAGTTTGGGTGATTCTTAGTAATCCCAGGAAAAGACGCGATAATAGCCCTTTAGTGAAATCCAGTTATCACGTTGTCATTTTTTGCCTGATCGAATCTTCCTGAAATCAACGCTAGATTATCGTTATTATCCTTCCTCATGCACCCATGAAATGGGGCTTGGACCGGCGCGCCCCCCACCGCCACCAACGGTAAACAGCCACACACAGTCCACACAGACAGCTTCGATCGCAGGAGAAAAAAATATCAGATCAACGCAAGATTGGATATATAGTGTCCTTACCTTGTCTCTGATGTAATGGAAAAAGATTAATCCAATTCCTGATTGCCATTCCAAATATTGATCGCGTTTATTGATCGAACGTTATATGTCCAAAAGGCATAATCCACACTGCTCTGAGTCTCCCCAAACTCCGTGTTATAACGTTAGTCATGCCGGAGTAGGAAAACCTGGACTGGCATTCTTAGATCACTGCACAGCCAAAGGGGGAGGGATTTCAATGATGTGCAATACCGGCTGGAAGGCGTAGGCGGCGGTATTTGCCCTTTGCGAGCTCAGACCCATTCCCAATGATAACATCAGGCTGGATGGATGAAATATGAATGGATATAGCTAATAAAAGAAATAACGATTTCTCGTGATTGGCGCTCAACGCATGGCGAGTAAACCCGACTTTTTCCGTGGTTGGCGCTGAATGAGTTAAGAGCAGAGCTCAATCGCATCGGCGACCCTGAGAAAGACAATGCATGTGTGTGTGTATTCCTGTGTGTGCGCCGCCCATTGCATGTCGTTGTGTCGTTGCATGCCGAATAAAGACCTCTCTAAAGAGGTCCTGCATTATTATTTATTGTACATGCATTCATACATATTACCATACATTCATATATCCATTCATACATATATTTATTTATTGGGTTGTGTATATATATTTATTTATTGGGTTGTTGTGAGGGTATTGGTGTTGGAAGTTGTTTTTATGTGTGGGAAACGGCAAATCAATTGATGTGTAGCACCTGTTTAGTAATGTTAATTAATTATGTGTGGCACCTGTGGAGGGGGAGGAGTCCAGGTGTTAATGAGGCTGCGTGCCCAAGGTTTGGGGTTCTTGCCCTGCATCAGTTACGATGAAGGTGACTGAGGGAAGCGCCGTGAGTGTTTGTTAGTCTGTTTGTCTGTGTGGGGCTTCACCAGATAACGGTTGCAAAATGGGTAACTAGGGAAGCGCCACACAGTAAGTGTTGTCTGTCATGATGACGTTATTGTGGAACGCATCTGATAGACTGCAGGTAGTATAGTATTTTTGTTATTTTGATTAAGTCATTGTTTTGGAAATGTCACCTCTGCACCGTGGATGGCCGGCAATAAAAGCAACCTCAACACATTTGATTCCGACTACGCCATCATTTGTGTGAGTTTGGACGAGGGAGAAAAAGGACCCCGTCACACACGTGCAGTGGATATCTCCAGATAGATCACATCAAGATAGGTGAGAATCCACACCTTCAGACGGAGCTTATCTGGGTGAATCCAGCATGAGGCAATACATTTTTTGGCGGCTGTGAGGCCGGCTAAAATGAGTCTTCACATGTGGAGGTCGGTAATTCAATAACAATACAGAAGGGGAGACGGGTATGGTCACAGAGAAAATATCTGAGAGCTGAGAGGTTTCTTTTCCCATCTAGGGTACCTAATAGGTTGTTGTCCAATAAGGAGAAAATTGTTATTAAATAGAGGGGAATGTGTGTGCCATTGATGGCGGTTAGTACCCACTTTCTGGGTGTCACGCCAAGTCTGGATCACATGTGTGATAAGAGGGCCAAATCGTAATTTGCATTGCTTAATTGATATGATGGTATACACAATATCCTGAAGTCTATGGGGATACCATCTTCTCCTCCAATGGTCGCCAAGACACGGCTGCTTGAGTGTCAAACCAAGTAATCAGAGGTCTCAGAGAGAAAGCTTGAAAATAATATTTAAAGTCTGGAAATGCTAAGCCCCCATCGAGTTTACTCCTCTGGGCGGTGGATCTCTTCAAGCGCAGGCGTTTATTGTTCCAAACGAATTTATATGCGGCAGAGTGCAATTTCTGCCAGTAACCAACAGGAGGAGGTAACAGGAGCATGGAGCTGATAAAGTTAATCCTGGGTAAAATATTCATTTAAATTATTGACACACGGGCCTGTAATGATTTTTTTTATTTGGACCATCTGTTGAAGTCATTCATAATCCTGTCACCCAAGCTGGAGTAATTATACCTTACCGTCTGGCTAATTGTCATGGTTTTTGCCTTATTTCACCTTTCTGTGAGCGACAGCTGTCTATTTTTGCTTTATTTCACCTCTCTGTGAGGGATAGCTGTCAATCCCTGGTCCCTGTGGTTAATTGCCTCATGGGTCGGCAGGTGTGTGGGCTTGATTGCACCTGATGCAGTGCAGCTGCGCCTATGGCCATGTTGAGTCTATTTAAGTTTGGATCTCGCAGTGTCAACTGCTAATTCATTTCCTTGTGCTGGCTATACGTTTGGTCAGGCTCATTATATTTAAGTGTAGTGCTGCCCTATTAAGCATTTAGCCTTCTTTTGTAGCCATCTTGTTTTCAGCTACTGGCTTAGTTTACACTTTACTTTATAGAGGCTGAGTCCTTTATGGTAGTGTTTTCTTTTGTTCTTTTGGAACTGTCCTTTGCACAAACTCCCTTGGTGGAGGTTTATTGTTTTATGTTTTCAATATAAACTCTGTTTTTAGGAGTTGCCTTTGTGGCTTATTTATTCTTTCTACAATACCTCTTTAATGAGTGTCGTACTGTTTTTTTGGACATTACTTATTTTCTTAAATACTCACTTTGAGGCTTTCACCTGTAAAGGTTGTTTTGTGTTGTTTATTCTACCCCTTCTCCTAAAACGTCTGCGTAAGCAGTTTTGTGGTTATTCGTTTCACGTATAACTTTAAGAGTCCCTATTATCTGCTCATGACCCACACACACACCCACAGCCCTCACAGAATGAATTAGCCATGAATGGGTCAGCGGATAATACTGTTCTCGAGCGTGCACCTGCTGCACAGCATCAAGGATTACTTTCACATATGGAAGCTATCAAACAATTACAAGAGCAACAAGCCTCATGGTGATACAGCGTGGGGAGATGTATGAAGGGTTGTGCAAGATGGAAGGTTCAATGCGTAATCTGGCTGACAGCATAGCCAATGCAGTATCTTCCCAAATATCTCCTAACGTCCCTCAAGCACAACACACAGTACCCCAGCCATTTCCTCGTGAGGCTAAAGTTCAGCTCCCCTCGTGCTTTAGCGGGGAGTCTGGTAAATGCAGAGGTTTTCTGGCACAATGCCAGATAGTGTACAGAGCCCAGCCTTCTCGTTTTCAGTCTGAGGATTCACCTGTTGCTCTAATCCTATCTCTGTTGGAGGGACCCGCCCTCGATTGGGCTGTTCCACTCATACTGGCTCAGGCTCCAGTGTTAAATGACTCACAGAGACTCATGAATGAAATGGAGATAGTTTTTTATCATGAACTCTATGATAAAGAGGGCGCCATGAGACTGACGCGCATGCGCCAGGGCACCAGTAGTGTAGCTGAGTTTTCCATTGCATTCAGAACACTGGCTGGGGCTACAGGCTGGCCGGAGAGACGACTCATTACTTTGTTCACCAATGCATTATCTGATCAGGTTAAAGATGCATTGGCGGTTGTGGGATCTCCAGACAGTTTTGACACATTGGTCACTACTGCCATATGCGCCGATAACCGGATCAGAGAACGTCAGCGTGAGAGGCGGGACCGATATACTCGTGCCCCGCTGAAGGAAGTTCCCCCGCACCCTTCAGTAGACAGTTCATCTGATCCTATGCAGCTGGACAGCACGTCTGTGCATGACTCCAGAGAGACTGGTTATCGTGTGGACTGGTGCCGGTACTGCAGGGAAAAGGGCCACACGAGGGTGGACTGTCCTAAACTGAGGGGAAACGGTCAGTCTCGCTAGTGGGCCGAAAGACACTAGCGAGACATCATGCCACTCCCTTTCGAACCTTTCTGCCCGTGGTTTTAGGCTGGAACAGGCAGTCTGTTGAGGTCGATGCCTTTTTAGACTCAGGGGCTGTAGACAGCTTTATCGATTCCAGATGGGCTGGGGACTCTAAAATACCTGTACATTCCCTCCTTAAGCCCTGTAATGTCATGGCACTTGATGGACGCCCATTATGTACAGGCAGTGTCACCAAAATAACCAATTTCTTATCTATGCGGGTTGCTTATGGAAACCATTTTGAGCGCATTCGATTTTTTTTGGTCGATTCACCCACTTATCCCATTGTGCTGGGTCATTTGTGGCTTAGTAAACATAAGCCACAGATCAATTGGGGCAATGAGAGGAACACTGTCATACAGTGGGGTCCGCAGTCTCTTCACCGCTGTATCACTATTTTTAAACTGAATCATTTTAAACTATTCTTATTATTCGCTATGCTCGCTCATGCCTGTATTTTTTTTTTTTTTTTTTATGTCCGTCGGTTAGTGCACTTTTTAATTACTGAATAGAGAGCCTATTAGGATGCTAGATCCTAATGTGAAACACTATGCTGCATTGTAGAAACCAGGTTAACTGTGTCCTGGCTGTTGTACAACCAGGTTAACTGTGTCCTGGCTGTAGCATTGTACAACCAGGTTAACTGTGTCCTGGCTGTAGCATTACACCAGGTTAACTGTGTCCTGGCTGTAGTAGAACCAGGTTAACTGTGTCCTGGCTGTAGTAGTTAGTAGAACCAGGTTAACTGTGTCCTGGCTGTAGTAGTAGAACCAGGTTAACTGTGTCCTGGCTGTAGCATTGTAGAACCAGGTTAACTGTGTCCTGGCTGTAGTAGAACCAGGTTAACTGTGTCCTGGCTGTTGTAGAACCAGGTTAACTGTGTCCTGGCTGTAGTAGAACCAGGTTAACTGTGTCCTGGCTGTTAGTAGAACCAGGTTAACTGTGTCCTGGCTGTAGCAGTTTGGTTTGTTAGAACAGACTGTAATCTTATGCTTATGGCAGATCAATCAGCATGGATTGTCTGTAAACTTTAATACATGGCAGTTTGGTTTGTTAGAACAGACTGTAATCTTCACTTGCTTATGGCAGATCAATCAGCATGGATTGTCTGTAAACTTTCACTTGCTTATGGCAGATCAATCAGCATGGATTGTCTGTAAACTTTATGCATTGTTGTCACTTGCCATATCTTGCTATGCTCGCTCATGCCTGTATTTTTTATGTCCGTTCTATTTTATAATTTTTATTTTATTTCATTTTATTTTTATTTTACTATTTTTAAACTGAATCATTTTAAACTTTTTACTATTTGTGTTACTGAAAACTGTAAGCGGAGAGCCTATTGGGATGCTAGATCCTAATGTGAAACACTGTGATTCTACCTGTCTATCTTTTTATGCTCGCTTATGCCTGTATTTTTTACTGTTGTGAAGCACTTTGAACTGCAACCTCTGTATGAAAAGTGCTATACAAATAAAGTTATTATTATTATTATTATTATCCAAATTTCTCTGTTACCCACGGTTCACAAGCAGTGTAGTGAGAATGATAGTGATTCTGATGAAGTGGTGGATGATCTTGTTTTCCAGAACCCACAATTTCAACCATTGCACTCCCAACCATCTGTCAATCTGGAAGAGAGTTTGGAATGGGATCCTCAGTTTGATTGGGACTCCCTCTGTGAGGAGGCTCCAGCAGAGGACAGTTTAGACTCTCTGTGTGAGGAGTTCTCCACGCTTACTTGTGCAACGGATCCCCTCATGGAGAGCACTAACATCATGAGCGTGGAGTCACACCCATTACCAGAGGGCATTCACACTGTCTATGCTGACCTCAGTGAGGTGTTCAGCAAACAACAGGTCACCATCCTGCCACCACACCGACCTTATGATTGCGCCATCGAATTGCAGCCAGGCTCTATTTCTCCTTGTGGTTCCTTGTACTCACTTTTCGGTGCCCGAAAGTGAAGCCATGAACACTTACATCAAGGAGGCTCTGGCTACCGGTTTTATCAGACCTTCCACTTCACCTGCAGGTGCTGGATTTTTTTTGTAGGGAAAAAGGATGGAGGGCTAAGACCCTGCATCGACTACAGAGGTCTGAACAGCATTACGGAAGGGCTACCCCCTTCCCCTGATGAACTCAGTGTTCGAACGCCTCCAGGGGGGCGTCCATCTTTACCAAACTCTATCTCCGTAATGCCTACAATTTGGTGCACATACGTCAAGGGGACGAGTGGAAGACCGCTTTCAACACTCATAATTAGGGATGCTCGATATTGGCTTTTTTACCGATACCGATATACCGATATTGTCCAACTCTTAATTTCCGATACCGATATCAACCAATACCGATATATGCAGGGTCCCCCCCCCCCCCCCCCCCCCCAAAAAAACTGAATAATTTCAGGTAATTAACATTACATATCTCTTGTTGTGGAATTAACACAACATTATGCATACTTTTGACAATAAATAAAATCAGAATTTGTTCTTACTTGCTTGCCTGGGTAAATAAAGGTTATAGAAATGTAAAAAATTAAACAAATTTATATATATATATATATATTTTTTAAACCGATACCGATATTTTCCGATATCAAATTTTAATGCCGATATCGGCCCATAATATCGGACATCCCTACTCATAATGGTCACTACGAGTACCTGGTGATGCCATTCGGCCCCTTCAGTTTTCCAAGCGTTAATTAATGACGTGCTCAGGGAGATGTTGGAGAGGTTTGTTTTCGTCTACTTAGACGACATTTTGATATTCTCTGAATCCCTTTCTGACCATGTCAGGCAGGTCTTGAAGTGCCTTTTGGATGCACGGTTATTCGTGAAGGCTGAGAAGTATGCCTTCCACGTTAGCTCTGTGTCCTTTCTGGGATTCATTGTGTCTGATGGGAGGATTCAAATGGACCCCAAAAAAGTGTCAGCAGTGACGGACTGGCCTACACCTGTCTCAGTTAAGCAAGTGCAACGATTCCTGGGATTTGCTCATTTCTACCGCCGTTTTATTCGTAATTTCAGTTCAGTGGTAGCACCTATCACAGCACTCACCAGGAAGACAGCACCTTCCCATTTCCAGTGGACTCCCAAGGCTGAGGAGGCGTTCGTTGAGCTTAGGAGAAGGTTCAGTTCTGAGCCTATCCTCATTACTCCTAACCTGTCACTGCCATTTATCGTGGAGGTGGATGCTTCTGAGCTTGGAGTCGGAGCTATACTGTCCCAACGTTCAGCGTCCGACGGTAAAGTACACCCATGTGCTTATTATTCACGTGGGCTCTCGCCGGCTGAAATAAACTATGACGTTGGGGACAGAGAGCTGTTGGCGGTCAAGTTGGCATTTAAGGAGTGGCGCCATTGGCTAGAGCAGTGCTTCTCAAACTTTTTCTGTCAGGCCCCCCTTTGGCGGACCAAAATATTTTGCCCCCCCCCCCAACAAAATAGTCATGAAATGGGCCATGTTTAAATTCATTGAAATAACACCAATATCGTGACCTTTCAAATTGGCCCTATATTTTGTTTTCAGAGCTGTCATGGATGAAAAGCCAGCTTCACACAGATACTGTATGTGGTGCTGAATGGTATCAACACCTTAACTGCTGCATCATGAGATACTTGGTGGGCCATGAGATGAGATACTTGGTACTCAGCACCACACTCTGAAACTAGCTCTCTAGGTGGTATCAGATGAGATTTCAAAGAGTTCTTCCAAGAGTTTGGATGGAGATGTGTCAGGAAGCTTTGTCTCAATGTTGTCTGTAAAGGTTTTTTTTATCCAGAGTAACTTGGTGATCCTTTTCTGTGTTTTATTAAATAATGATTTTCAGATTTTGAGAAATGGTATTTTCATGGAGAACAGTGCAGCTGCAACAGATAGCACCCAGGGGGGGCGCAGAGGCATGACAGGGGGGGCCTTGAGATTTATATAAAAAAAAAAAAAAAAATTGGATTACAGAAAATTATCACTAAAGTGCTATCTGTTGCAGCTGCACTGTTCTCCATGAAAATACCATTTCTCAAAATCTGAAAATCATTATTTAATAAAACACAGAAAAGGATCACCAAGTTACTCTGGATAAAAAAAACCTTTACAGACAACATTGAGACAAAGCTTCCTGACACATCTCCATCCAAACTCTTGGAAGAACTCTTTGAAATCTCATCTGATACCACCTAGAGAGCTAGTTTCAGAGTGTGGTGCTGAGTACCAAGTATCTCATCTCATGGCCCACCAAGTATCTCATGATGCAGCAGTTAAGGTGTTGATACCATTCAGCACCACATACAGTATCTGTGTGAAGCTGGCTTTTCATCCATGACAGCTCTGAAAACAAAATATAGGGCCAATTTGAAAGGTCACGATATTGGTGTTATTTCAATGAATTTAAACATGGCCCATTTCATGACTATTTTGTTGGGGGGGGGGGGCAAAATATTTTGGTCCGCCAAAGGGGGGCCTGACAGAAAAAGTTTGAGAAGCACTGCTCTAGCCAATGGCGCCACTCCTTAAATGCCAACTTGACCGCCAACAGCTCTCTGTCCCCAACGTCATAGTTTATTTCAGCCGGCGAGAGCCCACGTGAATAATAAGCACATGGGTGTACTTTACCGTCGGACGCTGAACGTTGGGACAGTATAGCTCCGACTCCAAGCTCAGAAGCATCCACCTCCACGATAAATGGCAGTGACAGGTTAGGAGTAATGAGGATAGGCTCAGAACTGAACCTTCTCCTAAGCTCAACGAACGCCTCCTCAGCCTTGGGAGTCCACTGGAAATGGGAAGGTGCTGTCTTCCTGGTGAGTGCTGTGATAGGTGCTACCACTGAACTGAAATTACGAATAAAACGGCGGTAGAAATGAGCAAATCCCAGGAATCGTTGCACTTGCTTAACTGAGACAGGTGTAGGCCAGTCCGTCACTGCTGACACTTTTTTGGGGTCTATTTGAATCCTCCCATCAGACACAATGAATCCCAGAAAGGACACAGAGCTAACGTGGAAGGCATACTTCTCAGCCTTCACGAATAACCGTGCATCCAAAAGGCACTTCAAGACCTGCCTGACATGGTCAGAAAGGGATTCAGAGAATATCAAAATGTCGTCTAAGTAGACGAAAACAAACCTCTCCAACATCTCCCTGAGCACGTCATTAATTAACGCTTGGAAAACTGAAGGGGCCGAATGGCATCACCAGGTACTCGTAGTGACCATTATGAGTAGGGATGTCCGATATTATGGGCCGATATCGGCATTCAAATTTGATATCGGAAAATATCGGTATCGGTTTAAAAAATATATATATATAAATGTATTTAATTTTTTACATTTCTATAACCTTTATTTACCCAGGCAAGCAAGTAAGAACAAATTCTGATTTTATTTATTGTCAAAAGTATGCATAATGTTGTGTTAATTCCACAACAAGAGATATGTAATGTTAATTACCTGAAATTATTCAGTTTTTGGGGGGGGGGGACCCTGCATATATCGGTATTGGTTGATATCGGTATCGGAAATTAAGAGTTGGACAATATCGGTATATCGGTATCGGTAAAAAAGCCAATATCGAGCATCCCTAATTATGAGTGTTGAAAGCGGTCTTCCACTCGTCCCCTTGACGTATGTGCACCAAATTGTAGGCATTACGGAGATAGAGTTTGGTAAAGATGGACGCCCCCCTGGAGGCGTTCGAACACTGAGTTCATCAGGGGAAGGGGGTAGCCCTTCCGTAATGCTGTTCAGACCTCTGTAGTCGATGCAGGGTCTTAGCCCTCCATCCTTTTTCCCTACAAAAAAAATCCAGCACCTGCAGGTGAAGTGGAAGGTCTGATAAAACCGGTAGCCAGAGCCTCCTTGATGTAAGTGTTCATGGCTTCACTTTCGGGCACCGAAAAGTGAGTACAAGGAACCACAAGGAAAAATAGAGCCTGGCTGCAATTCGATGGCGCAATCATAAGGTCGGTGTGGTGGCAGGATGGTGACCTGTTGTTTGCTGAACACCTCACTGAGGTCATACAGTGAACCGCGCCCCCCACTTTGAGAAACACTGGGCTAGAGGGAGCTGAACACCCATTTACGGTCTGGACAGACCATAAAAATTTGGAATATATCCAGGGTGCTCAGAGGAGAAACTCGCGACAGGCTCGCTGGTCACTGTTTTTCTCTCGGTTTAATTTCCTCCTGACATACCGTCCCGGGTCTAAAAATATCAAGCCTGGTGCTCTTTCCCGGTTATATGATGGGTCAGAAGAGGACCATCCTCCTGAGCCCATTGTTCCTGCAGGACAGATCCTAGCTCCTGTGACATGGAGCATTGACTCTGCTGTGCGGAGGGCACAACGTTTGGAACCAGACCTGGTGGGGTTCCCCCGGGTCGGTATTTGTGCCAAACAGCATTCGTTCCCGGGTGTTGAAATGGGGTCACTCCTCTCGGCTGAAAGGACATCCCGGAGTGCACAGAACTCGTGACTTCTTGGCCAGAAGGTTCTGGTGGCCTGGTATGATGAAGGACGTCCGTGAATTTGTGGCAGCCTGTCCCGTTTGTGCACGGAACAAAGTGTCTCAACAGTCACCACCAGGTCTGCTTCGTCCTTTGCCCATCCCTAGTCGTCCATGGAGCCACATTGCCATGGATTTTGTGACTGGTCTGCCTCCTTCTGATGGTCACAGCGTCATCATGGTAGTGGTGGATAGGTTCTCCAAAGCAGCTCACTTCATTCCGCTGGTCAAGCTGCCATCTGCTCAGGAGACCGCCCAACTGGTGGTTGACCATGTCTTCTGAATTCATGGCATCTGCCAGGACGTGGTGTCGGACCGTGGACCCCAGTTTACTGCATGGTTTTGGAAGGCATTCTGTGCTATCCTGGGTGCGTCGGTTAGCCTGTCAAACAGAGCGCACCAACCAGTCTATGGAGAGTACGCTCCTCCAATCCGACCACTTGGAGTCACCAACTGGCATGGGCAGAATATGCACATAATTCATTGTGCAATGCATCCACTGGTCTCTCCCCATTCGAGGTTCAGTTTGGTTATCAGCCTCCACTGTTTCCTGAACAGGAGAGGGACGTGGGGGTGCCATCTGCCGAGGCGTTAATCCGTCGGTCTCGGGCAACATGGAAGAGGGTGCGTTCGGCTCTTGTGCGTGCTGCGGCCCAGCACAAGCGGTTGGAGGATGTACACCGTCACCATGTGCCTTCCTACCGTGTGGGCCAACAGGTGTGGCTTTCCACACGTGACCTTCCATTACGGGTTGAGTCGCGCAAACTCGCTCCCCGTTTTGTGGGTCCTTTCACTATTGTTCGCAAGATAAACCCGGTCACGATGCGTCTTCGGTTACCCTCCCGCCTTAAGCCGGTTCGGAGGAGCAGGTTGGTTCCTGCAGAGAGACCTCCACCTCCCCCTCGATGGCCAACCTGTGTATACTGTACAGCGTATCCTGTCCAGTAGGCGGGTTGGTAGGGGTATGCAGTACCTGGTGGACTGGCAGAGTTATGGGCCAGAGGAGCGCACGTGGGTTCCGGCCAGGGACATCTTGGACCCTGAGCTAGTTTCGGAGACGTGTCTCAGAGGTTCCGTCTGGAGCCGCCCCCTAGAGGGGGGTCCTGTCATGGTTTTTGCCTTATTTCACCTTTCTGTGAGCGACAGCTGTCTATTTTTGCTTTATTTCACCTCTCTGTGAGGGATAGCTGTCAATCCCTGGTCCCTGTGGTTAATTGCCTCATGGGTCGGCAGGTGTGTGGGCTTGATTGCACCTGATGTAGTGCAGCTGTGCCTATGGCCATGTTGAGTCTATTTAAGTTTGGATCTCGCAGTGTCAACTGCTAATTCATTTCCTTGTGCTGGCTATACGTTTCGTCAGGCTCATTATATTTAAGTGTAGTGCTGCCCTATTCAGCATTTAGCGTTTCTTTGGTAGCCATCTTGTTTTCTGCTACTGGCTTAGTTTACACTTTACTTTATAGAGGCTGAGTCCTTTATGGTAGTGTTTTCTTTTGTTCTTTTGGAACTGTCCTTTGCACATAAACTCCCTTGGTGGAGGTTTATTGTTTTATGTTTTCAATATAAACTCTGTTTTTAGGAGTTGCCTTTGTGGCTTATTTATTCGTTCTACAATACCTCTTTAATGAGTGTCGTTCTGTTTTTTTGGACTTTACTTATTTTCTTAAATATTTGAGGCTTTCACCTGTAAAGGTTGTTTTGTGTTGTTTATTTTTCCCCTTCTCTTAAAACGTCTGCGTAAGCAGGTTTGTGGTTATTCGTTTCACGTATAACTTTAAGAGTCCCTATTATCTGCTCATGACCCACAGCCCTCACACTAATAGTGGGGAATATTTCAATCCCGAGACATTTAAAGTGCTCCACCATAAGTATGTTTGCAGGTAGGATGGTAGCCTTTGCAGGCTCATTAAGTGGAAGAAAAGCAGATTTTGGCCAGTTGATCTTAAAGCCGGACAGGCTGCCAAATTCATCTATCACGTTGAGCAGATGAGGTAGAGAGATGGAGGGATTTTGCATAAACAGGAGTACATCATCTGCGTATAAGCTGATATTGTGATGTGTGCCCTGAATTGAAACAGGAGATATAATTTGGGATTGTCTTATGTATTGAGCTAGAGGTTCGAGGGATAAGGCGAAGAGTCCGGGACTAAGAGGACAGCCCTGTCTAGAAGAACTTCCCAACCCTCACCCAAGCCCATCCTTCTAAGAACTGCCCACAAGTAAGACCACTCCAATCTGTCAAATGCCTTCATTGCGTCCAAGGACATGACCGCTGTAGGGACTGCAACATCCTTGCTGGCATCAATCACGTGCAGTAACCGTCTGATGTTGTCAGTAACCAGGTGGCCTCTTATGAAGCCGGTCTGATCAGGGTGAACTAGAGATGTCGTATGCTTTTGAAGTCGGGTGGCTAGAACCTTGGCATATAGCTTTAGATCGGCTCCGAGGAGACTTAGGGGCCTGTAGCTGCCACATTCTGTGGGGTCCTTATCCTTCTTGAGTAAAACAGATATAAGCACCATATTGACATCTCTGGAAAAATTGCCCTCTTTGATTGAGTGTAAAATCATTGAGAGTAATAAGGGACCGAGTACATCCCAGAATGCAAGATAGAGGCCGTTTTATCCGGGAGCCTTGCCCCGTTGTATATCTGCAATCGCCTCTCTAAGTTCAACTAGCGTGATAGGTGCAGCTAACAGCTTAGCACTATCTTCCGAGATCTATGGTAGGTTGATTTGATCAAGAAAATCCTCCAGCTTGGTATGATCAAAGACCACCTCTGACTTGTACAGGTTGGAATAAAAAGTGCAAAATGTATCATTAATCTTTTTGGGGTTGGTGGTTACCTCCCCCTGTTGGTTCTTAATGGAAGGGATATCCGCAAATTGCTCACTGGCACCTATCTTCATAGCTAGTAGGTGAATAGGCCTGGAGCCGTGAAAGTAGTAGTGCTGTCTTGTTCTGTGCATCTGAAATTCAGATTGTTGTCTTAAAATGGAGTTAATCTCTTTTTTCACTACCTTAATTTGAAGCTCCAGTCGACTAGAGTAGTTGTGCTGCAATGAAGAGATCAACGTGGCATGAAGCTTTTCCAATTCCACCAGCTTGGAGAGACGTCCCTTGCAGAGATTAGATGCAAAGAGAGTAGTGTTACTTCTGATAAAACCCTTAACCGAATCCCATAGAATTCTGGGGTCCTGTACCGAACCAGCATTAAACTGCAGGAATTCAGTGAGCTTCTCTTTAAATTGGCCAGGGCGCCTGCACAGCAAAAGACAGGAAGTGGTGAAGGTAGTGTGACCTCCCACGCGTTACACTTCACCAATGAGAGTCCGCGCTGTCAGGTGAAAAGAGAGCCGCTGGCTGTCTCCGCATGTGTCGGAGGAAGCATGTGGTAGACCTCAGGGCTCCCTTGACCGACCAGTAAGGGGCACATGTGCACAACGACCAGGTAGGGGAGGGGGGAATTGGCATAACGACTAAATTGGGATGGGAGGAAAAACACGGAAAAATCTGGAGGAGAAAAAGAGGATAAAAAAAGAAATTGCAAGTTAAACTCTCCGTTTTTCAGTAGTGTTGAGTTAAAGTGCCATCTAGGGGCGCGGGACGTTATTTTACTGAGTGAACCTTTGAGGAGGATACCTTTGTGGTCTGAAAGTGCTATGGGCAATAAGTCAACATCAAAGCTATCAAAGAGACGTGGGGAGGAAAAAACATAATCAATTCTGGAAAAGGTCTTATGTCTTGACGAGAAGAAGGAGTAATCTCTCCCGGATGGGTTGAGCGATCGCCACATATCGATTACCCCCGTGTTCTTAGACCAGGCCTGTAGGGCTGTGGTAGCTTGTTTCTGATCAGACGTTTCAGCGTGATTGGACCTATCAATCAGTGGATCCCAAACTGCATTAAAATCAGCTCCTACTATTAATGAGTAATCAGGTAGTTTCAACATAGCTCCAGTGAGTACAGCATAAAAGTTAGCGTCATACAAGTTAGGGGTGTATGCAGAAATCAGCGCAATTTTCCGGTTAGAACATTCTATTTTAGCAATAGTCATTCGACCATCTGCATTGGACCACACATCTAACAGTTTAATATTCAAATTTCGCTTCGCTATTATGGCTACCCCACAGGCCTTGGTGCTAAAAGAAGAAGAACTTATGTTATGGTAAAATGTATTTGCCAGTCTTGCATTATCCGCCAATAAAATGTGCGTTTTACTCAGTAAAGCAAGGTCCACTTCCTTCCTTTTTAGCCACGTTAGTACACTTGTGCGTTTATGCGGTATATTGAGACCCCCTGTATTCCAGATCAATATGTTCAAATTAGCCATAGTCTAAAAAGGCTGCAGTATGACTGAATGTAATTCGTTTGGAGTAGAACACCATAATAGATACATATCCACTTGTTAAGGTCCTATTGAGTTCCGAGCGTGAGCGTGAAAACAGAAATAACACAGAGCGAGTGGAAAGAAAAACAAAAAACAACACAATCCCCCATTCCCTTCCCCCTCCCCCACATCAGAATACTTGCCCAGTATCGATCAAACATCAGTTGGTCACCCTTGACCGAGCACAGTAACCACAACAACATTATGTATCTTAACCATACCAATAACTTGTAAGGTATATTGTAACAATTTAGAAAAAAGGAACCCACTTCACTCAACTGAGAGAAGAAATCTATGCAGAGTTCAATGCGAAGTTCAAAGTGCAGACGATAAAAACAGGTGCATTAAAACACAGCTTGTCTGAGTTAAACTTGAGAAAAGGGCAACATGCGTACCCGTCATTGAGATAACACAGTGGATACAAACCTTGAGCATTATCATTCAGCTGGAGCAAAAAAATCATAGTAGACACGTGGCAACGGCAATGTTAGCTAGGAGAGCTGGACAACCAGCACGCCCCGAGCTTAGCTTAATCGGGCTCAAGGCCTGTTATATCCTGATTCACGTAGGTAGCTCCGCCGAGAGAGGACCATCCCCCTCGACCGGCAGATACGTTAAAACATAGTTCGTTTGAGTGAAACCTGTGAAGCACAGTTCGTCCAAGTGCAAACTTGAAAAAAGACAATATGCATAACAGTCTATGCGAAGTTCAGTGCGAAGTTCAATGTTCAGACAATAAAAAGGCAAATGCGTTAAAAAGCACAAGTCGTCTGAATTATACTTGAAAATAGTCAGTGTGCATACCCGTTTCTGGAATTATACAGCATAGATAAACCTTGAGTGTTACCGTTCTGTTGGTCCGAAAGGCCGCGGTAGGCGAGTGGTAATGTTAGTGTTAGCTTTAGCTTGGAGAGCCGGAAAGTTAGCATAGCTCGCGCTTAGCATACCAAGGCTCCGAGGCCTGTCACTCCCTGGTGCCTGTTGCCTGCTCCACCGGGGCCGGCTCTCCATCCTCGGCCGGGGGGGGCCGCCGTGCCGCTTCGAAGGAAACTCTCCGCCTCGGACGGCGACGTGAACAGGCGGTTGAACGAGACAACTCCGCGGCCCATCTTGATTTTCAGAGTTGCAGGGTATAATAGGTAGACTTCTATGCCCTTCTCCCGAGCAACTCCCATAGTCTTAGAGAAGGCCCTGCGACGTCTGGCGGTGTAGTCGCTGAAATCCGCTGCAAATCTGAGGATATAATTACCCACTTTTGGAGGGTGTTTCCTGGCCTCTTGGAGAATAGCCTGACATATAGGGAACCGCAGGCAGCAAAATATAAAGGCGCGTGGACGTTCGCCCTTCTCCGGTGGACTGCTCCTGAATATTCTATGCGCCCGCTCAATGTCTGGTTTAGAGACGGTCGGAAACCACTGTGGAATCATCTTTTCGAGATACTGAATCGGCACATCGTTTTCAATGTTTTCGGGCAAGCCGTATATTCTGACGTTGCACCTTCTATTCCGGTCCTCTAGGTCAGCCATCTTATTTTCGTAAAAAAGGAACTTGTCTTCAATCGCCGAGATCTCGGTGGAGTTGGTTTCAGCTACGACCGCCACCTCTGCCATCTCTTGTTCCACCCTAGAGAGCCGCGTGGTCGCGCTAGCTACATCCTCCTGGAGCGAGTCCAGTCTGTTGGTTAGCTGCAGCATGCTAGCATCGAGCTCAGCACGGAACAAAGACCTGATACATTCAACGTCAACCTCATTTAATGTTCCAATCTTGTTTGGTGTTTAGCCATATCTACGAGGTATAATGTAAGTGTATGTCGTAAAATTTGCGTCGTAATCAATATTAAAGTGAAGTGGTCACGGAGCTCGGACAAGTTACGCCGCCATCCGATCTGAGTGTAAACCGGAAGTCCGTATTTAGCTAATGTTGTAAACGTTATTCACGACTCTCGAAGCAGGTTGATAGTTCTCACTGTACTTCTTTATTCACAAGCATCAGTTATAGCTTCGGTACAAGCGACTCATCCCTGCTAATTCCCATGCCTCAAGAGAGCGCATGCTGGGTGCCACACCCTCTTATCACCCTCCCCAGGTCGCGTCTTCTTTTAAGGCAGCCCAAGAGCCCTTCCGCGTTTCTCTGATTGGCCACGACGCAGCGCGAGAGAGCGGCAGTGCGGAAATAGGCTGCATTCTTTTTTTTTTTATCCACTTTTTCTCCCATTTTCTATATTTTCTCCCATCCCAATTTCGTATCATCCAATTCAACCCTCCCCTGTCACAGACGCTGTTTCTTGCCTCCCACAAGCCGGCTGCAATGTGGACTAAGTCATACATAGCACAAGTCCCCTCCGGTACTTGAGGTAACAGCAGTCGCATCTTTTCACCTGCGCAGCTCGATCTCTCAGTGGCGAGGACTAACGCGTGGGAGGCTCACGCTGCCCCCGACACTTCCTGATTCTACTGCGCAGGTGCACCAACCGACCTTTAGGAGTCGCTGTCCACAACGCCCGATCCCCACCCATCAGTTTCCCACCCCCTAATACGGCCAATGTGTATTAGTACGGATGACCAGCTAAACTGAAAGCAAATGTGGAGCGCTGGGCTCGAACTGACGAGCCCAGCGTCTCCAGCATTTCGTGGCGAGTGCCTTGCCCACTACGCCACGTAGCCGCCCGAAATAGGCTGCATTCTATTGCCATGCTCTGCGACAAACTCTAACCTTAACCAACTCCGAAACAATGCCTAAACTTAACCCTAACCTTAACCAACTCCGAAACAATGCCTAAACTTAACCCTAACCTTAACCAACTCCGAAACAATGCCTAAACTTAACCCTAACCTTAACCAACTCCGAAACAATGCCTAAACTTAACCCTAACCTTAACCAACTCCGAAACAATGCCTAAACTTAACCCTAACCTTAACCAACTCCGAAACAATGCCTAAACTTAACCCTAACCTTAACCAACTCCGAAACAGCGCCTAAACTTAACCGGCGAAAGAATGCACGTTAAAAAAAATTATAATTGAAGGGATTCGAACTTGTCACCAACGCACCGCAGGTTCCACAGCAAGGCGGCGAACGAGTTGAGCTAGCCGTCGATGTTAAAAGAGGGGGGATTGGCGCTGCATAATGCCGCGGCAGAGCTCCGCGGCAGACTCGCGGCGGCGTTGTCACGTGGGGCGTCGCGGCCAATCGCAGAAACGCGGAAGGACTCTTGGGCTGCCTTTTAAAGAAGAGGCCCCCAGGTCAGCCCATGCACTCTCGACTCTGTCAACCCGTAGCTGGTGCGACCAATAGCGTCGCCGCCAGCCCCGGAATGGCGGAGTGCAGAGTGGCAGCTCGACTGACCAACCACCCAAATCCCAGGGTCGCTACAATAGCATTGAATAGCATCAATGCTAGATGGCTGGCTACAACGAATTATCACAAGCTGGCATCGTAAAATCTCAACACCAGCCATGGGAATACTGTTTACTAAATTATGGAGGCTTTTTAATCGTCAAGGTAAGAGGATTTGTCATGATCAACTGAAGGCGTATGCTATGAAACAGTCTATGTGCTTGGCTACACTTAGCTAACGTTAGCTTATTTGGGTTTTCAGAAAAAGGCCGGCTATGGCGGCCAGGTAGCGCAGCGGACTAAGCGTCTGTCTACCACCGCAGGGACACTGGTATCGAATCCAGCTGTCAGCGGTGCCTCCGGCTTGGCCGGTCGTCATACTGACACAATTGGCAGTGTCCACGGGAGGGAAGCCAGTGGGTGGTAATCTGGTCGTTGTAAACAGCGACTCCTACAGGTCGGTCAGGGCGCCTGCACAGCGAGGAAGGGATCTGGGTGAGGTAGTGTGCCCTCCCACGCGTTACACTCACCCAATGAGAGTCCTCGCTGCCAGGTGAAAAGAGGCTGCTGGCTGTCTCCTATGTATCGGAGGAAGCATGTGATAGACTTCAGGGCTCCCTAGACCAGGAAGGGGAGGGGGGAATTGGCATAACGACTAAATTGGGATGGGAGGAAAATACAAGAAAAATAGGAGGAGAAAAAGTGGATAAAAAAAAAAGGCCGGCTATGTGATGCTAATCTCTAGCTAGTATTGTATCGTGTATTTCATCACAGTAGCCTTCCGGTGTTTAATAAACACTTCTAGCCAGGACAGCATGATGTAGAAGGTTGGCTTGTTCTGACTTCCACCTGCAGCTCCACTTTTCTTGTTAAATTAAATGTAACAATCAAATTCAATGTAACTATCGATAGCGTTAGCTATTTTTGGATCGCGAGGAACCAATATTATATGACAGCCCGCCCCCATTCGCTAACCAACCAATCAATGCTATGCAACATCCAAGAGAACGGTTGTGTTGCTGTCGCTCGTTAGATTTTTGTGATAGGTACGCAACACCCTCTGCAACACACTCTGCAACGGTTGCAGATGTCGCAGAGCCATGTTGTGTTGCAGTCAGTGCATGTGAGCGGATCGGAGCGTGAGCGGCGCGGGGAGCGGAGCGGCCGGTTTTGACGTGAGCGAGGAGTGGGTTTTAAAATGAGTCGGCGCGACGTCCGGAGCGAGAGTTCTCCTCCGCTCCAATCCACTCCAGGCCGCTCACAGTGGTTTAACACTGATGTAATATATACATGCAGTACAATGCCAAAGCAACAGATGGCGATGTACAAACATGAAGGCCATTTTCAACCAATGAGAAGGGTGAACCTGTGATAGGCTGTTCGTTCAGGCTTTGTCACTGTAGAGACGCCCACACTCACTCCAGTTAGAAAAAGTATATCGACGCCATTGTTGTTGACGTTAGCTTACATGCTAACGTTAATGGCAGCGACCATAGCATTGTGGCTCGGCTAGCCTATCATCGCTTAATAGAGATAGTGAATGGATAAACAACGTTATTTAACATTGCAGAATGGCTACAATTACAATGCGGCTCAATACAAACAATTGTTAAGGGGCCCAGGGGGTGTAGACTGTTGTAGTTTGAGCTCATTTACACCATGCTCCAAAAAAAGAAGAAAAAAAACTGCCGAGCGATCTGGCGCGGGGAGCGGGGAGCGCTCGATTCAAGGTGAGCGGGGAGCGAGCGGAGAGCGACTTGGGGGCGGGGTCAACATGAGTGATTAGCGGAGCGGACCAAGCTTTAAAGAGCGAAGAGCGGATTTCTCGGCCGCGCCGATCCGCTCACGTGGACTGGTTGCAGTTGCTGGAGCATGCAGAGCCCTTTACTGCCTGGGGGGGGGGGACTCTCCCTGAGTCTGCTGGTCCAGGCCCTGAGACTCCATTACTGTTTACCGGAATTAGCTCAAACAGTCCACGGTTTGGGTTTTTGATAATCACATGATGATGATGATGACGACGATGATGATAATAACAGCATTCACATTATTGTACGTTTGACAACATATTCTATGGGTATTGAAGGCTAAGTAACATCACAGTAACTGCAAGTAATCAGATCAGGCGGTGAAACTGCAGTTTAGGTGAGTTTACCCTCCACTACCTCCCTGGTGGTCCTTGCAGACGGCGACATCTCTCGTTCAAATGAACCTGACAGAAATTCTAAGTTGCTCATGTGATGTGAATTTCATCCCAAGCCTCAAAGGCTGCTGTTTGTATTGCGTAACGCGCCACCATTATGGGAAATGCGCTTACCGTCTTCTGCAGAGTCAGACAAGAAGATAGATATCAATTTCCTCTCTGTGCATTCAGCAGAAAGTTCTCCGGTTGCATGCTATCCTAGCTTAGCACAAATTAATGGAAGCAGATACACACCACTATGTAATATTCATGCTTTGAATATATCTTTACTATATTATTCATGCTGTGAATATATCATTTACGACAGGCGCGCCAGGCGCACCTTGCTTATGTATACCTGACCAGGGGTCCTCACAGGCAGTTGGCTGCCAGCCGTGAATGGAGTTACACTCATGCTGAACGATGCTTACCTTTGAATAAACATTTTTCGTTATCTCCTCGTCCTGAAGATTATTCTATTTAATCGAATACGACATGGTGTCAGAAGCAGGATGAACATGGATATCAACGGAGTCCCGTCGCCACGGATGAATTGGGATTCTCTGGACTTACCGGGAGAATGGAAGAAGTTCAGGCAGCACGCGGAGTTGATGTTTTCGGGCCCACTCAAGAAGAAAGGAGAGGACGAGAAATGTAGCTACCTGCTATTGTGGAGCGGAGAAAGAGGGAGAGACATTCACAACACATGGACTCTCAGTGCAGATGAAGCAAAGGTACTGAAGAGCTACTATGACAATTTCGAAGCATACGTACTTCCAAGGAGGAACACAATCTTCGCCAGGTACAAATTCCATGAGAAAACCCAGCAACCGAGCGAGTCATTCGAACAATTTGTCACTGCATTGAAACTACTGGTGAAAGACTGTGCATACGTGAACAATGATGAGATGGTTAGAGACCGCATAGTGTTCGGCATACACTCAGCAAAAGTAAGAGAAACTATTAAACGTAGGATCAGACTTGTCGTTAGACAACGCAATAGATATAGCTAGAGCCCACGAGCTAGCACAATCACAGATAAAGAGCTTTACTGGCGCCACGTGCAGCGCGCAGGAGCAGCTCGTGCACGAGGTGCACAGACATGAACAGAAGCATAGCGCTCAGAGATATCGCCCCAGAGCAGAGTGGACAGAGAGAGCGAACAGAGCGAGCGACACAGACACACGTAAGAACTGTGGATACTGTGGGGGTAGAGCTCACAAGGAAGGGGATAACTGTGTAGCTAGGGGAAAACAGTGCACGAAGTGTGGAAAATGGAACCACTTTGCCAAAGTCTGCAGGGCCGGTAGCTTCCAGAAAAAGTCAGTACACGAGATTAGCATGCGCTCTGAGTCAGGAGAAGAGTCAGACGAACTGTATGTAGACACCGTGACAGACAGACGGGTTGATGCAACAGAACAAGCGTTCGCAGACATACAAGTAGGAAAACAGGGCACAGAGCTTACATTTAAGTTAGACACAGGTGCACAAGTAAATGTAATTCCTTTGAGAGAGTATCACAGTTTACAAGATAAACCCAAAATACAGCCTACCTCACGCAGACTGACAGGATATGGTGGAGAGAAGCTAGTGGTAAAGGGCACATGCACGTTAAAGTGTAAATACAAAGAGCGTGGCATGTTGTTAGACTTTTACATAGTAGACACTCAGGCACCCCCAGTTCTAGGTTTACAGGCATGCCTGAATATGGACCTCATTAAACTAGTATTGTCAGTGAATGCACACACAGATAAACAGTCCATCATGGAAGAATACCACGACGTGTTTAAAGGGATAGGACTATTCCCAGGAGAGTGTCACATCCATATAGACCCAGACGCCAAGCCAGTAGTCTGCCCACTGAGAAGGACACCGATCGCCCTGCGTGGCCGACTAAAGAAGGAGCTACAGAGTATGGAAGACACACAGATCATCACTAGAATCATCGAACCAACGGAGTGGGTCAGTGCACTGGTCGTTGTTGAGAAACCACGCACAGGCAAGCTCAGACTATGTTTGGATCCTAAGGAGCTAAACAAGGCTATCAAGCGCCCGCACTACCCTCTGCCGACACTAGAGGACATCACACCCAGACTAACAGGCGCACGCTATTTCAGCGTACTGGATGCAAGGTCGGGATACTGGTCCATCAAGCTCTCCACAGAATCATCGAAGCTGACGACGTTCAACACACCGTTTGGACGGTACAGATTCCTACGATTACCATTTGGGCTCGCTTCTGCCCAAGACGAGTTCCAACGAAAAATCGACGAGACATACGAGGGACTGAACGGAGTAGCAGCTATAGTAGACGACATCCTTGTATATGGCGCGACCAGAGAGGAACACGATAAGAACCTACATGCAATGATGGTGAGATCACGGGAGAGAGGCGTTCGGCTCAACGCAGACAAGTGCACCATCGGAGCCACCGAAGTGAGCTACTTCGGGCACATCCTTTCAGCTGACGGCATGAAGCCTGACCCAGGCAAGATAGCTGCCATCAAGGAGATGGAGGCGCCAAAGAGCCGCGCAGAACTGGAAACCGTGCTAGGTATGGTCAACTATCTGGCGAAATTCGCCCCGAGCCTCTCCGAGATCAACGCACCCATGAGACAGCTGCTTAAACAATCGAATGAATTCCTGTGGGACGCGCAGCACGACGCTGCATTCCAAAAGATGAAAGACATACTTACCAGTGAACCTGGGCCAGTCCTCATCTACTTTGACCCAGATAAGGAGCTCAGCTTACAAGTGGACGCATCAAAGTATGGTCTGGGTGCTGTGCTGATGCAGGAAGGAAGGCCCATTAGCTACGCATCCAGATCACTCACGGACAGCGAGGTCAACTACGCACAAATCGAAAAGGAGATGTACGCAGTCCTTTATGGATTCAAACGTTTCCACCAATATGCCTACGGTCGCCATGTTATGGTGCAATCTGACCACAAGCCCCTGGAGTCGATCATGAAGAAGCCGATCGCCGCAGCCCCACCGCGGTTACAGAGGATGATACTGCAACTACACAAGTATAACTTCACGATCGTGCACCGCCCTGGGAAAGACATCCCAGTAGCCGACACGCTGTCCAGGAAATCACTCACCTCTCACGACGACGGTCTCAGTGAAGGGATGGACCTTCAGGTACACATGGTGTACAACAGCTTACCTGTACACGACGACAGGCTACAGGAGATCAGAGAAACGACAGACAATGACACACAGCTAAAGCTGCTCAGCCAGGCTATCCTGGAGGGATGGCCTGAGGAAAGAAAACAATGCCCCCAGAACATTACCGAATACTGGAATCACAGAGATGAACTATCCAAGACGAATGGAATAATTTTCAAGGGGGAGAAAATAGTCATCCCTACCAGCCTCAGAGGAGATATGCTGATCAAGATCCATGCAGGCCACATGGGAATGGAAAAATGCAAACTGATAGCACGAGACATCATGTTCTGGCCTGGAATGGGTAGACATATAGAGCAAGTCGTGGAGAAGTGCTCAATATGCCAAGAGCGCCGCCCATCAAACACCAAGGAGCCCATGATGCCTCATCGTATCCCAGACCGCCCCTGGCAGGTTGTAGGGACAGATCTCTTTAACTGGAACAACCAGGACTATGTTGTGACCGTCGACTACTACAGCAGATTCTTCGAACTAGACAGACTTCACAGCACCACATCGGCAGCTGTTATCCACAAGCTAAAGGCAGCCTGTGCCAGGCATGGCGTCCCAGAGACCATAGTCTCGGACAACGGACCACAATACAAGTCTAAAGAGTTCGAGGCATTCGCCAAGTCGTGGGAGTTCACACACGTCACGTCAAGCCCACACTATCCGCAAAGCAACGGACTAGCGGAGAGAACCGTGAAGACGGCAAAATCACTCATGGACAAGGCTAAGGCAGACGGAAGAGACCCGTACCTAAGCCTCCTGTAGTATCGTAATACCCCAGTCGACAACTTCAAATCGCCGGCACAACTGTTGATGAGCCGCAGGCTACGCTCAACCCTCCCGAGCACCAACCAACAGCTGCGGCCAGGGGTAGTAAGCCAAAAAGATGGACATAACAAGCGAGTGCAAAGACAACAGCACCAGAAGAAATACTATGACAGGTCAGCTAGACCGCTGCCCCCACTACATTGTGGTGAATCTGTCAGGCTACAAGAACTTGGACGCTGGAGGCCAGCAGTAGTCATACAACCAGCTGACACTGCGCGGTCATACCACGTTCGCACCCAAGATGGACGCGAATACCGCCGCAACCGCAGGCACCTGAGGGACACGAAAGAGGAACACTTCCAGGACAGCGACGGTATGCCGAGTCCAGAGAGCGTCGATCAACCGCCGGAGACCAACGACCCTGAACTGCCAGAGGACTCAGAAGAGAACTCGGCTTCATACTACACCAGATCCGGCCGAGCAGTGAAGCCTCAGGACATTTTAGACCTATAAATGTACAGGGTGCAGGCGCATCGCTGCCCTATTATAACACCATTTGCCCCATTAAAAAAAAAAAAAAAAAAAAAAGGGGTGGTGAAATGTAACAAATATTAATGTATGCTGAAATGATGACTTACTATATGTGTTGAATCTATGACCTACTTACCTTGCTTAATTGTCGATATATTCCCATTTTTGTTAGCAAGCTACTTCTATAAATAAGAACTGCATATGGTAAGAGTGTTGAGACACGACCAAATAAGCCATGAATACATACCTTATTCACAGCTGAAGTATTCAAATATTAAAGCAGACTATCCAGAATAAGAGGGCACACAATACGAACTGTAATACCTTGATACATGAATCTTTATGTTTAACATATTAATCCTACCTGTTTACATTGCCTGGTCCTGACACAGGTAACGCACTTGTTATTGTTTACAAAGAAACTCTTACAGAGTATTGCACAACCATTCCTAATTTCAATTTTGTTCATAGCTTATTAAGCTTTCTCTAAAAGAAGGAGGATGTAATATTCATGCTTTGAATATATCTTTACTATATTATTCATGCTGTGAATATATCATTTACGACAGGCGCACCTTGCTTATGTATACCTGACCAGGGGTCCTCACAGGCAGTTGGCTGCCAGCCGTGAATGGAGTTACACTCATGCTGAACGATGCTTACCTTTGAATAAACATATAAACGTTATCTCCTCGTCCTGAAGATTATTCTATTTAATCGAATACGACACACTAGAGTAGAATAGCCTTTCCTGTTGACGTTGCCATAATCCTGGGCTCATTTTTATGGGCCCTCTTTTAACGTTACACAATGCAAGCCCCCCTAAAAGCATAAAATTAACAACATTCCTGGTGTAAAGTCTCCATTGATGACTGGACAATTGCCACAGAATGGACACACGTTATAAGATCGTGACCAGATTTAGAATGGTCACATTGCTGCTACCGGTTTGCCTGGACCCAGTTAAGCAATAACCATCAATGCAGGGGCCCATAAAGTCGTAAGTTGAAAGTCTCCACGGATGTGCTGTCTAAGGATGGACAGACATACTACCATACTGTCTTTATAACTGTACATATTATACTACAGCTCTGTACATACATCTGATTAGCACTACACTCAGTAGTACTAATTTTGTACCCAGTTTACCCAGCTGTTGCACTTTACTGTTACATTTGCACTCTGGTTGGATGCCAAATTTATACATACATTACATTTTAATCTAATCTAATCTAATCTAATTACAGGATTGGCTAATGCTGCTACTAGTTTTTATGAATTAATAGTTTATTTCGAACAATATAAAATCATCACAAAATAACAATGAAAAGATCACATTTAAATACAAAGATAATTCTGAAAATAAAATATTATAAAATACAAAGATAATTCGCAGTGAAAGAATTTTTTTTTCTAAAATTATTTAAATTTAAAATGCATACAGTAACTTGTAAATCGCTTTGGATAACAGTGTCAGTTAAATGACTAAATGTAAACACACACACACACACAGATTTTCAACTGGGAATATTCTCCACGTTATGCCTTTAGTTTAGGGTATTAGATTAGACTCCTTGCATTGCTGTGTTAATACGGGGGTCAAGATTATATTAAACTGCTTGCATTGTGCAGGATTAGATTAAACTCATTGATTGATTGATTGATTGATTGATTGAAAACTTTATTAATGAATGGGTACACAATACAGTACCGTACGACTCAATACACAATTGTTAAAGGGATGCAGACCAGAAAAAGACTTTCGTCTTGTGTGTATTGAGCTGTACTGTATTGTACCCATTCTGCAATCTGTTAATACAATTTTCAATCAATCAATCAATGACATGTCATTTGCATAAATTAGGAACAGTAACTGTCCTACTGTAGTATGCTTCCTTGTGGAACACCACAGCTCACTGGGAGGGGGGGGGGGGGGGGGTAGGGTACCGTTTACCTCTTAAGCTTAAGCTGACGACATGTCATTTGCAGTAGCGGTTGTGGTAATATTGAGTTGAATTTCATAAATAACCTTGTATACTGGCTAGCAGAGTGGGTTTTCAGTGCTAAATATAGATGAAACAGGGGTGACAGAGAGCTATTCTCCACCCCCACTAGGTGATCAGATTAGTACTGTATGGTAAATAGCCCAAAGGGTCAAAGCGTATTCACACCCCCCCTCGTGAGACAAGACAGGCCCCTTCAAAAGATCACATCGACGGGGGCCACCGCTGTCCCATCACGTCGCCACAACCCAGGGGGGAGGGGCTGCCAGCGCCCACAGGAGACCCCCCACAGGAGACGCCTGATTGGATCAACTGTAATAGTGAACTGTATTCTATTTTGGCTAGAAATTGTAGTATAAAGGAGGGGACATTTTGGTAATTCGGGAGCTCTCAGACCGGACCAACCCCAGGGGGTCTGGGGGCTCCACCGCTCCTTCCACCAGAGAGACTGTGCTGCTGCATTTTATGTGAGTAAAATCATGGACCCATGGTTGGTTAGAATAGAATGTATAGATACTTATCTTAGAAACCAGATTTACTCATGTATAATGTGTGCAGTATGGTTAATGTATGTTCAGATTATGTTAACCAAGTGACTGTTTTATGTACATTATTGAGGTTTGAGATGCAAACCTGATTGTGATATTTCTGTACAACAGACAGCCCTGTTAATGTTTTCTGATAATCTTTTGTATGTGAAAGGCAACCTTTTATTCACTCTTGGCCCTGGCTCAAATAAATCAGCTGAGTTGAACTACAGTTCTGGTTTGTCTGGCGTACACGTTTTATTCCTCATCTGCTAAGTCAGATGAGGAGACCAACAATTCTATCAGTATGAATCCTTCCTCCTCCTTCCAGATAATCAATCTCATTGTATTGTACTACAATAACCTCAAATTATTGTAGAAAGTCTGTGGGAATTTACCACACGGTCCTAGTATGCTTCCTTGTGGAACACCACAGCTCACTGTGAGGGGGGGGTGTAGGGTACCGTTTACCTCTACCATCTGTTCTCTCCCCTCCAGGTAGGATTGCATCCAGCTCACTGATAAACTATCAAAACCAATTGCCTTTAGCTTGTCAATCAGAATGACCTACTGCTCTCTCTTGACTCAAACCTCACTTCTGTGCTCTTATTGCTTGATCTCAGTGCAGCCTTTGACACTATCGATCACTCGATTCTTCTAGGTCGGCTTGAGAATCATGTTGGCATTCGGGGTCTCGCACTAGCTTGGTTTAAATCCTATTTAACTGATAGAACACACTGCGTGGTCTATAATGATTTAACATCTGAGACCCTCCCAGTGCAATGTGGTGTCCCACAAGGCTCTGTCCTGGGCCCTTTGCTATTTTCGATTTACATGCTACCCCTCGGCGATATCATATGCAAATTCGGCATAAACTTTCATTTTTACGCTGATGACACCCAATTATATATACCTATTAAGCCAAATGATTCCTCCCAACTACAAAACCTTGAGGCCTGCTTGCTTGCCGTCAAAAAATGGATGTCGCAAAACTTTCTACTCCTTAATGCAGATAAAACTGAGATGTTAATTGTTGGCCCCCCAAACCACAGAGGCCTGTTTCAGGACATCTCCCTCAACTTTGATACCTGTCATGTATCCCAGAGCTCCACCATAAAAAACCTCGGAGTCATTTTTGATTCCTCCCTCTCATTTAATGCACATATAAAAAATTTCACCAAAATTGCATTCTTCCATCTTCGTAATATCGCAAAAATACGCCCCATTTTAACCCTGATTCATGCTTTTGTCTCATCACGTCTGGACTACTGTAATGCACTTTTTTCAGGCCTACCTAATTCAAGCATCAAAAATCTTCAACTCGTGCAAAATGCGGCTGCACGGATACTAACTAGAACTAGAAAATTGTATCACATCACACCAGTTTTGTCCGCCCTACACTGGCTTCCTATCCAAGCCCGTTCTGACTTTAAAGTGCTACTCCTCACCTACAAAATTTTAAATGGGCTTGCACCGCTCTATCTATCCGATCTCATCTCCCGATACTCGCCCGCTCGTGCTCTGCGCTCACAAAATGCGGGGCTTCTATCGACCCCTAGGGTTAAAAAGAAATCCGCCGGCCACAGAGCCTTTGTCTACCGCGCTCCCTACCTGTGGAACAAATTACCTGCCGTCATCAGGGGCGCCTGCTCTGTCGAAGCTTTTAAATCCCTGCTTAAGACTCATCTTTTCTCTCTCTCCTTCAACCTACCCTGATCTCACCTGGTTGGGGACTGACCTTTAGATTAATCTGTGTAGTTTAGTTATGGTACAGGGTACTACATGGTACCACTGGGTAGTTTACTACAGGGTAGTTTAGTTAGGGTACAGGGTACTACATGGTACCACAGAGTACTACATGGTACTACATGGCACTACGGGGTACTGCATGGCTCTACATGGCTCTACATGGCACTACATGGCACTACATGGCACTACAGGGTACTACATGGTACCACAGGGCACTACAGGGTACTACATGGCACTACAGGGTATTACAGGGTACTACAGGGTACTACATGGCACTACAGGGTACTATAGGGTACTACATGGCACTACGGGGTACTACATGGTACTACATGGCACTACAGGGTACTACATGTCTGCTCCTTTGCAGCACCACAAACATGGGAACTCTCTAACTCTTCCCCCCCCCCTCCCTCCCCCTTCTCTCTGAGTGCCCGTCTCCTGGCGCTGACTAAGGTGATGGATGCCTCGGGGTCTTGGCCAAGATTGTAGTGACTGCTCTACATGCACCTCCGAGGCCTTGGATCAGTTATTCACCGTCGTCTGTCCGTGGTCCTGTCAACTGATTAACAGTATTAACAGACTGTTAACAGATTAACAGTCAACGCGGTTTCATTGCTGGGTTAAGTACTTCTATTCTATTCACATAATACGCTTACTTCATATATCTACTCCATTCACATATATGCCTACCACTTGTATCTATTGCTATGTCCGCCTACTACAATCTCATGAGCTGTCTAACGCCTGTCCCGTCTCCCTGTCCCCCTATGACTTGCTGTCCTGGAGTGTTGACCGGAGTGTTGGACGTCCCGTGATGAAGGCCGGGAGGTTGCGACCCCCTCTGCGTGCCCCCCTGTCTCCGGAGGTCTCGTAGTGGTGACCGGAGTGCCGGATGTCCCGCGATGGTGTCGGGGAGTTCGCGACCCTCTCTGCGCCGCCCCCTATCTCCCTGTCTCCGGCTGTCCCTGAGCAATGACCGGAGTGTTGAATGTCCCGTGACTAAGACAGGGAGGACGTGACCCTCTTTGCGCCGCCCCTGTGCCTCAAATAGATCCGCTATCAACTCTATCTTTAATCTTTCAAAATGTTCAGTTGCTATCGCTATTAGCTCTATCTTTAATCTTTCAAAATGTACAGTTGCTATTGCATGCACTCATCTGTGTTTCACTACACACATGAGTGCATGCTTACCAACTGTCCGTCTGCAACACTACTATCACCAACATCTAAGAAGGGAGATCCCCCCCTTGAATGGCCCTTCTAAGGTTTCTCTCCTCCACACTGCCTGTGGAGCTTTTTTCCCTATTGTTAGGTTTTAGTGAGTTTTTCCTTACCTTCGCGTGGGGTATGTCTGGGAGTGCTTGCATTCTTTCATTTATTTGCATTCATCTAAAAATGTTTGGACCTTATGGTGTTCTTGTTCTGTTCTTGACTTATTGTTATGTTTTCTTCTTGACTTGTTTAAAGAAGACCTGTACGGCCCATGGGGACATTAATGTGTGTTGGCGGGCCCTATAAATAAATTTGATTTGATTTGATTTGATTTGAATGGAGTGATTGACAGTGTCGAAAGCCTTTTGGAGGTCCAGCATGACATGATGCAGTATTTGCCCGCGTCCACCTCTTGTTTGATGTGGTCGTTCAAATAGAGAAGGCATGTGTCAGTGGAGTGGGATGTTCTGAAGCCAGATTGGAATTCGTATATTCGATTTTTTTCCGCAAGGTACTTTTTTACCTGTTCGTAGACAATTTTTTCCATGACTTTCGAGATGGAGGTAAGAATAGAAACAGGGCGGTAGTTGCCTGGGTCTAATGCTTTTTTTGTGCAGGGGGGTCACTTTCGCAATTTTGAAGTATTTGGGGACGCGTCCCTGTTTTATGGATAAGTTTATTATGTTTATTATTGTGCAGTGTTAATACAGGGGTCAAGATTAGATTGAACTCCTTGCATTGTGCAGTGTTAATACGGGGGTCGAGATTAGACTAAACTCCTTGCATTGTGCGGGTTCAGATTAGATTAAACTCCTTGCATTGTGCAGTGTACTGTTGATACAGCCAGGGGTTGAGATTAGATTAAACTCCTTGCATTGTGCAGTGTTAATACAGGGGTTGAACAGGAACAGTAACGGTCCTAGTATGCTTCCTTGTGGAACACCACAGCTCACTGGGAGGGGGAGGGGGGGGGGTAGGGTAGGGTAGGGTAGGGTACTGTTTACCTCTACCATCTGTTCTCTCCCCTCCAGGTAGGATTGCATCCAGCTCACTTTCTCAGTGTATTTATATATACAATGGGACAACCCCTCCCTCTACCTGTATCCAATATACAAAATTTAATAAAAATACTCAAGATATTACAATGGATGGTGAATTTGTGAATTCACTTGGAACTTTAGCCGGTTAATGAAAATAAATATGAAAACGTTGTTTCTAGATTGTATTTGATATCATACCAACCCCCTCCAATGTACAGTAAATGACCAAGTATGGTTTTGTCAATATTCCAATGTACAGTTTTGCTTGTACAGTTGTACAGAGTGTGTCCCCACCCCTCCTACATGGGGGACCCTGATGTAAACAAGACGAAAGTCTTTCTCTGGTCTGCATCCCCTTAACAATTAGCCTAGTGACGATGCCCCCAAAATGTTGAGATACCCCTACCGGAGGTAGAACAAAACACAAGAATGTTTTTCCTCATCTCTAAGGTCTCCCATAATATGAAATGGATTCTTGTATAAAAATATTTTATTGCAAAACCTGTTAAATTGATAGATATTGTTATACACCCCCAAAGGAAAAAAGAACCAAAATATAGCCTGGCCGTATGGGAGTTCAAGTTCAAGTTCAAGTTCTTTAATAGTTGTCATACAGAAGTACAGAATACTTTCATACAAAATGCTTCTTACTGTTACGCTCCAGAGACTGTGCTAGACAAGATAGTATCAAATAACATAATAACATAATAGCATGAATTTAGAAGAAGAAAAATGAGGTCACAGTGTTCGGTATAGACATATGTACAATGTTCTGAGTTACCATATAATATACAATACACAATACTATGCAGTGTACTAATGTACAGTACTATCTAGTGCAAAGCAGAAATGGGATGAGGTACAATTTTAGGTACAATTTACAGTAAGGTGTACGAGTTGTAGTGCAATCCTTCATCCATAAATATAAAGTGTGGGGAGTGGGTGCTACAGTGTGTTTGTTTAAAGTGTGTGTGCTATAAAGTGTGTGGAGTGGGTGCTACAGTGTGTTTGTTTAAAGTGAGTGTGTGCGTGTGGATGTGTGTGCTATGTGCGTTTGGTGGTTGTTGTTGTGTAGTGTTCATTCATTGTTCGTTTAGCAGCCTGATGGCCTGGGGATAGAAGCTTCTTCTGAGTCTTTCTGTGCTCGCCTTGAGACTCCGGTATCGCTTGCCTGACCGCAGCAGTTCAAAGAGGCAGTTGTTCGAGTTGAGACATATAAGTTGAGTTGAGTTGAGACATATAAACTCATGTAGATTAATAATACAAGCTCCAAGAGCTTTCAAATTTGACATGCTAGCAGTCAGACAGTTGCTTAACATAATAGAAAAACCTGGATGTGAATATCTTTATGCATGTAGGAAATATATACCTATGTACACATACTTAAGCGGAAATGTAAAAAATGAATATCTATGCAGAATGTTCTCATTTACTTTGTAGTAGCTCTGCCATGACTTGTCATAGAAACACAGATGAGGGCTTTTTAGGTGTGATTGTGCTGAATCCAGCAATACCACATGTGTAAATATAGCATGCATGGTCAGGGAGTTACATCAGTAAATGTATGAGGTGTCCTAAATGAAAGAAAATTAAACATTGACATAATGAAGTCTTTAGTCCAAAGCCCATTATCAGTGGTGAGAAGCATGTTGACAAATTCAATGTTACTGCAAAGTAAAGTCACTTGAGGTAATGTTCTGGTCTATAATGTTAATATATTTATGATACATTTAATAAATTATACATTTCATATGATACATTTTATGATACTTCATATGGAAACAAAGATCCAAGTGAATCAGGTTGAAATAGAAATAGAACACCTTTATTTCAGTGCATTCTGAGCCCCCTGCTGTATTCACTGTACACACATGACTGTGTGGCCAGGTTCAGCACCAACTCCATAGTGAAGTTTGCCGACGACACATGGTGGTGGGGGCCCGCTGATCTCTAACAATGACGAGAAGGCCTATCGGGAGGAGGTTGATGAACTGGCACGCTGGTGCCGGGATAACAGCCTACTCCTGAACATTGGTAAAACCAAAGAGCTGATCGTGGATTTTAGGAGAATACAGCAGGTGACACAGACGCCACTGCGGATAAATGGGGCTATCGTGGACAGGGTGAGCAGTTTCAAGTACCTGGGAGTCCACATCACAGAGGACATGACATGGTCAACACACATAGATTCTGTGGTGAAAAAGGCGAAACAGCGCCTCTATCACCTGAGACAGTTAAGGAAGTTTAGGTGCAAATCCAGAGCCTGCAGAATAATGAAAGACCCCCACCACCCCAACAACAGCCTGTTCAAGCTGCTGCAGTTAGGCAAGCGCCTACGTACACACGCTACGAGCACAGAGAGACTCCGGCTCAGCTTCTTCCCCCAGGCCATCAGAACACTGAACACTGAACTCTCCACTCACAAGTTCACATGAGCACACACACACACACACACACACACACACACACACACACACACACACACACACACACACACCACAACACACATGCTGCAACCACTTTAAACAATCACTTTAAACTAAATGGAAAAGTCACTTTAAAGGAATGAAGAATATAAAAGGAATATAAAAGGAAAGAACAGATGTGGTTCTTGTATAGTATAGTTTAGATATAGTAAGTAAACCATAATGACGGAGTTAAAATTGTATATTGTATAGTAGTGTACATAGGAACCAGTGCCTTCTCAGGAATTTAGCATGTCTATTTTTATCATGCACATCTTATGTCTTACTTTTTTTTCCCCCGATGTCTATTTTATTATTGTATTATTGCACAATCGATGCGGGCATGACCACCCGCATTTCACTGTATGCCCTGGTATGTATGTGACAAATAAACCTCTTGATTCTTGATTCTAGCAACACATCACCGTCACTCATCCACATTATCATCAGTGACTAAATGGATCATATTTGGGCAGTCAGGGAAAGAGCAAAAGCAAAACGCAGTGCAAGTCAAGCCCACTGAAAGACATTGGCATTTGCTGGCATCATTGCAGCTTCCATCTTTACAGTACAGGTGGGTGATGTCTCGAACTTCCTTAGGTGCCGGTGCTTTCTGGAACATCACATGTTCAATGGTGCCATCTTCTCTGAGCCTCCACCCTCTACCAACTGGGTTCCAGAGAAGAGGCTTGGCCAGATGGCTGTGATGCCACACTGCTGTTTGGTACAAGGCTCTCAACACATGTTGCTGGAAGGCATCTTCTGTTGGGGGTAGATTTGCAGCTGATGAATCTGTGGTAGATGCTAGTGTGTACCTCAGCTCATCCAGGTTTGTGCAAGGATGTCCATCCATTTTCTTTTGGCCATGCAGGAGGAGGGCATACTGTGTTCTCTGAAGAGATTCTATGTGGCCCTGTATTGGTTATGTAGTTGCTGACGACAAAGTTACATAGAGCAGCCTTGTTCCCACTGATCCTCATGTATTTCCTGTAGTTAGGAACACATGATTGTCCTGTGATAATATGTGTTGGTCTGATGATAATGTGGATCAAGAATCAAGAATCAATAGGTTTATTTGTCACATACATACCAGGGCATACAGTGAAATGTGGGTGGTCATGCCCACATCGATTGTGCAATAATACAATAATAAAATAGACAGAAAAAAAACAGGTAAGACATAAGATGTGCATGATAAAAATAGACATGCTAAATTCCTGAGAAGGCACTGGTTCCTATGTACACTACTATACAATATACAATTTTAACTCCGCCATTATGTATTACTTACTATATCTAAACTATACTATACAAGAACCACATTGTGTGTGTGTGCGCGCATGCTCATGTGTGCGTGCTCATGTGTACTTGTGAGTGGAGAGTTCAGTGTTCTGATGGCCTGCGGGAAGAAGCTGAGCCGGAGTCTCTCTGTGCTCATAGCATATGTACGTAGGCAGCTTGAACAGGCTGTTGTTGGGGTGGTGGGGGTCTTTCATTATTCTGCAGGCTCTGGATTTGTACCTCCTGTTATATAAGTCCTGCAGGGGTGGTAGTGCAATACCCGTAGTACGCTCTGCTGAGTGCACCACTCTCTGGAGGGCCTTCCTGTACTGTGCCGTGCTGTTTCCAGTCAGAATGCTCTCTACAGCCCCGGAATAGAAGGAGTGTAGTATCTTCCCCGATACTCTGAACTTCCTTAACTGTCTGAATGAATGAATGAATGAAAACTTTATTTAACAGATTGCAGAATGGGTACAATACAGTACGGCTCAATACATACAATTGTTAAGGGGATGCAGACCTGAGAAAGACGTTTGTCTTGTTTCCATCAGGGTCCCCCATTTTCAATTCATATAGACATATATGACATACATGACATACAGATAGTCAGTACTGCTACATCTATACATTTATGACATACCAGATTTGCAAATACAGTACTGTTTGTGATACAGAAGGAGTCAAGAAAAGGGAGTATATACATTTGACGTAGAAACTGTACATTGGAGGAGGTTGGGTGGGGGGGGTTGGGTACATTGGGATATTGACAACCATACTGGGTAATTTACATTGGAGGTGGTTGGGGGGGGGGGGGGGGGGGGGCACACTGTATAAACAAGTAACACTGTACATTGAGGGGGGGGGGGGGAGACACTGTACAAACAAACACAATTGTACATTGAACTATTGACAAAACCATACTAGGTAAATGACTGTACATTGGAGGGGGTTGGGTTAGGATATTTACAGGGGCCAGTGTTTAATTGCAGTCTCCCGTAGGTGTCCCTTGAGAGAGGTTTTGAAAGTGGGTAGTGATCCACATTCCTTTACAGCTTTGGGTAGGGCGTTCCACATTGATGTGGCATAATTGCGAAACGTGTTTAGTCCCTTATTTGAGCCGAATCTGGGTTTAACATGATTTGTGGAGCTCCCTCTGGTGTTGTGATCGTGGTATTCACTGATGATAGAGGCGCTGTTTTGCCTTTTTCACCACAGAATCTATGTGTGTTGACCATGTCAGGTCCTCTGTGATGTGGACTCCCAGGTACTTGAAACTGCTCACCCTGTCCACAATAGCCCCATTTATCCACAGTGACGTGTGTCCCCTGCTGTATTCTCCTAAAATCCACAATCAGCTCTTTGGTTTTACCAATGTTCAGGAGTAGGCTGTTATACAAGATACAAGAGTTTTATTTGTCACGGCATACAGGTATACAGTGAAATGCGGGGGGTCTCGCCCGCAACGATGTGCATAATACAAGTAATAATATAATATAAGAGTCCAACCAATAGAGCGACAATAACAAGTAAACAAAGTAGGCATATCGGTATCTGTACATTCTTAAAGTGATCTTTCCTTCTGTAAAGTGTCCTGTTACGGACGGTGTCCTTATGTATGTATATAGAGGGAGTAATGTAGGTTATTTGTTGTATATATAGGCATGTTTTGTTTGTTGTTGTCTTGTCTCCCTCTTGTGTCTACATATCCTAATTTATGCAAATGACATGTCGTCAGCTTGTGACTGCAACTTGTTCCTGTTTGCGGACGACTCAGCCCTGCTGGTCTCTGACAAGAACAAGTTACAGGTTGAAAAAACCCTCAGCTCGGAACTAGGCAGAATCTGCATATGGCTCGCTGATAACAAACTATCATTACACATGGGCAAAACAGAGTCCATTCTCTTCGGTTCAAATAACAAACTCAGCAAGACCGACGGCTTCTCAGTTACAGTGGGTGACAATATTGTCACAAGGAAAGATGAAATTACCTACCTGGGTTCCATCCTAGAGGCTAATCTCTCCTGTGACAAAATGGCATCCAATGTAATAAAAAAAGTCAACCAACGAACTCGATTCTTGTACCGGATCTCCTCTCTGGTAAACAAGAACACCCTGAAGACTCTGGCAGGAGCACTCATTCAGGGGTACTACGACTATGCTTGCACCTCATGGTACCAAAGCACCTCAAAGGCGCTAAAAACAAAATTACAAACATCTCAAAACAAACTGGTCAGACTACTGCTTGACCTTACTCCTAGAACCCACCTCACCCCTGCCCACTTTGACAACCTAGGATGGCTTAGAGTAGACGACAGAGTACAACAACTTGCAATGGGCCTGGTCTACAAGATACACTACACGACCAAGGTACCCATGTACATGTCAAAATACTTCCCAAAGGTCAGTGAATACCACGATCACAACACCAGAGGGAGCTCCACAAATCATGTTAAACCCAGATTCGGCTCAAATAAGGGACTAAACACGTTTCGCAATTATGCCACATCAATGTGGAACGCCCTACCCAAAGCTGTAAAGGAATGTGGATCACTACCCACTTTCAAAACCTCTCTCAAGGGACACCTACGGGAGACTGCAATTCAACACTGGCCCCTGTAAATATCCTAACCCAACCCCCTCCAATGTACAGTCATTTACCTAGTATGGTTTTGTCAATAGTTCAATGTACAATTGTGTTTGTTTGTACAGTGTCTCCTCCCCCCCCTCCCTCAATGTACAGTGTTACTTGTTTATACAGTGTGCCCCCCGCCCCCCCCCCCCCCCCCCCCCAACCACCTCCAATGTAAATTACCCAGTATGGTTGTCAATATCCCAATGTACCCAACCCCCCCCACCCAACCTCCTCCAATGTACAGTTTCTACGTCAAATGTATATACTCCCTTTTCTTGACTCCTTCTGTATCACAAACAGTACTGTATTTGCAAATCTGGTATGTCATAAATGTATAGATGTAGCAGTACTGACTATCTGTATGTCATGTATGTCATATATGTCTATATGAATTGAAAATGGGGGACCCTGATGGAAACAAGACAAACGTCTTTCTCAGGTCTGCATCCCCTTAACAATTGTATGTATTGAGCCGTACTGTATTGTACCCATTCTGCAATCTGTTAAATAAAGTTTTCATTCATTCATTCATTCCCCACTCTCAGGGCCCTATTCCCCATACCTGGCTAACTGAGTTAGCCGGATAATGTTCAGCATAGCTTGACTTAAGCCAGACATTTCCGTTCCCTGACGTCGGATTTTCTAAGTCACTATGGCAACAGATCGAAAAGTTTGAACCTGCTCCAGAGCAGGTTTAGTTGAGTTAGCTGGATATAAGCTGGCCACTCCCTCGGAACAAAATGGCAGCTCCCTTCCTCAGAGATTGATTGATTGATTGATTGGAAACTGTATTAACAGATTGCAGAATGGGGTACAATACAGTACGGCTCAATACACACAATTGTTAAGGGGATGCAGACCCAGAGAAATACTTTCGTCTTGTTTACATCAGGGTCCCCCATTTTCAATTCATAATGACATTTATGACATACAGATAATACAGATATATCATGACATTTATGACATACATGACATACAGATATACAGTACTGTTACATTTGTGACATACAAGATATGCAAATATACAGTACTGTTAAACAGAGATCCTAACAGAAAATATATATACGAGGGGGAGGAAACTGTACATTGGGAGGGGGTGGGTGGGTGGGAGGGGGTGTTTGGACATTTACGGGGGCCAGTTTCGAATTGCAGCCTCCCGTAGGTGCTATTTGATCCCATTATACCATTCTGAATAATGTTTTCGCGAGATGATTTCCAGAATGTATTGATTTCATAGAATGTGTGAAATAGGTCTATAATTAAAAACAATTAAAATACATTAAACTGGTCAAATAAATGCTGATAATAAATCATATTCAGCCTATGGATTTCCTACATACTGCATGACACCTGTTTGAGCTGCGGGATGAGGCGCGCTTGTTTCTGATGGAGAATGTGTCCCAGCTCGCTGCCCACCTCTGATGCCGACTAGATATCAATTGAGGGGGAATACGCGGCACAGCTATACCTACCTATTCGAAAAGAACATTATCTGCACTGACTTATATAAAAAATAAGTACAGATCACGTCTGAATGAATGTGGAGGATGATCTCCGAGTCGCTGTCTCCAAAATTAAACCCAGACTATGCCCATCCATCTCATTAGGTGAGTTGAACATTATAGCCTTCTAAATGAAACACGCTATATGTATTCATTTTATGGTTGTTTGATTATTGTGTTATTTTGTGTAGTTATTGTGCGTGTTAAAAGCCTCCAATGCATATGTGTGCGTGTGAACGTTTGCATGTTTCAACCACCTCTATATAATAGTGGGGGTCGCGGCTCTCTGACACCGTTATTTCGGGGGTCGCGGCCTGAAAACTTTAGGAACGATGTATTTATTATATTACATGATACCTAAGCGCATACAGTAGAGATATCCTCATAAGTATCTATTCATTCGTATCAATTAGATATACTCTTTATCTTTGGGCTTGTTTTTGTATACTTATTCTGAAAGAGTTGAAATAATTATTTTCGCTAGCAAGATCTCATTTGATTATTCATTCCATTGGCATTAAGCCTATTGCCAGCAGTTACATTTAAATAAATATAATCTGATTGATTGGGGTAATAAGGGACTTAAAATGTGCCTATAGATTATGCATTTAACTTGTCGGCGAGGCTATTGAGCCGTACTGTATTGTACCCATTCTGCAATCTTGTTAATAAAGTTTTAAATCAATCAATCAATCAATGCCGTTAGAAAATCAGGATTTCTGCGATCGACACCTGCTGTCTTTTCAACTGAAGCGGCCGCGCGCACTGATCCTGAGTATCAAGTCTGGTTCGAATGAACGAGACTGAATCCACCTTCGAGGAACAGGGAAATCCCGGATTCAAACATCTGGTTAATTGAATCTGGATAATGGGACTTTTGATCGACTTAGTTGAACCAGGTACGGGGAATAGGGCCCAGGTGTCTCAGTTCCAGCAACAACAGCAGCAGCAGCAGCAGCTGAGGCTCGTCAGGCAATCAGGCTCCACACTCCTTCATATACCCATTTGTGTGCAGTGTTAGTGAGCTCCCTGGTTCGTTTGGTCTGTGTGTGGTGGTAACTATACTTGGTCTGTGTGTGGTGGTAACTATACTTGGTCTGTGTCTGTGTGGGAGCTCATCTTTGTATGTCTTTGGTATAGAGCTGGTGAAGGCTCTGGCACTTTGTGCTGTCAGTTAGTTTAGGACTTTAGTATAGTTTCGTGCTGTTTGTGTGTTGTATAGAGCTGTGGCCTGTTTGGCATTAGTTTGGTAGTTGTACATTTCTGTTTTGCCCATAACCTGTTTGTGTATTTGTTTATTCCTCGTCACCCAGCCTATGGTTGTTTTTCTTGTTTATTAATCTTTTGTTCTGCACACAGGGACATTGAGGACAGGAAGATACCCTGGGTCTACATTTTGCATCACGTAGGTGACCTACTGTTAAAGACACCATCTTTAGAAGTGAGCACCACCACCTGTACTTTGGGGCGTTCATTTGGTGCTCACTGGTAAGTCCTCCTTGCTCTCTGTGTTGCTGATTTGAATTTTGTGAAATAAATATTATTATTTTGCAAATTGTCTCTGAGTTTTGTGTCACTGCACCCTCATCTACCCTGTCTGTGGCCTAGTGTTGCGTCTCCCCACTGGGGTACGTAATGTAATGGGAAATATTAAAGGACTAAATGATGAGCCGTTTACAACATTCTGAGTCATTATTAATAATAATAAGAGTTTATTTCACCGTGGCCACAATGAAAGGACAGTTTACAGTCAGACAACATGTTAACACATTAGCGTCTGGCCATAGACTGACCAAGAGTTCTGTTCAGACATATGTTAAATACACAGTTGTCAGACGTAACATAATATCAGATATGATGATGAAGGTAAACAAAAATGGTTCTCAGTCACTGGAAGCAACAACAATTTTGTTATGGCTGGGGAGATGTTGGAGTCTTCTTAAAGAGACATACACACATTAACCAGTCAAGCTGGTCACACTGAAAGTCACGCTGTATAACATGATATCTCAACACAGATCTATAAGGACATGATAATATATTCCACGACAGTAACATAAATGGGGGCTCGTTAAGAGGCGACAGGCGGTTGGTGTTGGTGTGCGGTGGGCACGTTAGATAGGTTGGTTTTTGGTGGTATTTTGATCTGTGTATGTTTGCGCTGGTGTCTCTTTGTAGGCATGGCGTCTTTTAGTGTGGAGGAGTTTCTGAGTGATCCCTCAGTGGATAATTTGGATCAGTGTAGGAAGGAGGATCTCTGTGCTATCGCCTCACATTTTCAGGTCAGCCTTGCTAAAAGTTGGACGAAGGCTGACCTGAGAGAGGAGGTGGTACGCCTTTTAGTATATAGAAAGGTGCTTGGTATGGGTGAGGGGGCGTCTTTTATTTCTTCCCCTCAGTCGGCCTCGGACACGGAGCATGAGGGGGTAGAGGGGGCGGTGGTGGACCCGGTTGCAGATGGGGTAGAGGAGGATAAGCCTCCCCTTTCGGGTGTCACGTCTCCAGTGCCCAGACATGATTCACCCTTCCCTAGTGGGAGTACTGAGGAGGCCAGTCTTAAGTTAAGTTTGGCACGGTTGCAATTTGAGGCACAGAGGGAGGAGAGGGACTCAGTTCATAGTCACAGGTTGGCTATTAGGAAAATGGAGCTGGACACTGAGAACCGCCGGCTAGAGGCTGACAGCCACCGGGTGGACGCTGAAATTAAAATGAAGCAGCTGGAGCTTGAAGCTGTTAAAATTGGGAGTCCTGCTCAACCCTCTTCCACGGCTGTGGGGGCTTATGATGTAAGTAGACTTATATCTCTGGTACCTCAATTTCGTGAGGCGGAGGTAGACTCCTATTTTAATGCTTTTGAGCGAGTTGCTACCTCATTAAAGTGGCCTAAAGAGGTCTGGGCTCTCTTGCTCCAATGTAAGCTCACTGGGAAAGCCCAGGAGATTTTGTCTGCCCTCCCTCTCAGCGACAGTTTGTCTTATGACGCAATTAAGACTGCTGTACTTCGAGCCTATGAGTTGGTGCCAGAGGCATATAGGCAAAAATTCCGAGCTCACAAAAAGTTGCCTGGCAGGACTTTTGTGGAGTTCGCTCGTGAGAAGGAGTCTCTATTTTTCCGGTGGTGTAAGGCGAGTGACGTGTCTGATTTTGAGTCACTGTCTGAGTTACTGTTGCTGGAGGAGTTTAAAAATAGTCTGAATGACCGTTTGGCTACATATCTGAATGAGCAAAAAGTGGGTACGTTGGCTCAGGCTGCAGTGCTCGCTGACGAGTTTGTGCTGACCCATAGGCAAACTTTTGGTACATTACGTCATGAGGGTAGGACCTTTTATCCCTCTGCTCACACTCCAGCTAGGTCACATGTTAGTCCGCCGCAGATCCGCCGCAGTGGCTATGTTGGACAGACTAGTCCGCCCCGCTCAGTGTCTCCCCGCTACAAGGAGGAGCGGGAGTGTTTTTACTGTCATCAGGTGGGCCACATTATAAGTGACTGTGTTGTTTTGAGACGCAAGGAGCAGTCTCAGACAGATGGACGACCTAAAGCGGTTGGTTTGGTCCAGATGGTGTGTGACATACCAGGTCCCAGTTACGATCCGTTTATGTCGGACGGGTTGGTCTCACTCAGTGGCAGTGAGTTGGACCAGCCTCCAGTACGCATACTGCGGGATACTGGGGCAGCACAGTCATTTATCATATCAGACATGTTGCCGTTTTGTGGTGAGTCATCGACTGGCTCTAGTGTGTTGGTGCAGGAGATCGGCATGGGCTTTGTGTCGGTGCCCCTCCATCAGATACATTTAACCTGCGGGTTGGCAAAGGGGGTGTTCAAGGTGGGCGTGCGCCCATCATTACCAGTGGGAGGTGTCACCTTTTTATTGGGTAATGACATCGCTGGTGGCAGAGTTATGCCATGTGTTACAGTTTTGGATCACCCTACTGTTTTGTGCCCTGATGTGTTTGCTCCGTTGCTCCCTGAGGTATTGCCAGTGTGTACGATCACCCGTGCTACACAACCTGTAGTTGTGACGAGTGACAGGGTGACGATTCGGCGGGGTACACTAGCCTCTGAGGCAACACGGTTACCCAGGACTCGTGGTAAGCTGGTAGTTGCCCAGAGTGAAGACGCTGGTTTGGCCACATGTTCATTTACTGCTCCTGCTCCAGGGATAGCTGGAAGCAGAGAGGTGGTCAGTTCTTGTGTGGATAACATTCGGTCAATAGGCGGCCCTTTGAGGCTGTTAAGGAAGCAGCTGATGGGAGAGACTCTTCACAACAAACCTCAGGTGAGGGGTTTGTTGTCTTGTGTGTGCAGCCTTGAAAAGTGGCTGCATGAGGCTAGTGCTGTCTCTGAGGGGGGTCTCTCTGCTGCTCGGCGTATTGTGACGCTGCATTTTGTGCTGTGCTGTGTGGACTTTCTCACATTGTATTATGTGTTTTTCTTTGAGGAGAAAGAGGGCAGCAGTCTGCCATTGTGCGTTTTAACCGTGGACCATCCCTCTGTTTTTTTTGTGAGGTGCCTTCTCAGACCACGGTCTTAATACTTTTGATGTTGGTGTTGGGACTGCTGTACCCCTGGACATTTTGTGTCAACAGCACCCCTGATCATATCAAATGCTACCAAGAGAGGTATGAAGAAGCGGGATGTGATGGTCTGGTTGGTTGATGGCAGTGGTGGATGTTTTGTTTTGTGTTATGATGTGTGTTCTTTGGGAAAAACAAATGGGGGACATGGATTGTGTGTTGTGTTGTCGCCAGCCATGGGCTGACTCTTTATGGGGGGGGTGTTACGGACGGTGTCCTTATGTATGTATATAGAGGGAGTAATGTATGTTATTTGTTGTATATATAGGCATGCTTTGTTTGTTGTTGTCTTGTCTCCCTCTTGTGTCTACATATCCCCACTCTCAGGTGTCTCAGTTCCAGCAACAACAGCAGCAGCAGCAGCAGCAGCTGAGGCTCGTCAGGCAATCAGGCTCCACACTCCTTCATATACCCATTTGTGTGCAGTGTTAGTGAGCTCCCTGGTTCGTTTGGTCTGTGTGTGGTGGTAACTATACTTGGTCTGTGTGTGGTGGTAACTATACTTGGTCTGTGTCTGTGTGCGAGCTCATCTTTGTATGTCTTTGGTATAGAGCTGGTGAAGGCTCTGGCACTTTGTGCTGTCAGTTAGTTTAGGACTTTAGTATAGTTTCGTGCTGTTTGTGTGTTGTATAGAGCTGTGGCCTGTTTGGCATTAGTTTGGTAGTTGTACATTTCTGTTTTGCCCATAACCTGTTTGTGTATTTGTTTATTCCTCGTCACCCAGTCTATGGTGATTGTTTTTCTTGTTTATTAATCTTTTGTTTTGCACACAGGGACATTGAGGACAGGAAGATACCCTGGGTCTACATTTTGCATCACGTAGGTGAGCTACTGTTAAAGACACCAGCTTTAGAAGTGAGCACCACCACCTGTACTTTGGGGCATCCGCGCCTGTAAAGGGGGGGGTGGGCTTTTATTTCTTTTTGATATTTCATTTGGTGCTCACTGGTAAGTCCTCCTTGCTCTCTGTGTTGCTGATTTGAATTTTGTGAAATAAATATTATTATTTTGCAAATTGTCTCTGAGTTTTGTGTCACTGCACCCTCACCTACCCTGTCTGTGGCCTAGCGTTGCGTCTCCCCACTGGGGTACGTAACATGTCCGTAGTGTGAGCGTGTGCAGCATGAGTGTGTGTGCTCATGTTAAAGTGGCTGCTAGTGTGTGAGCGTGTACAGTGTGTGTGTTGTGTGTGTGCTCATGTGTGCTTGTGCGTGGAGAGTTCAAGGCTCTGATGGCCTGTGGGAAGAAGCTGAGCCTAAGTCTCTCTGTCCTCGTTACTGGTGCTCGCAGGCATTTGCCTGACCGCAGCAGCATGAACAGGCTGTTGTTGGGGTGGTGACGGTCTTTCATTATCCTGCAGGCTCTGGATTTGCACCTCTTGTTGTATAGGACCTGCAGGGTTGGTAGTGCAATACCCGTGGTACGCTCGGCTGAGCGCACCACTCTCTGTAGGGCCTTCTTGTCCTGTGCCGTGCTGTTGCCATACCAGGCAGTGATGTTTCCAGTCAAGATGCTCTCTACAGCTCCGGAGTAGAAGGACTGGAGTATCTTCCCAGATACTCTGAACTTCTTTAACTGTCTCAGGTGGTAGAGGCGCTGCTTCGCCTTTTTAACGACTGAGTCTATGTGTGTTGTCCATGTCAGGTCCTCTGAGATGTGGACCCCCAGGTACTTGAAGCTGCTCACCCTGTCCACGGTAGCCCCGTTTATCCTCAGTGGTGTGTGTGTCTCCTGCTGTCTCCTCCTAAAATCCACGATCAGCTCCTTGGTTTTACCAATGTTCAGGAGCAGGCTGTTGTCCTGGCACCAGCGTTCCAGTACCTCAACCTCCTCCCGGTAGGCTTTCTCGTCGTTGTCCGAGATCAGCCCCACCACCACCGTGTCGTCCGCAAACTTCACTATGGAGTTGGAGCTGAACTTGGCCACACAGTCGTGTGTGTAAAGTGAGTACAGCAGGGGGCTCAGAACACAGCCCTGGGGGGACCCGATGCTCAGGGTGATGGTGTTGGAGGTCTGACCGCCCACCCTGACCGCCTGGGGTCTTTCACTCAAAGTCCAGTACCCAGGCGCTCAGAGCGGAGCTCAGACCCAGCTCGATCAGCTTGTCCACCAGTCTGGTGGGGACTATGGTGTTGAACGCTGAGCTGTAGTCAATGAACAACAGTCTCACACAGCCCCCCTTCTGGCGGTCAAGGTGAGAGAGGGTGCTGTGCAGTACTTGGGAGACCGCATCGTCAGTGGACCTGTTTGGCCTGTATGCAAATTGCATAGGGTCCATATCACTGGCACCAGTGTGCCAGTTCATCAACCTCCTCCCGATAGGCCTTCTCGTCCTTGTTAGAGATCAGGCCCACCACCACCGTGTCGTCCGCAAACTTCACTATGGAGTTAGAGCTGAACCTGGCCACACAGTCATGTGTGTGTACAGCGAATACAGCAGGGGGCTCAGAACGCAGTAGATTGAAATAAAGGTGTTCTATTTCTATTTCAACCTGATTCAATTGGATCTTTGTTTCCATATGAAGTATCATAAAATGTATCATATGAAATGTATAATTTATTAAATGTATCATAAATATATTAACATTATAGACCAGAACATTACCTCAAGTGACTTTTGCTTTGCAGTAACATTGAATTGGTCAACATGCTTCTCACCACTGATAATGGGCTTTAGACTGAAGACTTCATTATGTCAATGTTTAATTTTCTTTCATTTAGGACACCTCATACATTTACTGATGTAACTCCCTGACCATGCATGCTATATTTACACATGTGGTATTGCTGGATTCAGCACAACCACACCTTTCCGAAGAAGCCCTCATATTTGTTTCTATGACAATCCATGGCAGAGCTACTACAAAGTAAATGAGAACATTCTGCATAGATATTCATTTTTTACATCTCCGCTTATTTTAAGTATGTGTACATAGGTATATATTTCCTACATGCATAAAGATATTCACATCCAGGTTTTTCTATTATGTTAAGCAACTGTCTGACTGCTAGCATGTCAAATTTGAAAGCTCTTGGAGCTTGTATTATTAATCTACATGAGTTTATATGTCTCAACTCCCATACGGCCAGGCTATATTTAGGTTATGTTTTCCTTTGGGGGTGTATAACAATATCTATCAATTTAACAAGTTTTGCAGTAAAATATTTTTATACAAGAATCCATTTCATATATGGGAGACCTTAGAGATGAGGAAAAACATGCTTGTGTTTTGTTCTACCTCCGGTAGGGGTATCTCAAAAACTAAAGCCCTTTTTGACAGTTTGTCACAGCACTAAATTGTATGTATTGAGCTGTGTACTGTACCCAAATATGCAATCTGTTAATAAAGTTTTCAATCAATCAATCAATCAATCAATATCATGGCGTCACCTCTAGATGGCGATAAAGAAACGTCTGGAAAACCTCGTAGTTCCTCTTGTGCCTTTTTGACTTTGGGGATTTGCCTGAGTTGGCTATTTCAGTTTTTAGAGTTCACACGGTGACATTCTTCTTGATTTATTCTGCCAATCAAAGACAACCCATTAAAAAGTAAACGTCTCTCAAGTAACGGCCCTGTGAGAAGTGCACCTTATAGTAGCCTCCTAATTATGTGTATTGTGTTGTTTTTGTGCTGTGTGTTCGATATGTGATAATAGCAGGGGGACCCTGATGTAAACAAGACAAACGTCTTTCTCTAGTCTGCATCTCCTTAACAATTGTGTGTATTGAGCCGTACTGTATTGTACCCATTCTGCAATCTGTTAAATAAAGTTTTCATTCATTCAGCAATGCATAGTCTATATAAATATGATAACACATCATAATTTATAAGGCTATTACAGCAATTAAAAGTTTGACGATGCCGATGTGTAAATTAGGGTATTTATACACTCTCAGGCCCAAAATGCTCTCAGCCAATCAGAGCCTGCTATTCTGCATGGATCGTCTTCTCTTCTCCCTGCCTGGAGGGTCGCGGGTGTCACAGAGCCCCCCTGACTCACAGAGCCTTCAAACCTCGGTACGAGCGCTGAAGGAGCTCAGACCCTCAGAGCGCTCACAGAACAGTGTTTGCAACCAGCCGTGCGCACAGAATCTGCAGAAGAGACCAACAGCATCAACAAGAGGAGGGCTCTTTTCTTTTACCTTTTTGCCATTCATCTGCTCTTTTGCAGGAATAGGGTGTTTAAAATCACCCGCGAGTGTTCGTTTTGTGAGCCCGATGTCTCGTTTTACCTAGATATTCACCTTGAGGTTCCGATTGGAGAACACAGCAGAAGACAAGACCAGAACTTTTCCTCGAGAGGGCCGTTCGGTCTGGAAGAAGAATGGGCATCAGACTCGTGTCGTTGTCCCTTGTGCTGCAGGTCCTCCTCGTAGCTCTGTCCACCACCGGACAAGACACGGGAGGCACGGGTGGCACACAGGAGGAGATCCCCGAGGGAGCCTCCACGCTGGCGTTCGTTTTTGACGTGACAGGCTCAATGTACGACGACCTGGTCCAGGTTATTGAAGGCGCATCCAAGATTTTGGAGACATCCCTAAGTAGACCGAAGAAAACCCTGTATAACTTCGCCCTGGTCCCGTTCCATGACCCAGGTAAAGCATGTGCATTTGAATTACACAACCATTATTGAGCAGCAACAGAGTTTTTCCTCAATGCATGGTGGTGATATGTGTTACTTTTTCTCCTGCAGACTTTCTGCACTTCACTTAAGTAAGTCAGTCAGTCACTGTGGGTTTATTTACTCCCTGTTTAGCAGACAAAAGCGCCACCTAAATGTGAGCAATCTAATAGTTTACTCACACTCCAGCCCTCTGGATGAGAACAGGGGGCATTGTCTCCGCGCACAGATGTTCAGCCTCGCTGTCACTATCATTAGCATTCCGCTCGGGTTAGTGTACGACTCGGACGGAGTTTGGTCTTCCTGGGAGCTGGATGATTATCATCATCATCATCATCATCATCATCATCATCATCACCACGCAGGTTAGCTGCTCTCATTCGGACGACCATAGGACCCATACAATATAGCCTGTCATTGCATTCATGATTGGATTATTTCACCATAATCTGAGCCTGTGGACTCCACCAGTAGATAATCTGAGCCTGTGGACTCCACCAGTAGATAATTTGAGCCTGTGGACTCCACCAGTAGATAATCTGAGCCTGTGGACTCCATCAGTAGATAATCTGAGCCTGTGGACTCCACCAGTAGATAATCTGAGCCTGTGGACTCCACCAGTAGATAATCTGAGCCTGTGGACTCCATCAGTAGATAATCTGAGCCTGTGGACTCCATCAGTAGATAATCTGAGCCTGTGGACTGCATCAGTAGATCATCTGAGCCGTGGACTCCACAATCTGAGCCTGTGGACTCCATCAGTAGATAATCTGAGCCTGTGGACTCCACCAGTAGATAATCTGAGCCTGTGGACTCCACCAGTAGATAATCTGAGCCTGTGGACTCCACCAGTAGATAATCTGAGCCTGTGGACTCCACCAGTAGATAATATGAGCCTGTGGACTCCACCAGTAGATAATCTGAGCCTGTGGACTCCATCAGTAGATAATCTGAGCCTGTGGACTCCATCAGTAGATAATCTGAGCCTGTGGGACTGCATCAGTAGATCATCTGAGCCGTGGACTCCACCAGTAGGATTTCCATCTGCTCGAAGGAGAGCTAGGTGACGCGTTTAGGTCACACACTCACAGCAATCCAACAACAATACTGGTATTGCATACATGATTGGACTGTTTTTAATCAACACGATTGATTATAGTTTATTAGGCATTTCCTTTATTAAACAGAAACCACGCGCAGGTGCATGTCCACCCATCCACCCATCCAATATTTTCTTTATAATTTTCCTCCTTGCATTTACAAATGTTCAAAGTAAGGGGAAACCACAACTTGGGTCATGGGAGCCCAGGCACTATATCATGGGTCTGTATTTGCATTCCTCGGAGAGGGAGGGAAGTCCCCGCACCTACTTCACAAACCGTAAACAAAAGCTGGCGTCATTGCATGGGGTTTGTGGTTTGTGTGCTGAAGTTGAGGTGAGAACTGAAGAGGTGTCGGTCAACAACGTTTGAGGTTGCGCGCTTGCAGACCAGTGCGCGCCTGGATCGCGCGCTCTCTAGAAAAATAGGCTACTCTGCTGGAGTGTGTGTGTTTCTGTGTGTGTTGAGAGAAGTGTGCGAGAGAGAGAGAGAAGGAAGATAGGAGGGTTGGAAATACATATAAAGAGAGATGATGATTGGAGAGAGAGAGCTGCAAGATAACTGGTTCTAAAACAACACCCAGGTGATACTTTGAATCCTTCACACTCTGACTGTGAGGATTCAAACGGAAAGGGGCATGACCCATTTTGGGTCCCAAACCATACTAGGATAATAATGTTACTTCCACTTTCATATACGCTGAAGTGTATTCTGTCATTATAGATGACACTGAGCTGCACTGGCACTGAAGGACAGAGGGAGAGAGAGAAGAACAGAGATGGGGAGAGAGAGAGAGAGAGAGAGAGAGAGAGAGAGAGAGAGAGAGAGATAAAGTAATTTTTTTGTCATGGATACACATTTGTGCTCCAACCCTCTGACTAAACTGCATTGTTGCTCAGATCTTGCCAGACACGGTAATGAGGTGACAGAGCACTGGCCGTTTTGAATGGTGAAAACCACAAGATGACGACAACAAAGAAACTACTTGCTACAAAACATACATATTCAGTGGAAATAATTAGATGTGATGTGATTTTGTGAAAACTACAATCTACTTAATCTTGAGGTTAAATGTGCAGTAAGTGGTTGCCATGGTACTAAGGAGGCATGCATGGTGGAAAAAAGGCATTTTTGTATCACAAAATCTTTCCCCTTTGACCAAATTAATCATTCCGTGTTGTCTGCAATTCACCAGTGACTTCAAATATGAAAGAGAAACGGTGAAATGTACGAAAGATTCTTAGATACGGATTACTCCCCGTCCAGAGAGATGGGGGTCAGGTCTTGTTAGTCCAGCGTTATCAAGATGGCGGCAGAGTGAACAGACTTCTCTTTGGACAGACTTTTGACCTCTCTCTGCCAAATACATTTTACATCCCCTGTCCTCATCGGAGCACGTAGGAATGCTTTGAAGCGATACTCAAACTGTGTCTGGGGTCATTAGATGTTACTACCAAGTTTCAAACCGAATCAAGTTTGAAGTGGATCGCCACAGCACTCTTTACAGTGACATAAAATCAGCGAAGACAAAATAGAGCGGGCTACTGCAGCAAGAGATTTCTGGGGATGAGAGAGCGGGAGAGAGAGAGAATGAATCTGAGGCGAGGAGAGAGATCAGTATTCCAGATGTGGGGTGCTCTCCTCTGCAAAAATTCCTGTATAATTCCTTGATCGTATAGCTTCGAGCTCCTCTCGCTCTGCGCCAATGAAAATAGGTTATATTTAACAAACGCTTGCGTTATTTGAAGTTTTCCCAAATAACGAATCCATTATCGTTAGTCTGTGCCTTTGAGGAATTTTATTTGTCATTAGAAAATGATGAATGGCGTGTGATGTGGGGCACCTTGGGTGAGAGAACGGGAGGAAATGAAATGATGATAGTGTGATAAGCTATGTAAAGGCCCAATCCTTAACTCCGCCCTTAACAAAACACTAGCTGCATTCGATCGGTATCTCGCTAAGTACCAGGGTGTTCTGCTTATAGTAGATTGAAATTGTGACTTTTCTACGAACAAATATAAGGAAATCTTTTGCACACCAATATGACATTTCTGCACACAGTTTGGACTTTTCTGCAGACCAATGTCCAGAGTTGTTGGGGAGAGACAGAGAGGAAGAAGGAAGAAAGGGAAGAAGAGAGAGAGATAATCTGGACTTTTCTCCACATACTGTAAATCAGACTTCTCTGTAGTAGTAGATGAACCCTAAAACTTGCTTCCAATTTATTTTTCTGCACACAAACTCCTTCCTGTGTATTTGTCCTTCGCAGAGTTAAGCCACGCACCCCCCCCCCACCCCCCGGTCCATTGACTCGCTCCTTTAAATGTTTATGAGGATGTCAGAATGTGTTTCTTTCAATCCCCCTGGGGATAGAGGAATGATTAGCACAGCAGGCTGGCTCAAGTCTACACTTCCTCTTAACGCTGTTGTCTCTCTGTCTGTTTCTCTCTCTCTCTCCCTCCCCCTCTCTCTCTCTCCCTCTTTATCTCTCTCTCCCTCTCTTTCTCTCCCTCCCCCTCTCTCTCCATCCCTCTCTATCTCCCTCTCTCTCCCTCCCCTCTCTCCCCTCTCTCTCTCCCTATCTCCCCCCTCTCTCTCCCTCTCTCTCCCCCCCCTCTCTCCCTCCCTGTCTATATCGCTCTCCTTCTCTCCCTCCCTCTCTCTCCCCATCTCTCTCCCCCTCTCTCTATCTCCATCTCTATCGCTCCTTTTCTCTTCCTCTCCATCCACCCTCTCTCTCTCTCTCCCCCTCTCTTTCTCTCCCTCTCTCTCCCTCCCTCTCCCCCTCTATCCCCCCTATCTCTCTCCCTCTCTCTCTCCCTCTCTCTCCCCCTTTCTCTCTCTCTCCCCCTCTCTCCCCTATCTCTCTCTCTCTCACTCTCTCTCCCTCCCTCTCTCTATCTCTCCCTCCCCCATCTCTTTATTTCTATTTTCCTAAGATGTTTTTTCTTCATACAGAGCTCTCTGTGCAGTTTATGATCTAAAAGCATCTTGCTGTGTTTTCTATCTATCTGACTGCAGCAGCGTGATATTGCAGGCCTCCTGTTTGCTTTGGCCACTTTTGAATCGGAGGCCTGAGCCCCCTGCTATTTATGCTGCAGTCTGACACCATAAACACAGCAGTGTGTGTGTTTGTGTGAGGTTGTGTGTGTGTGCGTGTGTGTGTGTTTGTGTGAGGTTGTGTGTGTGATTTGCATGTAACGTGTGTGTGTGTGAGTTGAGGATGTCGGGAGGAGTGCTGTGTGTGTGTGTGTGTGTGTGTGTGTGTGTGTGTGTGTGTGTGTGTGTGTGTGTGTGTGTGTGTGTGTGTGTGTGTGTGTGAGAGAGGTGAGGCTGTCAGGAGGGGTGTGTAGAGTACATGTGTGAGTGTGGTGAGTTGAGGATGTTGGGAGGAGTGTGTGTTTAATGTGTGTGTGTGTGTGTGTGTGTGTGTGTGTGTGTGTGTGTGTGTGTATGTGTGAGGCAAGTCAGGAGAATGCCTAGATATTGGGGTCAGGATTGTGTGGGAAGAGCACTCAGGAAGCCCCCCGCCCCAAACACACACACCTTTTCTCCATCCTGCAGAGAAAGAGAAAGAGAACGCAAGAGTATTCTTATGAGTCATTTTGTTTTGTGGGGTTGTATGTGTGTGTGTGTGTGCGTGTGTGTGTGTGCGTGCGTGCATGTGTTTTGCTTTAATAATCTGATCCCGCTGAGCACTGATACGGTCATGGAAGCATTATATCTGGGTTTCCTTGTTGCATTACCGCTTCCCATTTCTGCTTTAGCAGTAACTACCCTAGAGAGCTGTTTGACGAGGTTCCCATCTTTGCCCTCTTCTCAGCTTACCCTGCTGACGTCCTTACACACCATGATGCTTCCCATAAACACCACCTTGCTGTGAGAGGGTGTGTATGTCTCTTGTGTGTGTGTCTCCTGTGTGTGTGTCTCCTGTGTGTGTGTCTCCTGTGTGTGCTTGTGTACATGTTTTATTGGTTGAGATTGAGATGGGTCAAAGCACAGTGCCTCGGGTCAGTGGGAGAGTTAGCGCACTTTGCACACACACAAACACACACACATGGGCATACACACACACGGACACACACACACACACACACACACACACACACACACACACACACACACACACACACACACACACACACACGTAAGCATGTGCATGCATAACTAACCCTACAAACCAAGCAGAAAGGGATTAGACAACTATATTATTGGCTGCCTCCAATTTAAACCCAGCATACCATTATGTTATAGTGTCACAGTATTCCTGTACACAAAAACTAAACTAAAAACTAAAACTTTGACATTCTCCACAGTAAACCAATGAAAGCAATTACCTGTTGGAGCTGGTTTGCAATTATTTTGTGATCAGTCAGTGTGCATTACTGATTGATCTAAACCAGCTTGCTCACGTCATCAACAGAGTTTCAAGACTCAACTTTGAAATCTGCCAAAATCAACTTCATGGAGTTGGTTTGCAGTTCCCTTGTTACGTAACTGTCAATATAAATTATTGACTGATGGACTGCCTGGATGTATGACTGACTGATCTGCCTGATTGACTGATATCAGCTTGCCCACATCAAGACAATTAGACTTTGACTTTGAAACTTTCCAAATGAAACAAACTAAAAAGTTTATGATTCCTTTGTTATCACGTGCTTGTTCCAGTGTTCCAGCAATGCAGTGCAATGCTATTTGGCTGACTGACATCTGCTTGCTTTGGCTGAAACCATGGGAATCCACCCATTCATACCAGAGCTCCATGGCCACAGCTCGCCATCTTCAGCGATAGTTCCGCATCTGATCTATTGTCTCTACATGTGATCGGAACGGAGGAGCAGAATCTCTTGTTGACCAGTGCGGAGAAATAGCTTCTGGTGTGACCAGCCAGGCTCCACCTCGCTCCAGTCTCTGGTGTCAGTCAGCTTGTACTGTATGGACAGAAACTTGACCCCATTGACTTTGCATTGGTTTGTGGCTTAACTACCGGAGCTAGTATGAGTAACAGCATGGATCGTGCTGAGAAAGGACTCTACCAATCAACATCATCATTGGTAAGTAAGCAATAGGGCTAGGGGTCCAAAAATTGGAATTAAATCTTTAACATCTCACTGTGTGAAATGCAGAAAACAAAGTGGATTTGCATGTTTACACATAGCTCTTGGCATCAGGTTTTAGTATTGCGGAAATTATCTTGATATAGATACCACATTTTAAACCCATATCCGATACTAGTAGTGCATCCCTGCTTAAACACCATCCCTGCTTCTCTATCCTTGACTAATTTAACTGACAGTGACAACTATTCACTTTGTCTGATAACTTCAGAATTCACTATTTTGAGACAACCGATGTCCTCTTGGAGTATCAACCACAGCAGGTTTTGAGGTTATTCGCGGTGGTGACAAGCTGGGATGGGTGGGTCAGATACAATGTCAAGTGAATCAGTGGACTGGAAAATGATTTTTAGTTGCATAAGATCGTAAACGTTGTTAGTGTGTTATTGTATTGGTCTGGTGTATCTCTTTGTGGTGGGCTTGTTTGACATTGTGGTGGGCCTTGAGCCTAAAAGAAAACATCCCCAACTGCCCCTTCAAAACAAGGTGGAAAACTGGAAACAACAGGCATCGATGAAAATGTCCACTACTCTTGTGGTCCGATGGATGTTTTTCTGTTTAAAGCGTCCTTTAGTGGTACCGTAACAACCCTTAAAACAACCATATTGTGGTGGGCTGGCCACAACTAAATCTATATGTATGGGGGTAAAATGGGGTTAACTGCCACCAGTTCCTGCCTCCCGCTATGTGCTCTGGGAGATTGGTTCCGCTGTGTTGATAGCCATCCCTGCTTCTCCCTCCCTGCCAAGTCATCTGTGGTTGGGGCGGAGAAGGACCAAAGCTGAGGGTGTGCGGTGATGTGGGGTGATGACGGGATATCTTATACCCCCTTCAACAGGATCAAAGACCGTCATCTCACAACTCCCTTTGTTAGCCTTTTTTAACCCCTTCCTACCCGATCTTTTGTTTTCTTCTTCTTCTACTACTACTACCACTACTACAGGACACCGCTTTTTTGTTTGAACCGCCCCACCCATGCGAGATTACAGAGAGCCCTGCATTTAGCCGGACAGAGTCAATAATGATGCTATTAGGCAGGAATGCCACGAGGAGGAGGTGGAGGGAGGGAGGGAGGGAGGGTTCTTCAAGGATCAGACGTAGCGCGAGCGAGGAGTGTGGCTACAGTGGACCTCTGAGCGTTTCATCTTCCAAAATGACCTGGCCCGGAATATTAAGACAGCCTTTAATTTTTAGGGCTGTGCCGGTGGTGAGACATGCCCTGCGGTGCTCCGAGAGAGCAATAGTTTTCAACTCCATTTAGCTTTGTAGTCTGTGCTCCTCTCAGCTTTCATCTCAGGAGCTCACTCATACCTGAAGGCTGCTTTAGCAACATGTTCTTAGGAACATACTCATACCTGAAGGCTGCTTTAGCAACATGTTCTCAGGAACGTACTCATACCTGAAGGCTGCTTTAGCAACATGTTCATAGGAACGTACTCATACCTGAAGGCTGCTTTAGCAACATGTTCTCAGGAACATACTCATACCTGAAGGCTGCTTTAGCAACATGTTCTCAGGAACATATACTCATACCTGAAGGCTGCTTTAGCAACATGTTCTCAGGAACATACTCATACCTGAAGGCTGCTTTAGCAACATGTTCTCAGGAACATACTCATACCTGAAGGCTGCTTTAGCAACATGTTCTCAGGAACATACTCATACCTGAAGGCTGCTTTAGCAACATGTTCTCAGGAACGTACTCATACCTGAAGACTGCTTTAGCAACATGTTCTTAGGAACGTACTCATACCTGAAGGCTGCTTTAGCAACATGTTCTCAGGAACGTACTCATACCTGAAGACTGCTTTAGCAACATGTTCTCAGGAACGTACTCATACCTGAAGGCTGCTTTAGCAACATGTTCTCAGGAACATACTCATACCTGAAGGCTGCTTTAGCAACATGTTCTCAGGAACATACTCATACCTGAAGACTGCTTTAGCAACATGTTCTTAGGAACATACTCATACCTGAAGTAGGGCTGGGCGATATGGAAAAAAATCATATCGCGATAACGATATGATAATTTTATTTTATTTCTCGATATCGATAATTATCGAATTGTTATAAGTATAAATTTTTTTTATTTTTTTTATTTTTTTTAACAACAGATGTATGTTTATTTTGCAGCAATTCTTTGTCATTGCCGCCATCTTTAGTGTTACATCCCCTCACACTCCAGTTCTCAGGCTGCAGCTGGTTTAAAAGCTAAAGTAAACCGGCTTCTCTGCTGGCTGTGGCTCCAGAGGAGTTGAACAGTTCTGGCTCTGCTAGTTTATTTTCGATCTTTTGGCGCTTTTTTGGTGGACAAACCACCGCACATGTGCACTGTGACTCGTGACTGGAGTCTAGTTCTGCTAGCACACATAGCCTACTGTGTACAGACGGTTTCAAAATGTATTTTAAATTAGAAAGCAAACAAAATAAATGGACAAGAGAAAAAGAAATCTGAATTTGGTCAGTATTGTCATTTGGACAAGCAAAGCCATTACTTTAAGTTGCAGGCAAGAAAGATAAGTCTGTCCACTGTCTCTGGTTTTAAAACTGCCCTGTTGCAGGTAAAAAAAAAAAAAAAAAAAAAAACGATTTTTCGATTTTTTTTTAATTTCGATATTCGATATCGATTATTAAAATATATCGCGATATTTATCGTTATATCGCCCAGCCCTAACCTGAAGGCTGCTTTAGCAACATGTTCTTAGGAACGTACTCATACCTGAAGGCTGCTTTAGCAACATGTTCTCAGGAACATACTCATACCTGAAGGCTGCTTTAGCAACATGTTCTTAGGAACGTACTCATACCTGAAGGCTGCTTTAGCAACATGTTCTTAGGAACGTACTCATACCTGAAGGCTGCTTTAGCAACATGTTCTTAGGAACGTACTCATACCTGAAGGCTGCTTTAGCAACATGTTCTCAGGAACGTACTCATACCTGAAGGCTGCTTTATCAACATGTTCTCAGGAACATACTCATACCTGAAGGCTGCTTTAGCAACATGTTCATAGGAACATACTCATACCTGAAGGCTGCTTTAGCAACATGTTCATAGGAACGTACTCATACCTGAAGGCTGCTTTAGCAACATGTTCTCAGGAACGTACTCATACCTGAAGGCTGCTTTAGCAACATGTTCTCAGGAATATACTCATACCTGAAGGCTGCTTTAGCAACATGTTCTCAGGAACATACTCATACCTGAAGGCTGCTTTAGCAACATGTTCTCAGGAACATACTCATACCTGAAGGCTGCTTTAGCAACATGTTCTTAGGAACGTACTCATACCTGAAGGCTGCTTTAGCAATATGTTCTTAGGAACGTACTCATACCTGAAGACTGCTTTAGCAACATGTTCTTAGGAACATACTCATACCTGAAGGCTGCTTTAGCAACATGTTCTTAGGAACGTACTCATACCTGAAGGCTGCTTTAGCAACATGTTTACATTTTTTACATTTACATTTAGTCATTTAGCTGACGCTTTTATCCAAAGCGACTTACAAGTTCTGTACGACAAGCCATCAGGAAGGGCACAACTCTATCAGCTGAGCAACAATGTTCATCAAAGTGTTGAGTGCTACAGTGTAGGTTAGTTTATTAGGACAAGTGCATGACAGTACGGTTAGTTAGGGTTAGATTTTTTTATTGTTTTTTTTTTTTTTTTAATTCAGATAATGGTTGAAGAAGTGCGTCTTTAGTCGACGGCGAAAGATTGGACGTGATTCGGCTGTCCTAACTGGGGTGGGTAGTTCATTCCACCATTGTGGGGCAAGGACTGAGAATAGGCGACTTCTCTTTGATGACCCTCCCGGAGCTTGGATAGGAGTAGGTCTGAGGCGGCCAGAAGATGCAGAGCGTAGGGGTCTTGAGGGTGTGTAGTTAGAGACCATTGACCGGAGGTAGGCGGGAGCGGTTCCCTTTGCCGCACGGTATGCTAGGTCGAGGGCCTTGAAGCGGATTCGTGCAGCAATGGGGAGCCAGTGCAGGTCCCTAAGAAGTGGGGTGACATGGGCCGACTTCGGTAGGTTTGAGATCAGGCGGGCCGCTGCGTTCTGAATGAGTTGAAGAGGCTTAGTGGCAGTGGCCGGGAGGCCAGCGAGCAGTGCATTGCAGTAGTCGAGGCGGGAGATGACTGTTGATTGGACGAGGAGTTGGGTGGCTTCTTTTGTCAGGAAGGGGCGTATCCTTCTGACGTTGCTCAGGAGGAATCGGCAGGTTCTGGTCGTCGCTGCGATGTGAGCAGAGAAGTTCAACTGGTCGTCGAGGACAACACCAAGGTTCTTGGCGGTCGGGGACGCAGTCACAGCTGTATTCTCGACTGTGATTGAAAGGTCGGTTAGGGGGGAGGATTTGGCCGGCAGGTGGAGCAATTCTGTTTTGCTTAGGTTCAGTTTGAGGTGGTTGGACGTCATCCAGGCTGAGATGTCGGACAGACAGGCCGAGATCCGCTCAGAGACGTGGATATCTGAGGGAGGGAAGGAGAGGAAGAGTTGAGTATCGTCGGCATAACAATGGTAGGAGAAGCCATGAGACGTGATAATGTTACCCAGTGATTTAGTGTAGAGGGAGAAGAGAAGGGGTCCTAAAACCGAGCCCTGGGGGACACCCGTCCGCAGGGGGCGGGTGGCCGACAGGGTCCCTCTCCATGACACTTGGTAGGAGCGGTCATTGAGGTATGATGACAGCCATGTCAGCGCAGAGCCAGCCACTCCCATTCCTGCGAGGGCCGCAAGGAGGATCTGGTGGTTGACTGTGTCGAAGGCTGCAGATAGATCTAGGAGAATCAGGACAGAGGAGAGGCCTTTCGCTTTTGCTAAGTGAAGTGCCTCTGTGACCGCAATGAGGGCTGTCTCTGTGGAGTGACCAGTCCTGAAGCCTGACTGATTAGGGTCTAGGAGGTCATTCTGTAAGAGATAAGCAGTAAGTTGGTTGGATACAGCACGTTCAAGTGTTTTAGAAAGGAAGGAGAGAAGAGAGACAGGACGGTAGTTGCCTATGACGGTAGGGTTCAGGGTTGGTTTTTTTATGAGCGGCGTGACTCTGGCTTGTTTTAGGGAGGTGGGGACCACCCCCGAGTTGAGTGAGGAGTTGATGGTTGCAGTTAGGAATGGGAGGATGTCTGGTGCTATGGTCTGGAGGAGTGGGGAGGGTAGCTGGTCCAGCTGGCAAGTAGTCGGACGGTTTGACGTTACCAGTGTCAGGGTCTCTGCTTCTGTAATGGGAGAGAAAGATGACAGAGTGAAGGATGAGGTTCTCGATTCAGCATTTGGAATGGGTGGGGGTTGGGAGAAGGAGCTGCGGATGTTCTCCACTTTTTCCTCAAAGAAGATCGCAAAGTCTTCGGCAGAGAAAGATGAGGGAGGGGGGGGTGGGGGGGGAGTGAGGAGGGAGGACATGGTAGCATGCAGTTTGCGAAGATTCTTGGCAGAGGCCTCGATCCTATGGTGGAAGAAAGAAGCTTTGGCATTAGTGATGGTTTTGGAGAATGTTAACAAGAGGTTGTGATATGTGTCGATGTCAGCAGTGAGGCGTGACTTTCTATACTTCCTTTCAGCTGCTCTCAGGACCTGTCTTTGTTCTCTCACTGGATCTGTCAGCCATGGACTGGGTGGGGAACGGCGGGCAGGTTTCTCAACGAGGGGACAGAGCTTGTCGAAGGAGGTTGCAAGGGCTGAAAGGAGGGTGGAGGTTGCCATCTCTGTGGAGAGAGCAGAGAAGGTGTCACTCAAAGGTAGAGCGGATAGTATGTCAGAGGAGAGGGTGGAGGGGGATAGGGAGGGCAGGTTGCGTCTGAGTGAGACTGTTTGAGTTGGGGTGAAGACCTTTCGGTTAAGCATGAGAGTTAGTGAGAAGGATATGAAGGAATGGTCAGATACATGTAGGGGAGTTACCGTGGTGTTAATGATGCTGGAGTTACGGGAAAATATGAGATCCAAGGAGTTGCCTGCTTTGTGGGTGGGAGGCATGGCAGTGGGAGTCAGGTCAAACGATTGTAGGAGGGAGACTACTATGACTGACTGAGATGAGTCAGGCAGGTTGAAGTCGCCCAGTAGAAGGAGAGGGGTACCATCTTCCGGTAAGGAGCTAAGAAGCATGTCCAGCTCATCTGTGAAGTGATCGAGTGTACCTGGAGGGCGGTAGAGTGTAACAATGGTGAGATTGAAAGGATTAGAGACAGATACTGCATGATATTCGAGAGAGGAGAGTGACAGTTCTGGGAGTGGTGTTACGTTTGTAGCCCATGAAGGAGATGTCATGAGGGCAGTGCCTCCACCCCGTCTGGAAGGTCGAGGTGTGTGAGTGAAGTTATAGTTTGTAGATAATGCTGCAGGTGTTGATGAGTTATTGGGGGTTATCCAGGTCTCAGTTAGAGCCAGGAGCTGCAGATTTAGACTATGGGCGTAGGCAGTAATGAAGTCAGCTTTCTTGACTGCTGATTGACAATTCCATAAGCCTCCCCGTACTGTGACAGGTGTATTAGTGGCTGTAGGAGGGTAGGAGAGATTAGCCGGGTTGCTAGCAAACTGGCGTGGATGGGTAGAGTCAGTTCTGGAGGAGCAGATTGTGGATATAGGTATGAGACACATTGTCTTGTCAAGAGTGGCAGGGAGGAAGTAGAGAGATAGCAGTGTGGGAGGGAAATATAGGATTATGGTGTACTTAGCACTGGGTGGATCGGTGGATCCCTCGGCAGAGAACTCCAGGAAAACTCCTCCTCTTTGTCCCTCTTCGTTTCTCGACGCTTCGCTGACGCTACACCAGCAAGCCTTTAAATCACTATCACTATCACTATCACTAATTAGTGCTGTCTTAACACCTGGCCCTTAATGGGGGCACTTAACAAAACAAAATGGCCGTTTTAAACACGCCCCTTTAATCAAGTCAGCTGGTTCCTCACTTTTAAGATTCACTAATAAACTTAAAATGGCTTACCCTAGTTTTCAGTATAAAGCAATGTTTCTCAGTGAGTGTGTCCTGTCCTTCCTTAACAGAGCCCAGTACAGAGTGATTTCAACACAGTGTGGACCTCTGCTTTTAAACAGGGCAGGCTCTTAATGGCTCACTCAGCAAATCAGATGCTACTAGTAAACAGGAAACAGTCCCTTAATGGGGGCACTTAACTAAACAAAATGGCCGTTTTAAACACGCCCCTTTAATCAAGTCAGCTGGTTCCTCACTTTTAAGATTCACTAATAAACTTAAAATGGCTTACCCTAGTTTTCAGTATAAAGCAATGTTTCTCAGTGAGTGTGTCCTGTCCTTCCTTAACAGAGCCCAGTACAGAGTGATTTCAACACAGTGTGGACCTCTGCTTTTAAACAGGGCAGGCTCTTAATGGCTCACTCAGCAAATCAGATGCTACTAGTAAACAGGAAACAGTCCCTTAATGGGGGCACTTAACTAAACAAAATGGCCGTTTTAAACACGCCCCTTTAATCAAGTCAGCTGGTTCCTCACTTTTAAGATTCACTAATAAACTTAAAATGGCTTACCCTAGTTTTCAGTATAAAGCAATGTTTCTCAGTGAGTGTGTCCTGTCCTTCCTTAACAGAGCCCAGTACAGAGTGATTTCAACACAGTGTGGACCTCTGCTTTTAAACAGGGCAGGCTCTTAATGGCTCACTCAGCAAATCAGATGCTACTAGTAAACAGGAAACAGTCCCTTAATGGGGGCACTTAACTAAACAAAATGGCCGTTTTAAACACGCCCCTTTAATCAAGTCAGCTGGTTCCTCACTTTTAAGATTCACTAATAAACTTAAAATGGCTTACCCTAGTTTTCAGTATAAAGCAATGTTTCTCAGTGAGTGTGTCCTGTCCTTCCTTAACAGAGCCCAGTACAGAGTGATTTCAACACAGTGTGGACCTCTGCTTTTAAACAGGGCAGGCTCTTAATGGCTCACTCAGCAAATCAGATGCTACTAGTAAACAGGAAACAGTCCCTTAATGGGGGCACTTAACTAAACAAAATGGCCGTTTTAAACACGCCCCTTTAATCAAGTCAGCTGGTTCCTCACTTTTAAGATTCACTAATAAACTTAAAATGGCTTACCCTAGTTTTCAGTATAAAGCAATGTTTCTCAGTGAGTGTGTCCTGTCCTTCCTTAACAGAGCCCAGTACAGAGTGATTTCAACACAGTGTGGACCTCTGCTTTTAAACAGGGCAGGCTCTTAATGGCTCACTCAGCAAATCAGATGCTACTAGTAAACAGGAAACAGTCCCTTAATGGGGGCACTTAACTAAACAAAATGGCCGTTTTAAACACGCCCCTTTAATCAAGTCAGCTGGTTCCTCACTTTTAAGATTCACTAATAAACTTAAAATGGCTTACCCTAGTTTTCAGTATAAAGCAATGTTTCTCAGTGAGTGTGTCCTGTCCTTCCTTAACAGAGCCCAGTACAGAGTGATTTCAACACAGTGTGGACCTCTGCTTTTAAACAGGGCAGGCTCTTAATGGCTCACTCAGCAAATCAGATGCTACTAGTAAACAGGAACGTACTCATACCTGAAGGCTGCTTTAGCAACATGTTCTCAGGAACATACTCATACCTGAAGGCTGCTTTAGCAACATGTTCTCAGGAACGTACTCATACCTGAAGGCTGCTTTAGCAACATGTTCTCAGGAACGTACTCATACCTGAAGGCTGCTTTAGCAACATGTTCTCAGGAACAAGGCTGCTTTAGCAACATGTTCTCAGGAACATACTCATACGTGAAGGCTGTTTAGCAACATGTTCTTAGGAGCAACATGTTCAGATTATCTATACTAAGTTCTGCATTTTCTGGGCGAAAAGCTTTCAAGATTCCAACACTAATTATGGAGATTAGAGAAAACATCTTTGGTATCTTGGATAATTGGTAGATGATTGGGTTTGGGTATATTGTTTGACATGGTATGGAACGAATAACCCTATATACCCATCCTGGTCATTCCTCAGATATTTCCTACAGACATATCGTCATCATCTCAGCCATCTTAGGTATGCTACCTTCCAGGCTTGGCTGATCTTACCATACATCTGACCCATTCTGAGGCTCTATCCTGGGGTCCCAGGAGTTCATGCGTCCCGGGGGCTCTGTGACAGCACCGTCTGCACTTTAAACGTTGTTATGATTGGATAATGAGATATACCATGACCTTTTTGTAACACAAGGCTGCGTTTCGTGAGGTCCCAGCATCCCTCAGGCCACTGTCTGAACATTGAGGCCTGAACTTGAGATGGCGGTGGTGGGGGGTTCGTGGGACGGTGGGGGAGAGAGGTGGACGGATGAAGGCAGGGATGGATGGATGGAGGGAGATGGGGGGGGTAAAGGATGATACATATCTGGTAGTGATTTGAGACTTGAAACAGAGGAAGAAAGAAGAAAAGTTTAATAAAATAATAAACAAAAGGAAGATAAAAGGAAGATTAAAGGGGAGCTCCAGTAGCTCACCGCGTACCTCGAGCGCTATTTCGGCTCCGGGGACAACCGTGCTCGTCACGGATCTGGGGTTAGCAAGTTCGATTCCCGGACTGCAGCCGTATCTTTCTCAGAGTGTCTTCCCCCCATCTGTACCCATTAAAACCTGTTTCTGTCGGTCATTCTTGACCAGAAAAAATGCGATAAACGCAAAAAAGAGCCAGCGGAATGGCCAAAGTAAAAAAAAAAAAAAAAAGGAAGATTAAATAAATATTTACTCATCCATCCCTTGCTTATTAGGAAACATAATTTACGTTTTTTCTTTCTAAGGAAATAATGAAACTCAAATCATTCTGGCCTTTGTGGAGTTTTCTTATTGGAGAATCACCAGTTTCTACTGTTTGATGAGTGCCACCAGCTTCAATGTTTGATATCCAGAAAATTGGACAAATTAGAAATTGGGCTTTAATCTGCCTTTTAACTGTATTTGTCATTGTCATTAAATGTGACAAGTTGAGGTTGAACTCTCTGAACCGCGTTGAAGGCAAAAGCAGAGGAATCTGACCTCTACCCTCTACTTGTTTATGGAACACGAATTGTGTTGCATAGCGGTATGTTTTACTACTTGTCAAAATTGTTGTGTTTTTGAACCTGTTCTGAGGTCAGACCTGACCTAGGCTGAACTGTTTCAGGGTGTCCCAACACCACAAGCAACTACACTCAGTCGCTGGTCGTCTAATCCTCTATGGGAGCTGAGCATCCAAGGCATGTTGGGTCATTATGACAAGTCCTGTGATCGTTAGCTGCCAAGTACAACAGTTTTAAACCAGTAGCCTTTTTAGTTTTTAACCTTTATTTACCGAGGGTTGATTGACCGAGTGTGTAATGTATGCTCTTTTTCAGCAACGCCCTGCTTCATACTCAATTCCACACGTCACACCTGGGAGCTGCCCTGTATTTATAACCACTGAGCAGCTCCACTGGAGAAGCTGGGGGTTAAGTGCCTTGCTCAAGGAGACTTCAGCAGAGAGCGCTATTCATTCTGTCGGTCCTGGATTTGAACCACCGACATTCTGGTCACCAGCCTGCTGCTGAGATCCCTAGGCCACTGCTTCCCCGGCCACGCCCTCCATGCCCTCCATCCATGCTTCCATGCCCTCTTGGGAATCCAGGGACCCATTTTAATCTGTCGGCGACCAACATTTGGGTCTTGACCTGGTCTTTGAAAACTCTGGCCTAAAATGTGAAGAGATGGGTTCCAGCTGCTTGCTTGCCGAGCTACGGTAACTACGGCAACTACAGACTCGTATGTCAGGTTTTTTGGCCAGTCAGCATGTGCCGTAAAGTGCCTTATTAACCATAATAATAGGCAGGACCCCCGCTACACTTATGCTGTCGCCCCTCCAATAAGGGCTTTCCTCAAATCCACATTTTTACTGTCAAATTAGAGCCTGAAGATTGATGTCTAGACGATAGCCATCAAGGAGAGATTATTCTTATAGGATCCTTTTTTTCTGCACAGATTTCATTAGATTTTATTGTATTTCGGTCATACTTTTGGAATCTGGAACACTCATTTGGAACACGTTAGAATAATATTACCTCCATACGCAAACAGTTGCCAAAAGGGGAACATTCCCATGGCTTTGGTAAGACGTGAGTTCACGTTGGCTGGTCTTTTGAGAGACTGCGTGTCTCTACCATGTAAGCTGTTCATGTCCAGTTTAGTTAAAACATGTGTCAGAAGGGCCTGCGCTGCTGTGTGCAGAATGACATACAGTATACCGCGTTTCACATGGACCGTAAAAGCTGGTGTGATGCGGTTTCTCTCCGTTCTTGGCAGGCAGTTTTAAAGGCTTTGGTGGTTTGAAGTGCTGTGGTGTGTGTGTGTGTGTGTGTGTGTGTGTGTGTGTGTGTGTGTGTGTGTGTGTGTGTGTTAAGGCTGTCCCCGAACCCTGTTTTTAGGGTTCAAACGTTCGCCAGGGTTTATCGAACGAACGTTCGAACGTTCGTTTAAAAAAAAATTTATAAAATTTTTTTTTAATGAATTTCTTTTTAAATGTTTGTAATAATATATATATATTTTTTTTATTGTATTATTATAGATCCTACGGAGGGCGGCATTGCATAGTCTATTGGTGAAAAACATGTTGTTTACAGTGGTGGCTGTTCATGTAAACATGTAATTAAACAAAGCACTCAGAAGAAAATAAACAAGCTACTGCATCAAAGTTACTACTTATGATAAACAATAGCCCTTGCACACCGCAGTCACGTAAGGGGCTAGATAAACAAAGGCATTCGTTTTGTGGCATTAACGTTATATAGTTAGTGTTACACGTTCAATAACATCAGCATATTATTTACCCAAACATAGCAAGTAGCAAGCACTCGTCCTCAGAGTCTGGCTATTCCCATCATGTCACTGCCATTGGCTCCGCGCCGCGCTCTCACCGGCCGTCTTACCCCACGGATGCGCGCCCGTCCTGGGCATCGGTAAGTGGGAGCACCATGCGCCCCAGCCGTCCCCTTGGGCTTCCGTTGCTCATAAGAGCCCTAAGTTGTACCCATTCTGCAGTCTGTTAATAAAGTTTTCAATCAGACACATGTATAGAAAGGCTTTGTTTTATTATAACATTCGTTGCAGTAAAATCATTATGACTCGTTTGGTCATCCTCATCTACGTTCTCAGCGGGGAGCTAACGTATTAGCTACGGTAAGTCTGTTGTGCTTCTCGCAAGCAGATCAATGGCGGCATTGCCGGAAGTAAAAAACTAATAAACGCTTGCCGATTGGTGGTAACAGCAGAGGCGGGTGCAAGCGGTGTGACGTAATTGGCAGAATCGCCTGTCAATCAAAATTGTTCTATTGCATTGGTTGAGAGCTTTGGTTGAGACAATAGTATCCAGCTACAGCCCGGCAGACCATACTGGTTGAGCCGAGCGCCGCCTCTTCACATCGCTTCAACCCCGTGTGCCTCCTTTATTTTTTTTTCACCGAACGTTCGAACCCATTAATTAAAGTCCGAATGTCAGCGTAACAAACGAACGTTCGAACGTTCGAACGTTCGGGCTCAGCCTTAGTGTGTGTGTGTCTGTGTGTGTGTGTGTGTGTGTGTGTGTGTGTGTGTGTGTGTGTGTGTGTGTGTGTGTGTGTGTGTGTGTGTGTGTGTGTGTGTGTGTGTCAGCATGTGTGTGTGTGCAAGTATGTGTGTGTGTGTGTGTGTGTGTCAGCATATGTGCGTGTGTGTGTATGTGTACATTTGTATGTATTTGTGTGTGTGCAAGTATGTGTGTGTGTGTCAGCATATGTGTGTGTGTGTGTGTGTGTGTGTGTGTGTGTGTGTGTGTGTGTGTGTGTGTGTGTGTGTGTGTGTGTGTGTGTGTGTGTGTGTGTGTGTGTGTGTGTGTGTGTGTGTGTGTGTGTGTGTGTGTGTGTGTGTGTGTATGTGCCACAATACCAATGCTGCTCAATGTGATGGCCGGCCTTGGGTACAGGTCTAGATAATAATAATATAGTGTACTTATATTCTGAAGTATTGGCCATGTATATTATGCACCATGAGCGGTCTGAGAATTGCTGCAATGTCTAAGAGAAAAGCCAAACAAATTGCCAAATATTGCTCTGTCTCAGCTATTATTGGCAGCTTAGCCGTGTGGAGAAGGAGGTGCTATGTGTACCCTTAAGTGTTCAGTACTGCTTGGCCCCGATATATTTGATTCCCTGTTTATGTAATATAATTTTTGGAACCAAATAAAGTATTCATATGTGTGTGTATGTGTAAGTATGTATGTATGTATTTGTGTGTGTTTAACTAACTCATTCTGCGCCATCGCTTAATGCGCCAGATGGCGCTAGTACGCCATCACTTTAATCAATGGGGGGACTGCAAGATTTGCGAGTGCTTAAATATATCTTATATTATAGCTATGTGTCTAAATACACCCGTCGATTGTCAGTGAGTTGCTTCCAGTCAACATGTACAAAATATAGTTTTGGTGATTCTTAGTAATCCCAGGAAAAGACGCGATAATAGCCCTTTAGTGGAATACACTAAACACGTTGTCATTTTTCGATTATCGAATCTTCCTGAAATCAATGCTAGATTATCATTATTATCCTTCCTCATGCAAGAATGAAATGGCCCTTGTAGCGCGGCGCTCCCCCGCCACCTCCTCCCACTCAACGGTAAACAGCCACACACACACACACACAGAGATAGCTTTGATCGCGGTAGAAAGAAATATCAGATCAACGCAAGATTTTATATATAGTGTTCTTACCTTGTCTCTGATGTAACGCAAAAGAAATAATCCAAATACTGCTCGTGGAGGTCCAGCCCACAAGGACCCACATTACCGAGCATTACACATGAACGGGCGGGCGGGGTTAGTGTACCATGCCATCGTCGTTGTAAAGGCCTGCCTCGTCTGAGTATTTAAACCCCACCCGCACGGCTCAGATCGGCCCTGAAAAGAAACTACACCATTTCTAATAGAGTGCAATACCAGCTGGAAGGCGTAGGCAGCGGTATTTGCCCTTTTGCGAGCTCAGACCCATTCCCAATGATAACATCAGGCTGGATGGATGAAAATGAATGGATATAGCTAATAAAAGAAATAACGATTAAAACCCGAGTTTTCTCGTGATTGGCGCTGAACGGTTGGCGAGTTAACCCGACTTTTCTCGTGGCTGGCGTTGTTAGGCCTGGTGGCCCCTTGGTATTGGTGCAGTCTCCTCCTCGTCACCATCACCATACAAATTTGTTTGTGCAGCACCTAAAAGAACGATACCTACATACACACTCTACCACACAATACATCCATGATGTACCCATAGACACTTATCATACCACACATTCATGTACCCACACATACCCTCTGCTACATATGCACTTATTCACAAGAACATTAACCCTTTCACTGCCGCACTACCAAAGCGGTTAACCCTTTCACTGCGACAATTCACAGAAGGTCAACCCTTTCACTGCCACACAACAGCCGGTTAACCCTTTCACTGCCACACGACAGAAGGTTAACCCTTTACTATCACACAAGGTTTAAAAAAACAACAACATTGCAAAACATCAAAATAGAAAATAAATATTGCACATCAGCGGAAATATTGCACATTAGAGAATACCATTATTGCATTATTGCACATGTCTCAACATCTGTCATATTGCACATACAAGTATATATTATAGTGAGGTAAATGTAGATGTGGTGGCAATAGGGGGGGTGATTGTTCAGTTCAGTGATGGCTCTCTCAGAAGCTGTTATAGGGAGGTGTAGTCTGACGTCACTGGTTGTTCCACCCATATAGGGATTTATCATTGGGAAAATGGATTATCGGCTATTGTAACAATTCTGCCTCATGGAAATTGAAAAGCTTTACATTTTTGCACAAAATGAGTTCCCTTCTATCACTAACATTATTGTTTAAACATTTTTGGTTGAAATAACATTTCGCGATATTTTCTTATGATTAATTGCGAATATTTTCATGTTGAGCTATAGATTGTGGATGAATAAGCATAGAAAGGTACACCATGCCAATGTTTTTTTATTTAAATTTTGTTTGATTATCTTTTCCCCCCTCCTCCTCCCTTCCTCCCATACATTTTCCTTCCTTCCTCCCTTCCTTCCTCCCTTTCTTCCATCTGTTTATTTCCCTCCATTCCTCCCTTCCTCCATTCTCTCTCTATATCTGGGTCTGAGAGGCAGGTTATAGACTAAACATAGATGCCTCAGTAGCTACTTTAACATCCGTTCCTCTCTGTCTCTCACACCTTTCTTGCTTAGACTTTCTTTCTTGGGTTTATTGTTTGTTTGATTATTTTCTGCTGTTGTTTGACTCTTCTTGTTGTGTCTACCTCCCTCTGGGCTTCTTCCCTCCACATCTCTCCTCCCTCCGGTCCTCCTCACAGAGGGAGCCCACTGTGTGTTGCTGAAACATTTCCTGAAAGGCTGCAAAAAACGTTCAGACACCATGTCAGCGTCTGGACTGGGGTGGAGGGAGGGGTGTAAAAAGAGAGAATGAGTATTTTATGTTTAAGGATTATTTTTATGGAGAAGAGTTTTGAGTTTTCCTCCAAGTAGACTTTTAATCATCTCACTGCATACATCTATGAGATGTACTCTGCCCTTCTTAACTCATTGACTGCCATGCTGTTTTCCCATCTTTACTCCCTGGCACCAGTGTTTCAGACCGTTTTGATGATGTTTGTAGACCCATCGTATATTCTATATTATAGCTATGGAGACATACTATGGCTCATTTGAAATGCTTATATTTATACTCCCAACAGGGAACAAACCGTTTATTTCTACATACAGTACATCCGTTCCTGTGCAATTCCAGGCTAAAGAGTGTTAGTTTCCCAAAAATCCATGCACATTTTCTAGTAAGAGAGATATCACGTCTTTTGTGAAGCATGCGCAGTTCGTGCTTGTTGCTCGACACTTATACATTTCCAAGTCAAAGGACTCATGCCTCATGTCCATACATATTATTGTTCTATTCACAAAACCACCATGGGTAATCTTACCTGCTTCTCGACTTGGCATCCATTCCGGCTCATCTGGGTCTGACTGTAATCTCGCTGTCTGTGTGGCTATCGCTGAACATTTCTGTGAAATATTCGGGCTCTGGAGTGCTCTTGCGACTACTACCGCTCTGAACAGAAAACGTTACATCCTCGGCCAGTTTGGCTTTAGTATTTTTCTGATTTACCAGAAATGCAGACTCCAACGTCGTCACCTTGTTTTTCCTCTTCATAATAATCTCCAATCGTCTGCTACACACAGATCACTCATGCCGCCGGCCCGCCGCCTCTCTTGAAAACAGTTTGCTGTTCAGAGTTCCTTTTTCAAGGGTCCTTTTTCTCCCTTGTCCAAACTCAGACAAATGATGGCGTAGTCGGAATCAAAGGTGTTGAGGTTGCTTTTATTGCCGGCCATCCACGGTGCAGAGGTGACATTTCCAAAACAATGACTTAATCAAAATAACAAAAATACTATACTACCTGCAGTCTATCAGATGCGTTCCACAATAACGTCATCATGACAGACAACACTTACTGTGTAGCGCTTCTCTAGTTACCCATTTTGCAACCGTTATCTGGTGAAGCCCCACACAGAGACAAACAGACTAACAAACACTCACGGCACTTCCCTCAGTCACCTTCATCGTAGGGCTGTCCCCGACTAAGGATTTGGATAGTCGACTATGATTGGCCAAAATTCGCTGTTAGTCGACTATTAGTTGACAAATATTTTTTTTATTATTTTTTAAACAAACATATAAACAAACATGACAACACACGATAAGATATACAAGCATTATTAACAGTGCACATCCAATGAAATCACCATATAGTTAAATGTCTTATACAGGATATACCCCCAATACCTGCTATCTAATACCCTACACACATATGCGTCTAGCTCGTACCCCCCCCTCCCGGACCACCCATTGGATAATCCATCCATTATCCCTCGCTCCTAACCAGACACTACCATTATATGCTAGCTTTTATTTTCTTCACCACTTCTAACCACATTGTCATTTTGGATTCATTGAGACCCAAAATTCTTGCTGTAGATATTTCTTGATAAATCACATTGAGATATGTAATAATCCAGACCTCTCGGCAAATTTTTTCCGGTTGGAACCATCGTGATGCTATCAGCTTTTTAGCCACTGTGATACCCGATAAAACCAATCTCTTTAGCTGTGGATGTACTGCATACTCAAAAACATCGTTCAGCAGTAATACAGAGGGGTGTACAGGTATATTCAGAGATTTGATAATTGCTGGGTCACCTCTTTCCAGAATATCTTAACTGGTGGGCAGTCCCAGTACATGGGACTGTCCCCTCGTCCCCATTTGTAAATTTTTATAATATATAATATATATATATATATTTTTTTTTTATCATTCCATTTGGGCTGTGGGGGTGCTTAATGTCTGAAGGAGTCGACTGAAGGCTTCTTGTCCTCTGCAAAAGCATGCAATACCCTCACAACAACCCAATAAATAAATATATATACACAACCCAATAAATAAATATATGTATGAATGGATATATGAATGTATGGTAATATGTATGAATGCATGTACGATAAGATTAATGAATATGAATATGGGCGGCTAGGTGGTGGCAAGGCGCTCACCACCAATGCAGGAGACGCTGGGTTCGAGCCCAGCTCTCCGCATTGCTATCAGCTTGGCTGGTCGTTCATACTAATACAATTGGCAGTATTAGGGGGTGGGAAGCTGATGGGTGGGGATCGGACGTTGTGGACAGCGACTCCTACAGGTCGGTTGGTGCGCCTGCGCAGAAGAATCAGGAAGCGACGGGGGCGGCGTGTCCCTCCCACGCAGACCCCAGACGCTGAGAGATCGCGCTGTGCAGGTGAAAAGATGCGACGGCTGCTTCCTCGAGTACCGGAGGGGACACGTGATGTAAGGCTTCGTCCACATTGCAGCCGGCTTGTGGGAGGCATGGCCTAACAGCGTTCGAGACAGGGGAGGGTAGAATTGGACGATACGAAATTGGGATGGGAGAAAAATAGAAAATGGGAGAAAAAGTAGATTAAAAAAAAGATGAATGAATATGTATGCATGTTTGATTATACATATGAATGTATATATGATGAGTGAATGTATGTATGTATGATAAGATGAATAGGTGTATATGATAATGTCTGAAGGTATATGATAATATGAAATTAATGAAGGGGGGGGGGGGGGGGTTGCAGTTCTCAGTCCAATCAGATTTTAGTCCAATGATGAATGTTTGGTGTGTGTATGTGTGAGTGCGTGCTGCTCGGAGTCAGTGACGGAGCCGCTCTGTCACAATGGGGGACAGGAAACTGCCCGACACTGCCACCCTTCTTTATCACAGTGTTACCACATCCATACACAAGGTGCGAGAGAGTGTCTAGTATCATAATACAAAAAAACAAACATAAAACGAATATACTAGTTTTTGGCGTTCAACACATGGGCGCCAAAAACGAATATACTCGTTATTGGCAGTCAATGAGTTAAGTGTGCAGACGTTTCTTTACTACATGGGCATTTATGTTTATTTCTCATATCAACACATAGAAACCAACGTATCCCCCAACATGGAAGTAAAATGGAAACATTCTGTGTAAAGTCTCTATTGTTGATGGCAAGATTTAGGTGAGGGATTTCTCTAACCTTAGTGTGAAAAAGTATTTTAGATGTAAAGTGCATCGATATGACAGGCGATGTTACCAACTCACTCAATCAGAAACTCACTCACTCACTCACTCAAGGTTAGCTGTTCTGCCCCTAGTGGTGGCTCACAGGGAATCTGTGATCTGTGCATCTATGTTGTCCTGTTCAGTCTCAGAACAGCAACATGTCCAGTAGTCCAGGTCCAGTAGCTGCTCCTTAGCGGGCAGAGCCGGCACCAGAACGCCCAGGGCGGCTCAGTGTTGTGATTGGCACGAGGGCCTGCGTGGGTTTTATATGTGGCAGATGTGTCTCGGCTGGACAAGTGTTGAAGGGCTCACTGAATTACAGGCTGTTAGGCTGAAGGTCAGTCTGCCAGTGACCTCTGACCTCTGACACTGAGGTGTGTGTGTGTGTGTGTGTGTGTGTGTGTGTGTGTGCGTGCGTGCGTGTGTGTTGGGAGGGTGGTCATGAATAAAGATGTGAAAGGAGATTAATATATTGCAAGCCATTCTCCATTGTTTTGCTGTGGAGTAAATATTCCAGTGTGTTTCAGTGTGTGTGTGTGTGTGTGTGTGTGTGTGTGTGTGTGTGTGTGTGTGTGTGTGTGTGTGTGTGTGTGTGTGTGTGTGTGTGTGTGTGTGTGTGTGTGTGTGTGTGTGTGTGTGTGTGTGTGTGTGTGTGTGTGTGTGTGTGTGTGTGTGTGTGTGTGTGTGTGTGTGTGTGTGTGTGTGTGTGTGTGTGTGTGTGTTTCAGTGTGTGTGGTCGTCAGCACTGTTTTTGCAGACTGTTACTGTTACTGAGAGCCTTGTTAGAATTTCCTCAGTAAAATAAAACAGACCCAAATACCACAGACTCACTAGTAGGTCCTCTTGGATAATATCGCCCGTCTTACAGAGTGGAACTCGTGCAGAAGATTTGTTAGTTTTGTGGTTGTAATGTAGGGGTTCCCATGCAACTTTTTTGGTAATTTGTTAGGAGCAACATGTACTGCCCACTGCAATACTAATACACATATATTATGCAATACAATAATATGTGTAATATCCATTTCTGTACCTTTTATACAAAAACAAAAGTACATATTGCTACCCTCAACACAGGGTTGGGATGAATATGCTTTCAAGGAAGTGGATCTTTCAAATTCAAATATCACAAAACCTTTTGGGTGAAAAGGTTTTATCATCCAACTTGTTGACAAGTAAATGAGAACAGACAGTCAAAATAGGCAGCAAATCCTGTTTACATTTCAAATTGATTGAATTGAAAGTGAATTGATCCCAACCCTTCATCTCCATTGATATATGATCCTAGAGACTACGTTGATGTCACTCAGTCTAGAGCCCTCTCTCAGGTACACGTGTTTTCTGGGAGTGTATGTTGAAACCAGGCCTCGTGGTCTCAACGTCTCTGAGAGTCCATATGCCAAAGCACCGAACACAGCATGTTTTTCTGTGTTTGCTGCCTTTGTGTCTGTCCTCCTTCACAAGAGACGGCTTGTAGGGACTTAACAGCCAGGACACAATCTGATCTGTTGCTCATCCCTCTCTCATCCCTCTCTCTTTGTCCTCTTCATCCTCGTACCCCGCATCCCACCTCTGTTGCCAAGGCAACCTAGCAAGCACATGTCTCACCTAAGGTCTACAGGTCACCTACAATTATGGGAACCGACATTTAAGGCGGCAGTATACTAGAAAACAAATGCAGGCATGCCCTGAATAGAAACGGTGTTGAATATGTTTGTACCGGTAAGCAGCAAAGCACCAATCAGAACCTAGATGACCTAGATGGCCAATGCGGAGCTTCGTATTCCCCACAAATGTGTAATTTTGTTCTTAAGAAACTGCAGAAGCCTTTAGTTCAGAATTAATTTTGGACTAAGCGGGTCCTGTAGAACACCGGTCCGGGTGTCAATGCACCAGTTGTTTACTTCCTCATTGTCCACAGATGGAGGAGACGTCACTGCCGTCACATCGCATTATATCCTGCGAAGATTGGGGTTAAAATGTGTCTACATTTCCACCGGTGCGATCTGAGCATGCCGTACCCCTATCTCCCATTGGGTGATTTAGCTTCCAATATATTAGCCTTGGAATTGTCGCTCAACCTTGTAATTCACAGGTCTGGGTCTAACCCGTGTTTGCCATGGTGCATTGTGGGGAAGGGGGATGTTATGGACAGCACCTCAGAAGGGGGGTTGGGGCTAGTTTTTTAAGATGCTGTCATAACAGCACTAGGTCATCACAAGGCTTCTTCTAGATTTATGACCACAATTGATCTGTTTTTGTTTTTCCAGTTTTCCCTTTTTCCCCAGGTAAAGTTTACTGATGATTTATGACTTTTATATTTGGACTTTTCCTAGAAACATCAAAGCTCTATTCATTAGGCTATTTATACAAAAGAACGTGTACTGTTTATTACATAATTATTTATTTTATATATATATATAACAACATCAACAAACAAAACAAAACTATAAAAATAAAATGACAATGATAATCATGAAATATACTATTTATATTCAATCGCTACTCAACAACAAACAAAACAACATCGATCCCAAAGCTGAGTTGTTCTGTGGCTCAGATTAGGCTATATTTTGTTGTTGTTTTTTGGGTCACAAGCCAAGAATTTCAGGAAAACTGTCCAGTCGTGTGATTCACTGGAGTGTCTACTGTTCTGTCTGGTTGTGGTCACATGTGCGCACACACACACACACACACACACACACACACACACACACACACACACACACACACACACACACACACACACACACACACACACACACACACACACACACACACACACACATGCACACACACACACACACACACACATGCGCACACACGCAGACATGCACACACACACCCCAGACGTTCATAATGTTCTCCAGCTGGACCATCTATTGTTTATGCTGTCCAGACCACAGCGTGCTACGGTCCAGCTGACAGACATGAGGGGTCAAAGGTCAACCCAGAGGACAGGGTCAATCTCTCAGAACAACAGGACCCAACAGGACCGCCTCATTCCTCCCTATCTTTAGATCCCGTGCAGGAGCGCTCGGATCCGAAGGAATGCACCAGATATGCACACATGGAACAAGGTTTAGTTTATACGAAAATTACATGCTTTCATCTATTCCTGTACAGTACAACGTACACGATACGACACGCACACCATATGACGTCTTTTCTATACAGTGCACGTTATATACGGCAGACATCTTAATGTATACACATGTCTCCCTGTCACGGTACACACAGACAGACAGACCTGTTGCAGCCAAATGGTAGAGGTCAGTCTACAGCACATTCCAGTCTCATTATACCATACCATATCTCATACTCACACACGCATTACTGGACAGAGCAAATAGTGATTGTTGCTAATGACTATCAAGACTCTTGACTCTTAATCCTCGCCGAACTGCGGTACAGTGTGAACTCGGGCGGCAGTGACACGTCACCGTTTGACCTCTTGCAGTTGCAACATAAATGTTTCTTCAGATCATGGGAGAATTCATTCTATTATCTCCTTGTCAAATAGCTGCAGTGTTCTGTGGGCTTCCCAGCTATTAATTCCTATGTTTATTATAGCCAACTGATGAGTGTCATTTATTTGCATGAATGAACGACGACTTCATCGTGCTCTCTAGACGACATCTCCTCTTGGCTTCTTAGACAGACCACCGACTTTCTCTCCAGTAACACTCGTCTCCAGCGTGAATTAGGACGCGGTGCTGCAGAGCCTTTCCATGTTTTCCTCTATCTTCGTTACGCTTCACGACTAGTGAGGAAGGGCCGGGTCTACTCGCTCATCAGTCCACACGCAACCCATCCCGTTCACTTCTGGTAAGCCCTCTTTTATGTGTTTCTTCACAGAAATTCACACATCCGCATTTAATATTCACTCCTGTCGAAGCGTGAATTAGACTAAATACTCCGACTGCCAACATCTGCCTCCATTTATGCGCATGCAGCTCCCAACGCCGCTCAGAGGAGAACGTGCTGTTGTCACCGCCCCGTGACCCCAGGTCCTCCCAGGCCAGACGCAAACAGGGCATCAACAGCTAAATCATCATTCGCTCCCTCACCGTTAACGCCTATTATACGTTCATGTCTGAACAATGCTCATGGAGACCCGCCGCTAAGTGATAATCGCACACAGATGGCCCGTGTCACAGATGTTACAGTCTCTGCGGAGTTGTCTAGTCCAACTATTGTATCCAACTACTGCATCCAGGTGGTAATCTTAGACAGTAATCTGTCTGCTCCTGCGGATTCAATGTAAATTGATAATTAATTCAGTCTTGGGACAATGACATTCCAATAAAGTCATACTACTGTCCTCGACTAAAGAGATTCATTAGTAGTCATAAAATGTGTTGACTAATCGGTTCATTGATTTCACAAATCTGTAAAATCTTAGTTTTCCGTATGCGATAAGGCAGAATGACATCTAGTGCAACATTGTTCATTATAATTTTTCACAAAAAAAATCATTCAGCACGGGAGAAAGCATAAAAAAACTACTAACCGGCCAGGCGGTAATCTTAGACAGTAATCGGTCTGCTCCTGCGGATTCAATCAACTCATATTGCCTAATACATTTTCTTGTCAGTTTAATGTGTTTAATGGAATGAGAGATGAGTGTGATCAGAGCGTGTCACCGGTCTCAATGTGAACGTTACTGTTACAATCTTAGACAGTATTTACACAATATTTATGCACACGGATGAGTGTTTCCTGAAGCCTGAAACCAGAGAACCGACGACTAATCTGTGATGAAATGAATAGATCAATTATGATTATGAACCAGAACAAGGGCCAGCATTTTCCGGGTTGCGTCGTCACAACCAATCATAGACTCTATAAAGTTGGTCTCCCATTCACTAGCGACGGACATGTCTCATGAGGACATTGCATTGTCGCATTGTGCCACAGGCCAGTCTTGAGTCATTGGGACTGGGGCCATTGGGGCCGGGGCCTAATGGGATATGTTTCCTTACATCAGCCGTTTAGAAAAGAGGCAGCGTGGCAAACAGAGAGACAACAGCTGTTGGACAGAGACACACGCCGGCCTGCCACAGAGAGACTGTCTGACCTCGGCAAACAGCTGTTTATTGTCAATGTCCCTTCAGTGTTAAGTTGTAAGGTATTTAAGATATGGTGTATATGTTGTCATGTTCGGCGCACAAAGGCTTGGTCTGGCGGGCAGATTATGTGAACAGGAAGGAGTGTAAAGCTACAGTAGGCCTGAGCCACACGGTTTATGTCCAATTGTCAAAATAGCAAAATACCATTGCGGGATGGTTTGTAGTTACCACTAGAACTGAGGTGGTTTATTACTAATCCTGGTCTGCGACTAGCTATACTGTTAAAGTTTATTAGGATGCTTATAACTCATTCAGTACTCGGTATGGGTTTGATTCCTTGTCAACTTTTATCATTGTGCGGTTGAGAGTGTGCTGACCTACGGTGTGTCTGTGTGGTTCTCCAGCTGCACAAAGGCAGAGCAAGAGGCTCTACAGAGGGTGGTGAAGGCGGCAGGCAGGATCGTCGGGACTCCTCTACCAAACATCACCTCCGTCTTCACCTCCCGCTGCCTCCACCGCTCCAAGTGTATTATCAAGGACCAGTCTCACCCAGCACATCACCTCTTTCAGCTCCTTCCCTCAGGGAGGAGATACCGGTCCATACATGCCAAGAGTACAAGATTTAAGAACAGCTTTTTCCCCCAAGCAGTCAGACTGTTATATGCTCATTGACTGTCCCCTCACGTGCACCATGCACTTACCTGGACCTGATAATCACTGATTACCACCCATCATGCACTTTATTATTTAAAATATTCTGTTATGTACAGTGTTATATGTGTTATGTGTTCATGTATGTATATATTGTATATTGTACTACGGTCTGTGGGAGCTCCCCTGAAATTTCGTTGTATACTGTGTGTAACTGAGGGGTACAATTCCCTGACTGTATTGATAAGTATGGTATCATTAAACCACTACCGCTTTATGTACTTTAATTACTGGCCATACAGTACACGATATATGAATATGATGAACACTTCCCACAATGAAATCGGTTCCAGTCAAAGGTATTAATCAAGTATTTAATGGAGCAAAAGGTACATAGGATACTTTACATTATTCTTTGAATGCACTTGTAAGGCAAAGGAATATGCGTAGGCAAATCAATAACGAATGTCCATTCTCTGGTTACGCAGGAGGTAATTATACAACCTGAATCTTAGGGAATTATATCTATGGTGCACTAGTGATATAGCGGGAGATACTGGAAGGGGTTCCCACTGGTTGTAAGCCAGCAGGGGGGGTAGAAGATCTGTCGGTAGTAGGACGTCTGGTCAACGATGACTAGGGAGACTTCAGGTACAGAAGCCGGTGCAGTAGCCTCTTGATCCACAGACGAATACAGCTTGGTTCTCTTGTAGACTGTAGCTCCACAGGGAAGAAAGCTAGTCAACCTCAGGCTCTCTGAGCGCCGACTCGACTTGACTCCTCTCGGGGTAAATCCAACACGTGCAGGCGTCGGCGATTATCCGCTCCATAAATCACAGGACCAAAGCAAATATATTCCAGCCGCAAAGGGCTATGTAGTCGTCGGGTAGATTAATCCAGTGTACATGTCCATACGGCTCTCGCCTAGGTCTCCTCGGGTGAAAGCGCCATGCGGTCGGCCCAGCCTGGATAAGAACTCTAGCTAATACGAGAAAGCGTTGGAGATGCTGGTCACTGTAGGATTCTAACCGCACGATACACTATACACAAATAGACTATTAAAGACTCAATAGAAATATGTCGCACTCGACGGTATAGCGCCAAACTCTGACAATTCAGTTACTAATTCGCACGCGGTCTCGATGCTCTATTCTGAGGCCAAACAGGCCATACTTCACCGCACGTTGTATCGTGGGTGAGGCTTCAACTTATCGGTAACATGCTAAGGAAGGTAAGGGTACGGAGGTAAGGGGCTTCTACATTCACCTGCGCCGTATTTATACGCACGGTGCACAAAACTAGTTCCACTCTCATTTCTGTCGCGTATCCCTGGGCAAGGGCGGGCATGTCCAGACACATCTTGACGGTGACTTTGCACCTGGCTCCGGAGGCCGGTCCCTGGCGCCGGTGGACCGCTGTCCAATAGGAGAATGAACTATTATGGTCTGGGCTAAAGGGATATTCCGTGTATATGTACAAGGAATATACAGGGGATATCAAACGATATACAAATACTATGCAATATATATCAATAAATAAATATATATATTCGGTTCAATCTGATCCTTTGTAACACTGTGCAATGACAATTAAAAGTCTATTCTATTCTATTCTGGCCGAGGATGTTTGTCGTAGACCACCACCATCACTGCCCAGACCACCACCATCACTCTCTCTTCCTTATATCCTGACCCCCACCTCTGTACCCACATGCACCCCTGCTAACCTAGGATCAAATCCCACCACAACCTCTCCTGTGGCTCCTCTCTCCTCTTTATGAATGAATGAATAAATGATCATTACATTTATATAGCGCTTTTCTAGACACTCAAAGCGCTCGCCACAATGCAGGGTGGAATTTGCCTCCTTCACCACCACTAGCACCCAACCTTGGGCTACACAGGCTCAATTGCTGCCATACACTGGCACCAGGCACACATCACACTACATAATGGCTGAACGGCTCAGGAGACAGGGATTGATATCAGCCAATTATGGGGGAGGGATGATTAGGTGGCCTTGATGTCAGAGACCTGATTGGGAATTTGGCCAGGAACGTTGGGGAACCCCCTACTTTTTGCGATAGGCGTCCTGGGTTCTTTAACGACCGAATTCATTCAGGACCTCGGTTTAGCGTCTCATCCGAAGGACGCCACTCGCAGCTGTACGGTGTCCCTATCACCATAACAGGGACATTTGTTACTGACAAGTCCAGAGGACAGAGTGCCCCCTGCTGGACAACAACACCACTTTCCGACAACGGCCTTGACCGGGGCTCGAACCGGTGATCTTCCGATCATGAGTCCGGAGCTCTATTCATGTAGCCACGCTGCCGGACAATTCTTTACAATGGATGGATGGACTGCCCACCTCCACTACCCCATAACCCTTTCACTACCGCACTACCAAATGGTTTAACCCTTTCACTGCGACAATATGGAAGGTTAACCCTTTCACTGCCACACGAAAAATGGTTAACCCTTTCACTACCACACTACAGAAGGTTAACCCTTCAGACGGTTAACCGTCTGTAGTGTGATAGTAAAGGGTTAACCTTCTGTAGTGTGGTAGTGAAAGGGTTAAACAAGCACACACTGTCATAGACGTGAAGCCCTGTACACAAAGTGAGCCGCCACTAGGGGGCGTATCATCTAACCTTGAGTGAGTTACTGAATTGAGTGAGTTTGAGACATAGACATTCTGCTTTACATCTAAAAAAAAGATTTTGAGTCTGTAAATTGATCATTAATTGTGACAGCGACATTCCAATAAAGTCTTACTACTGTACTCGACTAAAGGGATTCCTAGTCGACTAGTAGTCATACAATTTGTCGACTAATCGTTTCATTGATTTAATTGACAAATCTGTAAAATCTTAGTTTTCCGTATGCGATAAGGCCGAATGACATCTTGTGCTTACCATAGACGATTAGACGGCATTATAATTTTTCACAAAATAACTCATTCAGCATGGAAAAAAGCATAAAAATCTACTAACAAGACCAAACCGACCAATTATTCGATGAGGGGGAAATCCTACTAGTTTTATTTCAGAACGAGTATTCAGAACAATGTGAAGTGTATTCTGCCCACTAGGGCCGGAGCGGCTAACCATGATTGAGTTCATGAGCTACTGAATGAATGAAGTGACATTGACAAATCTTTAGGCCATGTTTACACTTACGACGTTTTTTTTCTCGAATTATTTCGTTTGCATGTCCAAGTTAAAAAGCAACGCTGTTTTGGCAGGAAAACGCGTTTTCCTAGCGGCAACGCTCAAAGGGTGTTTTCGTTTTTGAAAACTCCCCGACAACAGTGCCATGTAATTTGCACAATCCAGATACGGAGCCGTTCATGCCCAGCGCCCATGCGCAGTAGAGACAGACACCAAATTCTCCCCTGGCTGGACCTCGACTCCGTCCATTAGTCCAAACATCAGAACTATTTCTGGGAGTCACTTGCAATATCGCGCTATAATTAATATAATTTGCTGTCTCCCGACACCAACCGGCCATATGGGGAGGCTATACAGGATATCAGCTGCGTCCTCCTCAGCTTGCTTATTCATGTGCTTTATAACGGAGGAGATGGATAACCATTTGACTCCATCCTCCCAGACACCGTCAGAGATTGATTTTGTACTTGCTTTTAATTTCGCCATAATTAATTAGATCATTCCAAACTACAACAGTCTGCATCCCCTTAACAATTGTTTGTATTGAGCCGTATTGTATTGTACCCATTCTGCAATCTGTTAAATAATGTTTTCATCCATTTATTCTACTAACGTTACTACGTTAATGTATGATAGCCTAAATGCTAACTATATAAATGGGATATGCCAATCACATTAGCATGTAGCTAACATCATCAGATATCTTTTTGTGAGACTAAACTATCCGCTCTTGGTGGTAAATTGTGTTGATGTTGGTTTTGTTTCATCAACAAATGAGGCAGAACACACAGTGAATGTATCCTTTTTTGTTTATTGCACTTTGTTTCTTGCTGAAAAATAAATGCTATGTTGCTAAATGGCTCACGCGAGGTATTTAAAGATGGTGGATTTCTGTTTTGACTGAGCAGGATGTGTACTAGTGACGCGTTCTGTTCTTCTGATTGGTTGAAAATGGCCTTCATGTTTGAGCTACATCGCCACCTACTGCTTTGGCATTGTACTACATGTATATACATCACTCGGTGCTCACGAGACAAAACGACGTCTAACTTGCCTGCCAATACACAGCATTCTGAAAAGCGAATGAAAACGAAATCGTTTTGGCTACAATGTAACCGCAGCCTTAGTCTGTGAAACGAGTGAATTTAAAATTAGGTGAATTTTTTGTCTGTAAATTGATCAATAATTCAGTCTTGTGACAGCAACATGCCAATAAAGTCTGACTACTAATAAGTACTTTTAGTACTAATGAGTACTCAGGATGAAATACTCCGTCTCTCTGGACAGCCCTCCTCCCTGCCCAGGACCATATGTGGCAGGCTGGTCTAGTCCTCATGTTCACTGGGAAAGGAGACAGGCTAGAACACAGTGGCCGCCATGTCTGACAGCTTTATTAGAACCCATTAGAGTCACACACACACACACACGCACGCACGAACGCACACACACACACACACACACACACACACACACACACACACACACACACACACACACACACACACACACACAGTATACACATACACACACGCATGCACCCACACACACATACACACACACACAGGAAGGCATACTGTATGTCAGTGTCACTCAAGTCGAAAGTAAAAAAATATCCACTCAACATCGTTTAATATGATCTGTTGTGCATAACCTGTTATTATGTGGTTATCATACAAAATATGTTGCAGTAAACCATAGTGTGTTTAAAGTGCAAGCTGGCTCCTATTAATAAATATTGAATCAACAACGCACGTACAGTAAGATGTTATTGCCGATTTTATCACGCCATTATGCGCTGGGCTCTCTCTCTGCTGCGCTGGGCTCTATCTCTGCTGCGCTGGGCTCTATCTCTGCTGCACTGGGCTCTCTCTCTGCTGCGCTGGGCTCTATCTCTGCTGCACTGGGCTCTCTCTGCTGCGCTGGGCTCTATCTCTGCTGCACTGGGCTCTATCTCTGCTGCGCTGGGCTCTATCTCTGCTGCACTGGGCTCTCTCTCTGCTGCACTGGGCTCTCTCTGCTGCACTGGGCTCTCTCTGCTGCGCTGGGCTCTATCTCTGCTGCACTGGGCTCTATCTCTGCTGCGCTGGGCTCTATCTCTGCTGCACTGGGCTCTATCTCTGCTGCACTGGGCTCTATCTCTGCTGCACTGGGCTCTATCTCTGCTGCACTGGGCTCTCTCTCTGCTGCACTGGGCTCTATCTCTGCTGCACTGGGCTCTCTCTCTGCTGCACTGGGCTCTATCTCTGCTGCACTGGGCTCTATCTCTGCTGCACTGGGCTCTATCTCTGCTGCACTGGGCTCTCTCTCTGCTGCGCTGGGCTCTATCTATGCTGCGCTGGGCTCTATCTCTGCTGCGCTGGGCTCTATCTCTGCTGCACTGGGCTCTATCTCTGCTGCGCTGGGCTTTCTCTCTGCTGCGCTGGGCTCTATCTCTGCTGCACTGGGCTCTCTCTCTGCTGCGCTGGGCTCTCTCTCTGCTGCGCTGGGCTCTCTCTCTGCTGCGCTGGGCTCTATCTCTGCTGCACTGGGCTCTATGCTGCACTGGGCTCTATCTCTGCTGCACTGGGCTCTATCTCTGCTGCACTGGGCTCTATCTCTGCTGCGCTGGGCTCTATCTCTGCTGCGCTGGGCTCTCTCTCTGCTGCGCTGGGCTTTCTCTCTGCTGCACTGGGCTCTATCTCTGCTGCGCTGGGCTCTCTCTCTGCTGCGCTGGGCTCTATCTCTGCTGCACTGGGCTCTATCTCTGCTGCGCTGGGCTCTCTCTCTGCTGCGCTGGGCTCTCTCTCTGCTGCGCTGGGCTCTCTCTCTGCTGCGCTGGGCTCTATCTCTGCTGCACTGGGCTCTATGCTGCACTGGGCTCTATCTCTGCTGCGCTGGGCTCTATCTCTGCTGCACTGGGCTCTATCTCTGCTGCGCTGGGCTCTATCTCTGCTGCACTGGGCTCTATCTCTGCTGCACTGGGCTCTATCTCTGCTGCACTGGGCTCTATCTCTGCTGCGCTGGGCTCTATCTCTGCTGCGCTGGGCTCTCTCTCTGCTGCGCTGGGCTCTATCTCTGCTGCACTGGGCTCTATCTCTGCTGCACTGGGCTCTATCTCTGCTGCACTGGGCTCTATCTCTGCTGCGCTGGGCTCTATCTCTGCTGCACTGGGCTCTCTCTCTGCTGCACTGGGCTCTCTCTGCTGCACTGGGCTCTCTCTGCTGCGCTGGGCTCTATCTCTGCTGCACTGGGCTCTATCTCTGCTGTGCTGGGCTCTATCTCTGCTGCACTGGGCTCTATCTCTGCTGCACTGGGCTCTATCTCTGCTGCACTGGGCTCTCTCTCTGCTGCACTGGGCTCTATCTCTGCTGCACTGGGCTCTCTCTCTGCTGCACTGGGCTCTATCTCTGCTGCACTGGGCTCTATCTCTGCTGCACTGGGCTCTCTCTCTGCTGCGCTGGGCTCTATCTCTGCTGCACTGGGCTCTCTCTCTGCTGCGCTGGGCTCTATCTATGCTGCGCTGGGCTCTATCTCTGCTGCGCTGGGCTCTATCTCTGCTGCACTGGGCTCTATCTCTGCTGCGCTGGGCTCTCTCTCTGCTGCGCTGGGCTCTATCTCTGCTGCACTGGGCTCTCTCTCTGCTGCGCTGGGCTCTCTCTCCGCTGCGCTGGGCTCTCTCTCTGCTGCGCTGGGCTCTATCTCTGCTGCACTGGGCTCAATGCTGCACTGGGCTCTATCTCTGCTGCACTGGGCTCTATCTCTGCTGCACTGGGCTCTATCTCTGCTGCGCTGGGCTCTATCTCTGCTGCGCTGGGCTCTCTCTCTGCTGCGCTGGGCTTTCTCTCTGCTGCACTGGGCTCTATCTCTGCTGCGCTAGGCTCTCTCTCTGCTGCGCTGGGCTCTATCTCTGCTGCACTGGGCTCTATCTCTGCTGCGCTGGGCTCTCTCTCTGCTGCGCTGGGCTCTCTCTCTGCTGCGCTGGGCTCTATCTCTGCTGCACTGGGCTCTATGCTGCACTGGGCTCTATCTCTGCTGCGCTGGGCTCTATCTCTGCTGCACTGGGCTCTATCTCTGCTGCGCTGGGCTCTATCTCTGCTGCACTGGGCTCTATCTCTGCTGCACTGGGCTCTATCTCTGCTGCACTGGGCTCTATCTCTGCTGCGCTGGGCTCTATCTCTGCTGCGCTGGGCTCTCTCTCTGCTGCGCTGGGCTCTATCTCTGCTGCACTGGGCTCTATCTCTGCTGCACTGGGCTCTATCTCTGCTGCACTGGGCTCTATCTGCTGCTGTGTTGAGTTTTAACAAGCCTTTATTGTGCAAACGTGACACATACAGTAATGCACACACAATCCGTAGCCATAAATCTATTAAACAAATAATGTAAGTCCATTGTAACACATCCACAGAAAACAGCAACCTCCACAGCTCTACAGAGGAAACCCCTTCAAGACCAATTCACTGACCTGGAGTCAGTTTATCTGTGCTGTCAGAATGAGATGAGCAGCAGAAGACTCTGATCATCTGTATCTACACAGCTATACAGCTATTATTTTATACTTATTACATGGCGTTTTCACATTCGCCGAAATGCTTGATTGTGATTGGTCAATAGCCCCTGACAGCGGTGAATTATTTTTCGATAACTGACCGCTGCCATGGGCAACGCGCAATAATCACTGATGATTATTGCTTTTCGCAGCTGGAGCAATCAAGCCCACTGACACACACTGCATCAGTGCAATCAGACACACCTGCCGGCTGCTGGCGATAATAATAATCACTTTATTTGGGCTGACAGAGCCACAGAACAACTGCGTCTGCATTTGATCTCGTCTTGTCGATGGTGTAAAATGAATTAGGTATATTGTTAGTAAGTTAGCCATGTAATAAGCGGGATAATGTATAGCTATACTCGGTCATTGTCGCAAAATAATTTACCTTCACTGACGTTTAGAACACCTCGGCGAGGCGCCTCGGTATTCTAAACTCTGTGTCGGTCAATTATTTTGCGACAATGACCTCGTAGCTATACATTATACCTTACTTATTAAAGGTGGGGTAGGCAATCTCAGAGAAAGGAACAAGAATGAGCTTACATGTCCAGCAGAGCAATAGAGCAAAGCTCTGCATCTCTTCTCAAGCCTGGCAGCGCTGTCTGCTGTGCACGCGCTACAAGGGTTTCTGCTGTGCACGCGCTACAAGGGTTTCTGCTGTGCACACGCTACAAGGGTTTCTGCTGTGCACGCGCTACAAGGGTTTCTGCTGTGCACGCGCTACAAGGGTTTCTGCTGTGCACGCGCTACAAGGGTTTCTGCTGTGCACGCGCTACAAGGGTTTCTGCTGTGCACACGCTACAAGGGTTTCTGCTGTGCACGCGCTACAAGGGTTTCTGCTGTGCACGCGCTACAAGGGTTTCTGCTGTGCACGCGCTACAAGGGTTTCTGCTGTGCACGCGCTACAAGGGTTTCTGCTGTGCACGCGCTACAAGGGTTTCTGCTGTGCACGCGCTACAAGGGTTTCTGCTGTGCACACGCTACAAGGGTTTCTGCTGTGCACGCGCTACAAGGGTTTCTGCTGTGCACGCGCTACAAGGGTTTCTGCTGTGCACGCGCTACAAGGGTTTCTGCTGTGCACGCGCTACAAGGGTTTCTGCTGTGCACGCGCTACAAGGGTTTCTGCTGTGCACGCGCTACAAGGGTTTCTGCTGTGCACGTGCTACAAGGGTTTCTGCTGTGCACACGCTACAAGGGTTTCTGCTGTGCACGCGCTACAAGGGTTTCTGCTGTGCACGCGCTACAAGGGTTTCCCACAAGACTCCCAGAGGCACCAGCAGCGCAAAGTCCTTTAACTGTCAGTCTGTACATCTGCATGGGATTTGCCATGGCTATGTGTGTGTGGTGTGGGGATGAGAGGAGGGTGTTTGTGTTTTTTCCCCGCATATGAGAATACATGCATATAGAAGTGTGTGTCTGTGCATGCATGTGTGCGTGTCATTGCACATGTGTTTTTTAGAGAGCAGAGCATACATATGTGTTTAATTTGTGTGTCTGTCTGTTACATACACACTCCTTTGTTTTGTAAGTTGATGATTGCTATTTATTAGATTTGAGTGATTCTGCGGTTGGAGAGACTGATGCCGACATTACAGTGTCCTGAAATAAGAGGTCCATTTACTGTAAATATACTGTATGCAGCTGGTGTAGATCAGCGGCCCGGTGGTCCATCTCTCTGCCTTTGTGTGTGTGTGTGTGTGTGTGTATGTGTGTGTATGTGTGTGTGTGTGTGTGTGTGTGTGTGTGTGTGTGTGTGTGTGTGTGTGTGTGTGTGTGTGCGGTGTGTGTGTGTGTTAGTGTTGTCACGATACTGGAATTTCGACTTCGATACGATACCTTGAAAAGTATCGATACTTCGATACCATTTCGATACCAAAAAATAAATAAATATATATATATATATTAAGGCTGTCAAATATATCGCGTTAATATCGCGTTAACTCCCGATTCTATTAATGCCACAAATTTTTTTAACTCAAGATTAACTAAAACATTATTATTTTTTTTTTTACTAGACTTCACTCAGGTGTATTATTGATGCTCTCATTGATACTATGTTTGTTTCTGAAGTGTGTGTGTGTGTGTGTGTGTGTGTGTGTGTGTGTGTGTGTGTGTGTGTGTGTGTGTGTGTGTGTGTGTGTGTGTGTGTGTGTGTGTGTGTGTGTGTGTGTGTGTGTGTGTGTGTGTGTGTGTGTGTGTGTGTGTGTGTGTGTGAGATATAGAGAGAGAGGGGGGTGAGAGAGATGAGGAAGGGGCAAAAGAGAAAAAGAGCTGGGAGAGTGTGTGTGTGAGGGAGAGAGGGGGGTGTGTGATTAATCAGCCCTTGTGTGTGTGAATGTAACAAGTTCCTAACGTTTTCTTTCCCCTATTATTTCATGCACACTTTATTCATTGTTTTAAATTATTATTTTCTTTTAAGTTATTTTGTGCATCACTCTGTTTTGAATTTGATGCAAATTTGCAATGCATGAGGGTCATCCTTTTGTGTTAAATGGCTGCACAAAGCAAGCATTTGTTGACTCGCATGTTGATAAGAGTATTAAAACTTGGAACTTGAAAAAGATCTGTTTAAGGTAAAAAAAAGTAAAAATAAAAATGCGATTAATTTGCGATTAATCGTGAGTTAACTATGGACAATCATGCGATTAATCGAGTTAAATATTTTTATCGTTTGACAGCACTAATATATATATATATATATATATATATATTTTTTTTTTTTTTTTTTTTTTTTTTATAAACAAATTTAGCTTTTGTTGCTGGTTGATTCTCCTCAGCTTCTCTCTGGTACTATAAAGATAAATATAACACTTTTAAAACCCTTTGTTTATCTTTAGATCACACATTTAAAAATAACTGTTCATCTCACTTCAATAATTTTTATTGCAGATGCAGAACATGGTATTTTCTCAAGCAGACAGATGTAAACACTGTAATCTGTGTTGCATGTACCTGACAAACTGAACTGTTTGTATTACAGTTAGTAACAGTTTCGATTTTTATTTAAAGATAACGAGAGAGAGAGAGAGAGAGAGAGAGAGAGAGAGAGAGAGAGAGAGAGAGAGAGAGGCTATGCTCGGAGCATTTAATAACGTTACATTTTCAACAAGATTGCTGCTATTTAAACACTTCATGGAAACGGGGTAACGTTAACCTTATGTCGACTGTAGTATTGTATGACCTCGACATAACGTTTAAACGTTAATGTTACTCCGTTTCCATGCAGTAATTATAAAAGTGGCCAGCTAAGCTAACGGAGCTAACGGCTAGCAGTAGCTAACGTTAGCTGGTAGCTGTAACGTTACTAACAATGAATCAGCTGTTGATATTATGTGCCATCAGTAGACAACGTATCATGTATTAAACTAGAGTTAATGGTTTAATACTTCAGTCACAGTGACGTTGAAAGAGCAGCTGTCACGAACCTCTTTCATTTCTTTATGGAGATCCGCGTTGCTCTGTAACACCGCTTGCAAATAGCATTGGGGCATCATTAGCTTGTCCTTCGTTGTTTACTTCAAACCCGAAGTACCTCCAAACAGCACTTCTGCTGTTTTCTTTATCCACAAGCACAAGTTGCGGAGGCTCTGCATTTGCCATCTTCAGCTAAAATGTTTGTTTACTAACTGAAGACAGCTCTGTGAGGGGGAGGGCTGGACTCGGAGGAGGCGGAGGGGCAAGCGTGCTCTGAACAGCGCGTCAACAACTTGCGGTAGAACACTCGCCAGCTGGTACCGATACTGCAGAAAGTATCGGTATTTCGGGAAATGAGTATCGAAACCATTTTAAATATTCAGTATCGATATGTATCGATACTTCGATATTTTTGACAACACTAGGTGTGCGTGATTGTGTGTGTGTGCATGTGTATTTGTGTTTATACACATGCATGCCGCATGTATTATATGTGTGTGTGTGTACACATACATTTGTATGACTATATGTGTGTGTGTGTGTGTATGTATGTGTGAAACATCTGTGTGTGAGTGTGTATGTCTGTGTGTGTGTGTGTGTGTGTGACATCTGTGTGTGAGTGTGTATGTTTGCATCTGTGTGTGTGTGTGTGTGTGTGTGTGTGTGTGTGTGTGTGTGTGTGTGTGTGTGTGTGTGTGTGTGTGTGTGTGTGTGTGTGTGTGTGTGTGACATCTGTGTGTGAGTGTGTATGTTTGCATCTGTGTGTGTGTGTGTGTGTGTGTGTGTGTGTGTGTGTGTGTGTGTGTGTGTGTGTGTGTGTGTGTGTGTGTGTGTGTGTGTGACATCTGTGTGTGTGTGTATGTTTGCATCTGTGTGTGCGTGTGTGTGTGTGTGTGTCACTGTATTATCTCTAGTAATGTTGTGGGGGGGTAGTTTCCATAACAAGTTGATGCGGAAATCCACCCTGAAACAGAATTCACATAATAGTGTAGTGTAGTTACTCGTTTATAGTATCTCCCAAACTAGAAACAAACAAAGCGTTTTTTTAAGGTGGATTGTTCCTTTAAGGTTTGTGGTTGTTTTAAAGCAGCAAGCCTGTTGTCAGTCCTGTTGCCTCAGGGCTAAACCTCAATCATTACACAGCAGCTGGTGAGGACAGGGGGAGGGGGGGGGGGGCGAGGGGGGCGAGGGGAAAGAGAGGGGGTAGAGTGAGTGAGAGAAAGAGAGAGAGAGAGAGATATGAAGGTACAGAGGTGGAGAAAGGGAGAGATGAGGAGAGAGAAGGAGCGAGGGAGAGATACAAAAAAAGACAATATCCTAAAAAGAGTACAGAAAGCTGACTTTACAGTGACTGGGTTGTAGGTTGATCTGACCCAGGTTTGATTTAGGTGTAAAGGTGAAAAGGAGCGTTCCTCTGAGCCACCTCACCACATAGGAGAAAAGCCAGAGCTGACCACGGTATTCGTTCTGTGGGTAAAGACCCCATGGTAACCAGCTACACCAGACCATGCTTTCAACCTCCCAGGCTCCAGAACAGGAGAACAAGCTCCTTGGACAGACGCTTTCTACACACGGCTGTCTGTATATGGAATAGCCTTCCAGAGCATGTCATTGGATCCATTGCAGACAATGGTCTTCAGGCCTTCAAATGCAGAATTCATAGACCACTCCCCTCATTGACTGTTGAGCTGCTGATTGGCCAACTGGATATAACTTGTAACTAAGTAAGCTATTGTTTACAACTGCAACCAATAAAAAAACAACTACAAGTGTTCCATCACAAGGTGCGCGTGGCACAAGTCGGGTTATCGGCAGTAAACACAAGAGAGAGGCAGGGTTTATTGTTGCACGACATCCATAGTTGCAGGACATCTAATGATTCCCATGGATTCTTCTATGCAGTCCAAAGATGATCATATCAGGTTAAAAAAGGCTGTGGAAACTGATCATCATTAGTTCTTTCAGTGTAAAGAGAATAAAAGAGAGAGAAATGAAAATAAAAAAAAGCTCTCAAGATGGAAGATATCTGGAGTCCAGACGAACCACTGGAAGCTCTACTGCAGAGTAGAAAGAGAGAGAGAAACCACTGGAGGCTCTACTGCAGAGTAGAAAGAGAGAGAGAAACCACTGGAGGCTCTACTGCAGAGTAGAAAGAGAGAGAGAAACCACTGGAGGCTCTACTGCAGAGTAGAACGAGAGAGAGAAACCACTGGAGGCTCTACTGCAGAGTAGAAAGAGAGAGAGAAACCACTGGAGGCTCTACTGCAGAGTAGAAAGAGAGAGAGAGAGAAACCACTGGAGGCTCTACTGCAGAGTAGAAAGAGAGAGAGACCACTGGAGGCTCTACTGCAGAGTAGAAAGAGAGAGAGAAACCACTGGAGGCTCTACTGCAGAGTAGAAAGAGAGAGAGAGAAACCACTGGAGGCTCTACTGCAGAGTAGAAAGAGAGAGAGAGAGAGAGAGAAACCACTGGAGGCTCTACTGCAGAGTAGAAAGAGAGAGAGAAAGTTGAGTGATGAGATTGATTTGCGGTCTGTGGTAGAAAGCTAAATCCTAGGCCCAACACAAACTTTAGAATAGAATCCCCTGCTGTAGAGAGGGAAGCATGAGACTAAATCAATATGGAAAGGATGGAGGGAAGGGTGGAGGGGAGGATGGAGGGATGGAAGAAGGGGGGAAGGAAGGAATGACAAATATATATCATTTAAGGAGTGAGAGGTTGGTCCTTGATGTCCATGTTGTTGTAACAGAGGCTGGTCCTTGAGGTCCATGTTGTTGTGATAGAGGCTGGTCCTTGAGGTCCATGTTGTTGTAACAGAGGCTGGTCCTTGAGGTCCATGTTGTTGTGATAGAGGCTGGTCCTTGAGGTCCATGTTGTTGTGATAGAGGTTGGTCCTTGAGGTCCATGTTGTTGTGATAGAGGCTGGTCCTTGAGGTCCATGTTGTTGTAACAGAGGCTGGTCCTTGAGGTCCATGTTGTTGTGACAGAGGTTGGTCCTTGAGGTCCATGTCCTTGGGCAAGACACTTAACCTACTTGCCTCATATGAATGTGTATGCATGTGAATGAATGTTGGTGGTGGTAGGTGATGATTATTCGCCACGCTTCCGTGAGTCTGCCTCAGGGCAGCTCTGGTAGAGCCATATGAAATCCGTTTTATTATTTTCCAAATTCCATTTTATTTTTTCCCAAATTCCGTTTTTTCCGTTTTAATATTTCAGAATTCTGTATTTTGCTTTTTATGCTCATTTTACCATCAGAAATAGTGTCTAATAAGTGGGAATGAATAAATGTCTACAATTGAATATGATATAACAGTCCATTTAATGTTTTTAAGTGCTGCAACTCAGAAATACAGTTACATTTTACACAATACTTTTCAAATAATATTGTGACAAAATAAAAATACACATTTCAAGTGTAAACAATAGATACAGCTAGCTACTACTGACATTATCACAAGCTAGTAGCTATAGTAGCTATAGCTATATCTATTTTATTGTGATGAAATATAGTAATGCATAATTTAGGCACCTTTAGTTTAGTTTATTTCATTTATAAAGGACAGTGTATAATGACAATCTGGTATGTCATAAATGTATAGATGTAGCAGCACTGTCTATCTGTATGTCATATATGTCCTGATGAATTGAAAATGGGGGACCCTGATGTAAACAAGACGAAAGTCTTTCTCTGGTCTGCATCCCCTTAACAATTGTGTGTATTGAGCTGTACTGTATTGTACCCATTCTGCAATCTGTTAATAAAGTTTTCAATTAATCAATCAATCAACCAGATCTAGCAAGAAGCTATCATTTCCATCTATAGTCCTATGTACTGTAAAACGTTTCATAGCTATTTAAGTTTATTTCGATTATAAAGGGCAGTGTATAATGACTCGTTTGCATTAAACAAATGGATGGGTGCACTAGATTTAGCAAGAAGCGATCATGTCCTAACGTTATAGCCATTTAATCACAATAGTGTCGCAAGTGTTTTTGTGGCTCCAGTCCACGGAACGTTGACAGAATTAGCAAAACACCTTATCGCCGGAGGCATAAAAGTCATTAGGATACTGCTCTGCTCTGAATTGAGGGCTTATTGGGGAATTTATTAGCTTCTTGACGATGTAAACACCGAAGCAGCGAGACGCTTGGGAGACTGCCTGTGTTGTGTGTAACCCACTCTAGCGTCCGCCTCCCCGGTCGCGTGTGCACCAAGCGTTCCACCCAAAAACGGAATTTCAGTCCAGATTAGGCCAAATTCTGCAATATTCCACGTTTTGCAGTTGATTCCATTTTTATTGGTCAATTCCGCGATTCCGTCCGCGATTCCGTGAACGCGGATTTCATATGGCTCTAAGCTCTGGCTGCAATTGTAGCTTACCACCACCGGTATGACTGTGTATGAACGAATAATGGCCTCTGTAAGCGCTCTGGGGTCACTGGGGTGTCATGAATCCAATCCATTATTATTATTATTATTTTATTATTATTATTATTATTATTATTATTATTATTATTATTATTATTATTATTATTATTATTATTATTATTATTATTATGTTGTTGTGATAGAGGTTGGTCCTTGAGGTCCATGTTGTTGTGATAGAGGTTGGTCCTTGAGGTCCATGTTGTTGTGATAGAGGTTGGTCCTTGAGGTCCATGTTGTTGTGATAGAGGTTGGTCCTTGCCACATGTTTCCATTCTGTCAAGATTTAAAGAGCTTCTCATGCTGTTGGTAATTACACTGCTCTCTGGTTTTGACATGCTTCATTTGTTTCTTTCTTTCTTTCTGTGTGTGTGTGTGTGTGTGTATGTGTGTGTGTGTGAGTGTGTGTGTATTTGTGCGTGCGTGTGCGTGTGTGTGTGTTGTGTGTGTGTGTGTGTGTGTGTGTGTGTGTGTGTGTGTGTGTGTGTGTGTGTGTGTGTGTGTGTGTGTGTGTGTGTCTGACGTCAGGACTGTAGCCACTGCTCTCCTTCTGGCTGCTTTTCACCTGACTCAGCAGAAACACTAGAGTAGAGCAACACGTTACCTCTGACCTGTCACTTTAACACATACAGGTTGTGTGATTTTTTTTCTGTGTGTCTGTGTGTGTGTGTGTGTGTGTGTGTGTGTGTGTGTGTGTGTGTGTGTGTGTGTGTGTGTGTGGAAGGTTTGGTTGTGTGTGTGGGGGGGGGGGTTAGAAACAGAAGGGGAGAGTGAGAGAGAGAGAGAAAGAGAGAGGGAGAGAAAGAGAGAGGGAGAGAGAGCGAGAGAGAGGAACTTCAAGCATCACGTCAATCGTGAACGTCAATCATACAAAGAATTCCTACTGTAATGTACTGATTTCTTCAGATTTTTCTGTTTGATTGTTTTGTTTTGTTGGGCTTTGGCAATGTAAACGTATGGTTCCCATGTCAATAAAGCCCATTTGAATTTAATTTAATTTAATTTAATAGAGAGAGAGAGAGAGAGAGAGAGAGAGAGAGAGAGAGAGAGAGAGAGAGAGAGAGAGAGAGAGAGAGAGAGAGAGAGAGAGAGAGAGAGAGAGAGAGAGAGGGGGGGGAACTTCTATAACCAACACTCACTGAAAGATTGTCTGTTAAACAAATCCTCATTCTTCCCTCAGTAAACAGCCTCCTTTGATCCGACATAGCGGTACAATGACTCATCAAAACATCCTTTGCATGCCACGCCCGAGATTTCTCGGGTTTACCCCCCGCGGGTTGAATGCCCATCACGAGAATATTCGCTTTATTCGTTTTATTTTTTTTATTAGCGATCTGAAATCATATTGCATCAAGCGAGTCTACCGTTGGAGATCCAGTCACCCCAGGCGCTCAGATGTGAAAAAAGCCCTTTTGGATTGGACTCAATGAAAATGAATGGGGAAAAAAAACCTGCACTCCACATTTTACTTCTCACTCATGTAACTGGGGTCTGCCAGCTTCACTCTGGAGCCTCGGAGCCGCGGGAATATGTGTTTTACTGTATACACGATGGATCAATCAAATGAGCAATTTTTTTGAATGGCGATCAGGAATTGGAATAATCCATTTGGATACCATCTGATCTCAGGTAAGGAATCTATGTTATCAGTATTAGGATAATCAGACCCGTTTTCACGGATATATAAGCTTTTATGTGATTATGGTGATAGGCTGTTTGACTCTGCTCGCGGTCAGGAAATAGGAGAATCGATTTTCAACTGGCGGCACGAGCGTGCATGCGTACACAATATACTATCGATCATCTAGCGTTTATTTGAAAACGATTCATAAATAGGCAGAAAAATTACAACGTTCTAGAATATTCCAGTAAAAGGCGATTATCATAGAATGTGTTGTTTTTTCCATGAAAACGAGTGATTTTCAAAATGCTATCAAACGGAAATGAAGCGATAAAAAAACAATCTGCTACGACAATGTTGACTGGAAAATTAGTCTTTGATAAGCGACGGGCAGATTAGACACATAGCCATAATTTAAAACATAGATTAGGCGATATTAACGTTATCATTGGAGTGGATGTGGGCATTCAAGGGGGTAAAAAGGAAAACACGGCTGGCTCTCAAAATGCTGCATGATTATTTTATATTTCATATTTAATTTAAATTATACTTATTTAACCAGGCAAGTTGACAGAGAATGCATTCACATTATTTACACAACAATCCGGCGACGTAGTTGGGAAGTGAGAGTTCCACAGTCATACCCTACAGTTCTCCAGTATGACTGGAATAGTTCAGGTTTTTTAACCTCTGCCCCGTTTCCTTCAATATTTCCTATTTTCTACCAATGATGATGTTGATCGTTTTACAGAACAGTCCAAGCTGTTCCTCATTCTAGTTCTGGCTAATGCAAAGTCAATAGGGTCAAGCTCCTGTCTGTACAAACTGACCGAAGGAAATTGAAATGTACTTTGTACGCAATGTGGAGTATATTTCAGTTACCTTCAGTCAGCTTCTACAGATGGGAGCTTGACCCCATTGATTTTGCATTAATTTGTGGCTAACTAGCTGGAGCTAGTATGAGGAACAGTATGGGATGTTGCTGAGAAAGGACTCAACAACATCATCGTATAGGGCTACGGTTCCAAAAATAAGATATATCCCTTTTATCCCTTTTTCACTTTTGACATAGCTAGGCTAGCTGATCCCTACTGCTTCCAGTCCTTGTGCTAAGCTATTCTAGCATGCACCTGGACCTCTCTCTGGGGCTACTGGACACACAGAGATGAAACTGTTATGAATATTCTTGTCTGACTCTGGGGAAGATGGCAAATAATGTGTATTTCCCAAATTGTTGGGAGTTCCTTTAAGTCCTTATATATTGTTAATTATGTTTTGAAACAGTTATTAAGCTGTTTGACTGGCACTTCATGTTTTGGGTTTCCGCTATCATTACTAAGAAATTCTGATAATTTATACTTACCTTTATACAACGGCATGCAAATTTCTCGATTCTGATTGGCTGAAACAGTCATTTTACACGTCTTTATTGGCAACAATCCACGCTGCTGGCCCAGGACCCGCCCACAACCGACCCACATCACATCACTCCGCCGGATCACAAGAAGGTGGCCAATAATCTTTACAAATGGATATGTTGATGCGACTAAACGACTAAATATCAAGCGATTCTGTCACAGCGAATGTCTTAGTCGTTTAAACAATGTTGGATGATGTAATTGATGGGTCTTGAATCATTCTGTAACAAAAGAAAAATCGCGGATTGATTGATGGATTAATTTGCGATTTTTTTTTCAATTTCTTTTTCCTTTCGACTGTCAGCGCTCGCTCTAGTCTCCACCGCCCGCCACACACCCCCCCCACACACATACACACACACACGCACACACACACACGCACGCACACGCACGCACACACACACACACTCTGCCTGCAACGCGGGGGATAGTCAGAGAGTGCTGCGCTGTTCTAAGTGAGCATGGCCTATTGAGTTGATTGATTGATTGATTGCTAATTTTATTACTGTACGCTTGGTTTCCAACTGGTTAAGTTTAGGCCCTCTACAGTAGGTTTAAAAAAATAAATAAAAGAATAGGGCGAAGAAAACTTTTTTTTCCTATAGGGCAAAGAAGACTTTTTAATTTGTTTTACCTACTTTATATAGAAGCATCTAAGAATGAAGTTCTATGGAAAGTAGGTCTGCATTCCCTTAACAATTGTGTGTATTGAGCCGTACTGTATTGTACCCATTCTGCATCTGGTAATAAAATGTTCAATCAATCATTCCAATAATACACAGTTGGATGTGTTAGTTGGTTGGATGCACTTCAAGCTGCTTCCACATGAGGCAACTTCTCTCAATCATTCCAATAATACACAGTTGGATGTGTTAGTTTGGTTGGATGCACTTCAAGCTGCTTCCACATGGAGGCAACTTGTCTTTTTTGTAGTTGTGGGAACTACTTTTTCTGGCGGATGGTTTTTTCAATAAATCTTCGATTAATGTGTGTTTATTGTATAGAAATAAGGTTGGATGAATCTAGCAGTTGTATAAAAGCTTTACATCACTTGCAGTCGTGATTTGTGACCAATAAACCATGCCTAGGGGGGTCTAACGACCACCCCTAGGCATGGTTTATTGGTCACAAACCACTCCTGCGCGTGATGTAATGCTTAAGTACATCATGGAAAGAAACAAAGCACTTTTTTTAGCGTTCTGTCGATTAACTGAAAAAACTCCCAGTATTTGTAACTAATCTAAGTAGATAATCCCTTTGATCACACTGCACTCTTGTAAACTCCATCCTATTTGTGTCTTTCCTGAATCGATTGAGGATCATGTAATGGGACAGAAGAACCCCCTTCTTTTAGACTGCAGTGCTGGTTAGCTCACTTAGCTGTGGTTGGCTGGAGATTGGAAACTGGGGGTTCCTGTCGTCAGTGAAGGTCTGTATTGTCACAGCGTTGCTTGGTGAGCAGCTCTATCATTAGGCCTTTATGGGGTCACAGGAGTGACCCGGCCCGGTGTGGCTCGCAGGAGTGAAGACAAATTTAAACAAATGTTCTCAGCTGTTAATGTGATATGATATAATGCTTCCGCAGCCTTTGGCAAAAGGGTCTGAGGGCCAGGCAGTAATGAGGGAAGATTCGCTAGGTGATCATTTTTTATTTTTATTTTTTTACTGTTCCAGCGCTGCAGCTTGTGACAACTTCTTTCTTTTGAAGATAATTTGTAAAGGGAAAATCCACCCTAAAACTGAATTTACATTGTGCTATTCCAATGACAACTGGCACCCTACACTGGAAATCAGGAAGATGTAAAACTTGAATTTGTGATCAAGTGACAATTTCTGGAGTTGGTCCATTCACTTCGGCCAACTGTGTGGGCTCATGGAAGTTTTGTTTGAGATTTTGTTTCCAAATGAGTTTTATTTAGATGTACCTGAAATGGCTAATCCTTCACGAAATTCCATTTAGTCATTGGGGTTAGTTGCAGAGTTGGCCGACACACATTCATCATAAAGCACGCATGGATGTAAGTAGATGTACATATTATTTTTTTCTACTTTTTCTCCCATTTTCAATTTTTCTCCCATCCCAATTTCGTATTGTCCAATTCTACCCTCCCCTGTCTTGAACGCTGTTAGGCCATGCCTCCCACAGGCCGGCTGCAATGTGGACGAAGCCTTGCATCACATGTCCCCTCCGGTACACGAGGAGGCAGCCGTCGCATCTTTTCACCTGCACAGCGCGATCTCTCAGCGGCGAGGGTCTGCGTAGGAGGGTCATGCCGCCCCCGTTGCTTCCTGATTCTGCTGTGCAGGCGCACCAACCGACCTTTAGGAGTCGCTGTCCACAACGTCCGATCCCCACCCACCAGCTTCCCACCCCCTAACACTGCCAATTGCGTTAGTATGAACGGCCAGCCAAGCTGGTAGCAATGCCGAGAGCTGGGCTCGAACTAGGGCTGGGCGATATAATGATAACGATAATTATCGCGATATATTTTAATAATCGATATCGGAAAAAAATATATCAAAAAAATAATAATAATAATTTACCTGCAACAGGGCAGTTTTAAAACCAGAGACAGTGGACAGACTTGTCTTTCTTGCCTGCAACTTAAAGTAATGGCTTTGCTTGTCCAAATGACAATACTGACCAAATTGAGATTTATTTTTCTCTTGTCCATTTATTTTGTTTGCTTTCTAATTTAAAATACAGTTTGAAACCGTCTGTAGGCTATGTGTGCTAGCAGAGCTAGTCTCCAGTCACAAGTCACGGTGCACATGTGCAGTGGTTTGTCCACCAAAAAAGCGCCAAAAGATAGAAAAGAAACTAGCAGAGCCAGAACTGTTCAACTCCCCTGGAGCCACAGCCAGCAGAGAAGCCGGTTTACTTTCGCTTTCAAACCAGCTGCAGCCTGAGAACTGGAGTGTGAGGGGATGTAACACTAAAGATGGCAGCAACGACAAAGAATTGCTGCAAAATAAACATACATCTGTTGTTAAAAAAAAAAAAATTTAAAATGTATACTTATAACAATATCGATAATATCGAATATCGAGTGATATTCAATATCGTTATCGCGATATCATTTTTGGCCATATCGCCCAGCCCTAGCTTGAACCCAGCATCTCCTGCATTAGTGGCGAGCGCCTTGCCCACTGCTCCACTTAGCCGCCTGTAGATGTAATATTCTTTTTTTTGTATCCACTTTTTCTCCCATTTTCTATATTTTCTCCCATCCCAATTTCGTATCATCCAATTCAACCCTCCCCTGTCACGAACGCTGTTTCTTGCCTCCCACAAGCCGGCTGCAATGTGGACTAAGTCATACATAGCACAAGTCCCCTCCGGTACTTGAGGTAACAGCAGTCGCATCTTTTCACCTGCGCAGCTCGATCTCTCAGTGGCGAGGAGTAACGCGTGGGAGGCTCACGCTGCCCCCGACACTTCCTGATTCTACTGCGCAGTCGCACCAACCGACCTGTAGGAGTCGCTGTCCACAACGCCCGATCCCCACCCATCAGTTTCCCACCCCCTAATACGGCCAATGTGTATTAGTATGAACGACCAGCTAAACTGAAAGCAATGTGGAGCGCTGGGCTCGAACAGGCGAGCCCAGCGTCTCCGCATTCGTGGCGAGCGCCTTGCCTACTACGCCACGTAGCCGCCCTAGATGTACATTTATTAAACATAAACTCCGGTTGACTTTTCTATACTAAATAAAATAATATTGAACAGAATCTCGACAAAGTAAACTATATAATTGGTATAACGTGATGCGGTCGGAGAACTGTTGCTCACCAGTCTCCGCTGTCTAACTCAGCTATCAGACATTCCATTCGCTAATTTGAAGACTCCAGAGGGGGGGGGGGGGGGGGGGATATATGCCACGCCCCCACAGTCATCAACAGATAAGTGTCCAGGTAATTATCCATTTCAAGATTAATTAAAATCATACAGGTAAGTACAATTTCATATCAATTATTAATATAATCCATAAATCTAAATATGTATTTTTTGTTACAGATTTCCCATCAAACTCAAAATTTGGTCAATATGGCTCCAACAGTACCTGTAGCTGAGGGGTACAATTCCCTGACTGTATTGTTAGATATGATATTTAATACCACTACCTCATGTACTTTAACTTCTGGCCACCCAGTACAAGATATAAGTATGATGAACACTTTCCCACCTGATGAAACGAACCAACACAAATGGACCAAATCGAATATTTAATACAGCAAAGGGTGTACACAATATTCACTTAATTACATTTATGATTTGAAATGTTAAGTATGCACTTTTATGGCAAATGAGTATTCGTAGGTAAATCAACATTGAATGTCCAATCTCTGGTTGCGCAGGGAGTAAGTATACAACCTGGAATATTTAGGAAACGATAGCGATAGTACTTAAATAATTATAGCTGGATACACTAAGGGGGGGGGGGGGGGTTAGAGAAGTCGCTGGCGGTATCCCATCTGGCCGACGGTGTCTTGGGAGAATCCAAAGTCTTAGACCCAGTGCCCACAGAACCTGGGGCCGTAGACGAACACAGCTGGACCCTCTGTGGAACGGTATCTGCCGGTCCACAACGGAGAGACGTGGTGCGACCTCACGTGTAGAGCGCCGCCTCACCTGTAGTCCTCTCCGGGGGGTAATTCCAACACTCGACAGTGTTGGCCTTTATCCATGGAATAATCAAAGCACATAAAGCATAATCCAAGAGCCGTGGAAGGCTCGCCGTCGTCGGGTAGAGTAATCCAATATACAGGTCCAGTCGCTCTTGACCCGGAGCTCCTCGGATGCAATCACCACTAGGGGTCTGACCAGCCTGGATAAGCGTCCAGATAACGTCAGGAACGATGGGGGTACTGATAACTGTAGAACTCGAACCGAACGATGCACCATACATAAATAGACTATTATTAGCTTAATAGAATACGTCCAACTCGACGGTATGGTGCCAAACTATGACCATTCAACTATTAATCTACACGATATCTCAATGCCTATTCTGGGCCAAGTAGGCCCTACTACACCGCACGTGCTTCGTGGGGAGGCTTTTGCGTCTGTCACTCTGTTGGAGGGTAAAGAACTGGACTAAAAGAAAGTTCTACTTTACGAGCGTCATATATATATGCGCTATGAACAAATAGTACCACACGTATTTCGCCCGGCATATTACTGCGCGGAACCGGGGGCTGCCTCGACATGTTAGGCGGCACGATTGAACTTGAACCTAGGGGTATGGCAACCTGGCGCCAGGTTCTAGTCCAATGGTAGAATGAAACTATTATGGGCTGTTTAGTAGAAACGGGGATATTCAATGCATATTGTACAAGGAATATACAGGGGATATCAAACGATATACAAATACAATCAAATATATATATATAAATAAATATACATATTCGGTTTAATCTGATCCTTCACAACAGCCGCCCCCTAATTAGTCCCACCTAATTAGCTAAGCAGAGACAGATTAACCGCACTGTCTTCCACTCAAGGTCCGCTGTAAGGTCAGTCAACTTACAAAGTCATAGGGTCATGGTCATCATCGATAGTATCTGGGAGTCGGGGCAGTTCTATGAGCCTCGCCACGGGCCGTGTGTAGGTGCGCCCTTGGACGAGTACTTCAGCTGCTCGGACCTTGCCATCGGCACCGGTGATCACTTTGCTTACGCGGCCAGCCGGCCACATAGCTCTGGGGAGTGACTGGTCAACTATCATGACGACTGTTCCTTCTGTCAAATTGTCTCTCTCTTTTACCCACTTCTGGCGGGTCTGTAGAGACGGTAGGTAGTGAAGTAGGAAGCTGCTCCAAAACTTGTCAGCTAGTACTTGGCTGTACCTCCACATTCTTCGGCCGTTCGCTTCTTCGGGCCTGTACATTGTCTGGGGTAGCGCGGGGTCCAGCCGCCCCATTAGGAGTGTGTTGGGGGTGACTGGGTCGACATCTGCTACATCACTGGAGACGTAACCGAGGGGTTTGGAGTTCAATACTCCCTCGATCTCCGTGAGGACTGTCATTAGGACTTCCTCTGCCACAGTCTGGGCTCCGAGTACGGCATACAGGGCTGTCTTTATAGAACGTACTTCTCGTTCCCAGGTTCCACCGAAGTGGGGTGCGTTCGGGGGATTAAACTGGAAGTCAACCTGGGCTGGAGCGAGGTGGGTCTTAAGTTCTGGGCCCATAGCTTGGAAGCTCTCTCTCAGCTCTCTTTCTCCGCCTTTGAAGTTGGTCCCGTGATCAGACAACAATGTAGACGGTTGTCCTTTCCGTGATATGAATCTCCGGAAGGCCATAAGGAATGAGTCTGTGCTCATGGTCGGAAGGAGCTCGATATGTATCGCTCTGGTGGTCATGCATTTGAATACAATACCCCACCGCTTCTCGGTGCCTCTTCCTCTTTTTATATACAACGGGCCAAAACAGTCCATGCCTGTGGAGTGGAATGGCTTGTCGCCGATTCGGAGGCGACAGGGGGGTAGGTCAGCCATCCGTGGTATGCTGGGCTGCGCGCGCCACTTACGGCAGTCTAGACAGGTTCGCTGGAAGCGCCGTACTGCTTCTCTCCCTTGTAATATCCAATAACGACGTCTGATCTCCGCGAAGACTCTCTGCTCCTGCGTGGTGCACATCCTCGTCGTATTTCTTTATGATCAGCTCTGTGACCTTGTGTCGGCTGTTCAAGACGATCGGGTGCTTAATGTCATCTGGTAGATCGGGGGCTCTCCGCAGGCGACCACCCACTCTGATGAGATTATGTGCGTCACTCTCTGGTGCCAGGTGAATCAGTCTGCTGTCTGATGGGACGGGGTTTCCTCCCTGTAGACAGTCTAGCTCATCGGGGAACGAGTCTCTCTGGGCTCGTTGTAGTAGAAGAAGTTCTGCTTCTTCGTAGTCAGCTGCTGACATGTCAGTGGTGGACTGAATCTCTGGGTGGTGCCGCAGGAATGTCCTTTGTTGCGCACTCTCTAGGGTAATGCAGTCATCTATGTTCGGGTCTGTGGAGGCGACAGTGCTCAGTCCACAGAACATAGGCTTCTTGTTCTCAGCCTCCTCTCTACTTGCTTCCCTCGGGGTGGGCGTAGGCCAATCTCCTTCCGGGAGCTGGAGGAATGCTGGTCCGTCACTGTAGATGTTGTGACGGGTTAGGTCATCCAGGGACATTCCCCGGGTGATGACGTCAGCTGGGTTGTGTTTGGTATCCACATATCTCCAGCTTGCTTCTCCTGTTAGTTCCTGAATCTCGGTGACTCTGACTCCCACGAAGACTTTGTATCTGCATGAATCAGACTTAATCCATGTGAGTACTGTCGTGGAATCTGACCACAAGATTGTTCTATGCACCGGAATGGTGAGTTCACGTTGGATTAACGTGGCTAGATGCGCTCCTGCGAGGGCTGCGCAGAGCTCTAGACGTGGGATAGATTGTTGCTTACGTGGGGCTATCCTTGAGCGGGCCAGTATGAAAGCAGTGTGTATCTCTCCTCCCATCTCTTGGGCACGCAAATAAGCAACCGATCCGTAGGCTACTTCGGAGGCATCGCTGAAGACGTGTAGCTCAATCTCGCATGTCTCTGGCCTCACTGTGGATGGGAAGTAGCTGCGGCGTATATTAACACCTGGGAGTGAGCGGAGTTCCGTCTCCCACTCTCTCCATGTTGAGGCAAGGTGTGCGGGTATTGGGTCGTCCCAGCCCTGGTCCTTGTCCCATAGTGCTCGTACAATCATATTTGCCCTGGTGGTGTAAGGTAGAATACATCCCAGCGGGTCATATTGTCTGGCGAGTGTTCTGTACACACTCCGTCTGGTGGTCGGTATCGCCGCCGACCTTCCTTGCTCTGGAGCCAAGGGTTTGTGTCTATAGTGGTGCGAGTCTGTTTTGAAGCGCCAGACTAATCCTAGTGTCATTTCTTGGGCTTCTCCTGGGATTGTCGCCATCCAGGTCTCGCTGCTGGCAGCCTTGTCTGCGGAGGAGAGGCTGCGCAATACGTGCGGGTCACTGCTGGCCCACTGCCTGAGATCAAAGCCTCCTTTGATTAGGGAGGCGCGTAACTTGATTAGGAGAGCCTCGGCTTCTTCTTGAGTCGAGACGCTTTGTAGACAGTTGTCTACGTAGAAACTGTTCTTCACACTGTGTTGGACCTCTTCATTTGCTGCTGGGTCCTCTGTGACGTGTTTCTGTAGTGCAAATGTAGCACAGCACGGGCTGCATGTGGTTCCGAAGGGGAGTACTTCCCACTGGTAGATGGATGGGTTCTCATCTCCGATCTTCTCTCTCCATAGGAACCGTAGCAGAGGCTTGTCCTCCTCTACTAGTCTCACTTGCAAGAACATCCCTTTGATATCCCCGCTTATAGCCACCTTGTCCTGGCGGAAGCGCAGTAGCACGCCTAGTAGGGAGGGGCCGAGTGTGGGGCCGGGCAAAAGCTCTTTATTCAGATTTTGGGATCCGATCTGGTAGCTGCAGTTAAACACAATGCGATCCTTGCCATTGTGATGGACCTTGTGATGCGGCACGTACCATGATTCGGTCGTCTGATCGGCCTCTTTAATGTCAATCTTTGTTACGTGTCCCGCTGTGATTAGCTTCTCAATCTCAGCCCGGTACACACTCTGTTGAGCGGGGTCTTTGGCTAGGCGTCGCTCTGTGTTCAGTAGATAGCGCTCCGTGGCGTCTTTCTTTGCGTGAAAGGGGGGCATTCCCTCTCTCCTCAGGAGTGGAGTTGCGTATCTCATCACTCCGCCGACTGTGACTCTCTTTGTCCCCTGCTCGAGTAGGTGGATGGCGTAAATGTCTTCTTTAGAGCGAATGTCTTTCTTTTCGTTCTTAAAGGGCATTGTCTCTAGGGTCCATAGCCTCTCGACATGCTGCAGGAGAGTGGTGTCTTCTTCTGTCGTTCGGGAGTGGAAGCAGCTAGTGGCTGCGGTTCGGTTGAGAGATTTAGCGAGGGGGCCTTGTAATGTCCATCCTAAGCGGGTCTCGACGGCTGCAGGACAGCCTCGGGGACCGGTGTGGACCCGGTCAATCGGGACTATGAGTTCTGCATGGTCGGAGCCTATCAACAGGGTCGGGGTAGCGCCGTTTATGAGCGGGATAGGTAATTGGCGCAGGTGCACATATTTATCCATCAACTTGGTGACAGGGTAGGTGTACTGCGAGAGTCCTATTTCTTGGCTGGTGAAAGCATTTGTGATCTTGTACTGTCGCTCTGGCTGCCCGTTGGCTGCGATAGTGAAGGAGACATTCTCGCCCTTTATCGTCTTCAAATCTCTTCTTATTGTCCGAATCGTCATTTCGTTCTTGCTCCCCCGCAGTCCCAGTTGAGTCGCAGCGGAGGCGAGCAGAAGGGTCTTCTCTGACCCGTCATCAAGGACGGCGTAAGTGTCCATGACTTTATCCTGGTAGCTCAATGTCACACGGACTACCTTTAAGAGCACTTGAGCTCCGTTGCTGCTGGCGGGGTCAATGTACATGACACTTGCCTTGGTGCCGCTCCGTGGTGCAGGTGTAGGCCGTCTTCCGTTACTATCGTGTAGTATATCTAGATGGGCTCCATCGCACCGGCTGCACCTTTTCTTTAGGCGGCATTCGGCTGCCATGTGGGGCCGCGCACATCGATAACAGCGCCGGTTGGACTTTATCCATTGGCTCACTTCTTCTGCATTCATCTTTGTGAATGTGTCACATTGTGACAGCCAGTGTTCTTTCTCACAGTAGGGACACGCTATCTTCCACTTCTCCTTCCTCGAGGGGGTGCTGTGACTCTTACTGCTCGGTACTGACTCTGATTGGTGCATGACGGTCACCGATCTTCTTCCATCATTTATTCTCCTGGGTCCCTCTCTGGAGCTTGGCGTGCTCCGCCCGAAGGTGTCCAGTCGTAAGCTGCTGACCTCTCTCGCCAGGAAGTCGGCCAGATCAAGGAGGGATGGCTCGGGGCCGTCGGGATCTCGGTAGTCCCTCTGCCGCCGAAAGCGCTCCTGTCTTGCGGGTGGCAGCTTCTCCAAAATCCTCTCAACGTTAGAGTTGGCGTACAGCTCATGCCTGCCCTTCTCCCGTTGAGCTCCCAGCATCCCCACCAGGGACTGCACTTTGATTGACAGGTCATCTAGTGAGCGATTGTCTGTGGCTGGGGGTAGGCGGTCAATATGCCTTATCTCCTGGATTACGTAATCCCATATACGTCCATATCTTTGATCCAGCGCTGCAAGGGCCGCTGTGTATGTGGTCGAGGAGGTAGCATAGGCTAGCGCTATATTGTGTGCTCGCTGTACTTTCAGGTGCTTCAATAATATTGCATACTTGTGGCGTTCATCAATGACATCCGCCAGCATTGTCTCTAAGCACATCCGGAGCTCCGTGTACTGTGCTCGACTCTCATAGACGAAGTCTGGGATTGATGGCGTGGCGTTGTATGACGCCGTGGATGGCGAATACATCGGCGAGCGTTGGGGGAGAGACCTCCTGGGCGAGTCCCCTCTTGCGCCTCGCTGTGGGCCGGTACTGGCAGGGTACCATGGCCCGCTGGTCCAGGTACTGTTCCTCGGGGCTGGTCGTGCGTCGTGCTCACCCGTAAATAGAGTCGGGGGTCTGTAGCGCAGCGCCGCGGGGGTATAGCCTGGACTGTATGGGACCTCCTGGTCCGGTGGAGTACTGTGCTGTCGTCGGGCTTGGTTCTCCTCTTCTCCCTCTTCTTCTTCTATCAAATCTTCCAGATCTTGTAATCGTTTATTTAGCTTCTCCGCAGTGTAGGCCGCTCCTTCCTTGTAGCTGGGTCTCGCTTGGACCGGTATGGGAAGGGGGTCTGCGGGGGGTCTAGACTCGGTCTGTTGGTCAAGTTCAGGGTCGCTTGCTCGTTGCGGTGACGCTGCTCTTGACTGCTGTCTCGACGAGTTCCTTGAGCCCCTGGCGGAGGGAGAGGGAGTTGTCCTTTTGATCAGCTGCTCTATTAGTTGCGCTTGTAGTTTGTCGCGCTCTGCGTCTCTTTGGGCACCGGCAGCGGTGCGCTGGGCGTCGGCGCGGTCTCTTGCCATATTCTCTTCCATCTGGAAGCGTCTCATCTCCAGACTTGTGCGCTGTTCTTCGCTCCGTTGCTGTGCTTGGAGGTGTTCGCGCTCGCTGGTCGCCTGGGCTTGGAGACGTTCGCGCTCGCTAAGCGTCTGTGCTTGGAGCCGATCGCGTTCGGTAGAGGCTGTCAGGCTGACGAGGAACGCCTGTTGTAGTATCCTCTCCGCTTCGCTGGGGGAAGGCGGTAGTGGAGGTGAGCCGCTCCTGCGTGAACCGCTCCTGGGGGTACTCGTTGGGGAGTCCTGGAGCTCTAGTTCCTCGGCGCTCTCCTCTTCTTCTTCCGTGCAGAGTTCTCTCTCTGTAGGGTTGTCTTCCTCCCGGGGCGTGTCGGGGACTACTTCTTTAGTAGTGGCGGGGGGTAAAGGCATGTCAATTCCCTCCTGGTCTCCACCGTGGGCTTGGTCAGTTACATTAGGACCTACTAGGGCCTCTGTGGTCGGGGAAACCTGGTCGTTAAGGTCAGACATAATTTTACTTTCTACTTTTACTACGTTTACCGTTTGTCGAAGGCTAGGTAGTTGACTGACAGTGTAAGCCTCTAAGTACTGAGGTGTCTGTCGTCTGCGCCGCGGGCGTTCTAGGTTAGGAGGATCGTTTCGTGGAGTGTTCATCATAGGCCATTTCGATATTAATAACACTATATTAATATTACACTAGTTACCCTCCGGCTCGAAGGACCAATTGTAGCTGAGGGGTACAATTCCCTGACTGTATTGTTAGATATGATATTTAATACCACTACCTCATGTACTTTAACTTCTGGCCACCCAGTACAAGATATAAGTATGATGAACACTTTCCCACCTGATGAAACGAACCAACACAAATGGACCAAATCGAATATTTAATACAGCAAAGGGTGTACACAATATTCACTTAATTACATTTATGATTTGAAATGTTAAGTATGCACTTTTATGGCAAATGAGTATTCGTAGGTAAATCAACATTGAATGTCCAATCTCTGGTTGCGCAGGGAGTAAGTATACAACCTGGAATATTTAGGAAACGATAGCGATAGTACTTAAATAATTATAGCTGGATACACTAAGGGGGGGGGGGGGGTCCCGCTGGTTGTAAGACAGTAGGAGGGGGGGGGTTAGAGAAGTCGCTGGCGGTATCCCATCTGGCCGACGGTGTCTTGGGAGAATCCAAAGTCTTAGACCCAGTGCCCACAGAACCTGGGGCCGTAGACGAACACAGCTGGACCCTCTGTGGAACGGTATCTGCCGGTCCACAACGGAGAGACGTGGTGCGACCTCACGTGTAGAGCGCCGCCTCACCTGTAGTCCTCTCCGGGGGGTAATTCCAACACTCGACAGTGTTGGCCTTTATCCATGGAATAATCAAAGCACATAAAGCATAATCCAAGAGCCGTGAAAGGCTCGCCGTCGTCGGGTAGAGTAATCCAATATACAGGTCCAGTCGCTCTTGACCCGGAGCTCCTCGGATGCAATCACCACTAGGGGTCTGACCAGCCTGGATAAGCGTCCAGATAACGTCAGGAACGATGGGGTACTGATAACTGTAGAACTCGAACCGAACGATGCACCATACATAAATAGACTATTATTAGCTTAATAGAATACGTCCAACTCGACGGTATGGTGCCAAACTATGACCATTCAACTATTAATCTACACGATATCTCAATGCCTATTCTGGGCCAAGTAGGCCCTACTACACCGCACGTGCTTCGTGGGGAGGCTTTTGCGTCTGTCACTCTGTTGGAGGGTAAAGAACTGGACTAAAAGAAAGTTCTACTTTACGAGCGTCATATATATATGCGCTATGAACAAATAGTACCACACGTATTTCGCCCGGCATATTACTGCGCGGAACCGGGGGCTGCCTCGACATGTTAGGCGGCACGATTGAACTTGAACCTAGGGGTATGGCAACCTGGCGCCAGGTTCTAGTCCAATGGTAGAATGAAACTATTATGGGCTGTTTAGTAGAAACGGGGATATTCAATGCATATTGTACAAGGAATATACAGGGGATATCAAACGATATACAAATACAATCAAATATATATATATAAATAAATATACATATTCGGTTTAATCTGATCCTTCACAACAGTACCCATATCCCAGTAATCACCATGGTTACTGTCTTAGTGGGAGTTGGTCCATTATTAACTGTCTATGGATCAGCTCCAGATTTGTCTCTTGATGACATCATCACTAAAATCATGTCTCCTTGGTGTTCGACTTGTTCATAATTCACTAATTGAAACAGAGTTGTACAGTATTATAAAAAATATAAATATTAAATATTAAATGTATATTTTAGGATGGAATTTCCCTTTTCTTAATGAGAGTAGTTGCCATTGTACTGAAATTCAGGACATACATTTTACGTTACATCAGCTGGTCGTCAGCTGTTTTCATGTTTAAAGGTCATATCATATCAGTAAGGGATTTGATTGTTTGGAATGAGAACCATGTAGACTCAAACCAAGTTTCATGGAATAAGCACATAGTGTCAGCACATTATTGTCACACAACATCTACAGTCTTCTACTGTACACTGATTCGAGAACATCATATGACGATGACTGAATTAACAACACTGCATGCAGCACAATAATGCGGCATGCGGCATTAATTTCTGACATGTTGCACATGGTTCTTGGTATCTGAGCCTGCTATCGGCCTGAGATCCGATGCCAGCATTGATATCAGTGCATCCCTAGATATGACCTTTGAAAGTTGCAGACCGGATGTTCATGTGGAACAACAATGAGTCAACAAGCACTTTGCTAAAATTCTGATGCAGCAGTGCATACACGGCGCTCCGGCGTCGTTTGGGCCACAGCAACGTTCCTCGACGTTTCCCTTCACATTCCCAGGCTCCCGGAAAGCCTGGGAAAAACTGAAGCCCCCGGGGCGTCGTTGCCAAAGCTCAAACGTGATTTGGTTTGAACACAGTAACGACTGTGACCTTTCCATGGATGGGTTTTGGGATTCCCTGCCGCTCCTGTCGCTGGTAGCACCGCGGCCAAGAGTGGAAAAATATGTTCCCTTCCCGCGTTGAATGTGCAGGTGATTCCCAGAGAATTCGCTGCTGGAACCAGGATGGCAAGAGAGAGAGAGGAGGTTGAGATTGAGATTGTGCTGGAGATCTGGAGGTCCTCTGTTAGCGTTTAAGCGGAGGCACATGACTCTCGGAGGTGTGCTAATTCTGCCCGGCGTTACCTTTTAGTGCCCTGAGAACGAGCAAGAGGAACACTACCGGAATAGGAGTAGCTTGTTTACTCCCCTACTCGAGTCTCTCTCTCTCTCTCTCTCTCTCTCTCTCTCTCTCTCTCTCTCTCTCTCTCTCTCTCTCTCTTTTTTTTATTTTTTTTATCCTTCATAGACATCAGAACATTCCTCCTCAATGATTTCACTCACCCGGACCTGATTACCACCGATGTTTTCTATCATCAAGAAAACATTAAAAGCCATTTCCTGTATGATAACTTGGACTCTGACTTCAATAGAACAGGACAGAACAGAATTTAATCAAATGTTCTGTAAGGACCGCTCAGTTTAAAAACTCACATATGCTCTTCCTCCGGCCAAGATCAGTCTGGCTCGTGAGCTTTATCGTATGTCATCCTTTCTCTCACCCCCCGACTCCTGTGTCACTATTCTCTCTATACTGAAACAAATAAAACAGATATGCTTTTAAAATAGTCTTTACAAAATAGGATATCATATCTCTTTACTTGGCACTCAGCATTAAAGTGAGGTTTCTTAATATTTATCAGCATTGGTCCGATGAGCGGAACTGGGCAGTTGTGAACAACCAATTCATCTGTAAAGCTGTGCATTGTTTGTGTTTTATTTATCAGATAATAGCCTGTTACCAGAGTTGGTTCAGTGGTAGAAACCCCTGCCTCTGAAACTACATACTGTACCTCTGCTTACCTGGGACCAGATCCCACCAGAACCTCCCCTACTCTAACCCTCTCACCTTTCCTACTGTCTCAATAAAGAACCTTCTCTCCATGTCTCCCCCTCAGCAGTCTTATTCATAAGGAACCGTCTCCCCTGTGTCTCCCCTACTCTGACTGTCTCCCTCTCAGCCTCCTTACTGTCTCAATAAATAACCTTCTCTTTGAGTCCTGTGTCTCCCTCTCTGCCTTCCTACTGTCTCAATAAAGAACCTTCTCTCCTATGTCTCCCCTACTCTCTCCCTCTCAGCCTTTCTACTGTCTCAATAAAGAACCTTCTCTCCTGTGTCTCCCCTACTCCGTCTCAATCTCAGCCTCCCTACTGTATTAATAAAGAACCTTCTCTCTTGTGTCTCCCCTGCTCTGTCTCCCACTCAGCCTTCCGACTGTCTCAATAAAGAACCTTCTCTCCTGTGTCTCCCCTGCTCTTTCTCCCACTCAGCATTCCGACTGTCTCAATAAAGAACCTTCTCTCCTGTGTCTCCCCTGCTCTGTCTCCCACTCAGCCTTCCGACTGTCTCAATAAAGAACCTTCTCTCCTGTATCTCCTCTACTCTGTCTCCGTCTCAGCCTTCATACTGTCTCAATAAAGAACTTTCTCTCCTGTATCTCCCCTACTCTGTCTTTCTCTCTGCCTTCATACTGTCTCAATAAAGAACCTTCTCTCCTATATCTCCCCTACTCTGTCTTTCTCGCTGCCTTCCTAATGTCTTATTAAAGAATGTCTCCCCTACTCTGTCTTTCTCGCTGCCTTCCTACTGAGTAAAACACTTTTGTAGGCTCAAACCACTGGCTCAAACAAGGCTTATGTAATTTTAGTAATACATTTATTCCTTAAAGCTCCCCATATCATCTAACACGCATCTGACCCAGTAGCCAATTCCCACCCCTACTGAATACAATCGTCCATCTGTAGCCGTGCAAGATTTCCCTTGGGGATGATTAATTACAGTGGTATGGAATTGTTTTAAATGGAAAGATCATTAGATCAGTAGGCCCTGATGGCGAAACATATTCTGGCTTAACACTGTTGAGAACCCACAGGTTTTAACTATGGTTTTCTCACTAAATGTTTTCATTGGCCCGTCTTCTCTCCAATATTGGACAGTTATTGGTCCAAGTAGCGTGGTTTGCGGGTTCGGGGGCACCGTTGTGCGTCTTTTACCGTCTGGCGAGAGGTTCTAAAAGCGTGCCCACAAGAGCCCTGGGAAACGCTCTCATCAGGATGACAGATCGGAACGCCGCGTCAGCGTTTCCATCCACGACCGGTTTCGCTCGAGATCCCTGTTCCAATCGGAGCAGCCAAAGGCATTTCCATGTTACTAAATTTTTTCCCTTTAAAAGCGCCTTTGATCACCCAGAATGTTCCTTCCCTCCACTTTGACAGCCTCTCCGAGGGCTGCCAGGATCTGGGGTCATTTGGAAAAGATCTCTCACTCCTATGCTCTACACACTATGAGGGTATGCTTGCTTGTTTTCACAGTGCCCTTCGTAAGGAAATGTGACGCGGCCCCACGTTTGGCAGATAAACTGTGCAGAAAAATGCTGATCATTAACAGTTTTCTTCCCCTTACTCGTCTCTCGGTCGCCAGGACATGTGGCACGGAGTTGTGTTGGCGTTAGCCGTGCACGGTTCACATGCATGTAAAAATGTCTGGGTTGAAGGAGAACAGAGGATGGAGAGGATGAGAAAGCCTTAAAGGGATAGTTGTAATTTTTGGAACCATAAGCCTTATTTCTTTCATACTGTGTCGTCGCCTGGCAGAATCCTTTCTCAGCACAATCCATGCCAGTCCTCATTCTAGTTATTCTAGTTGGCTACAAACTAGGGATGTTCGATATTATCGGCCTACCGATATTATCGGCCGATATTGGCATTAACTCATTGGGCGCCATACCCGAGTATAGTCGGGTTATCTCGCCAACGGTTGAGCGTCAAAACCCTAGTATACTCAGGTTTTGATCCTTTGATCCCCGTTCTATACGGTCAGCCGGAGGTCTCCCTGGCTCATCTATCTACGCTACAATTGCAATGATGATCGAATCTCACCAGGTGGCAGTATCGCCTACCTTTTGAACTGGGATAGCTTGGTGTGGAGACACCTTTTTTTTCTTTTCTTTTTTAAGGGCTCCTCCTCCTCCTCGGAGACAGAGCGACAGAGCGACTGCTCGAGATTTTATCGCCTGAAGCCTATTTCCCGTATACACGAGTATAGACATATACACGGGTAATCGCGATGGTGATGGGATAACTGGGGATTATTCTTTTTGGAGTACCTTCTGGCTAAGGTAAGGTATATTCTATGTCTATTTTACCGAACCTGAAACATGTTTTTGTAACAATCACAGTGTTGTGTTTTACCGGACGTAAAACATGCTTGACTAGTTAAAACGATCAGTTTCAGACGATCAACCAGAACGATTTGGCCATTTTGCATATAACGCGTCATATCTCGCGATCTATGAAAAAAGACTGGATTATTTTGGAAAGGGGCGATGTTTAGCGTGTAATAGCGCACAAACTACAGTATGTAGAAATGAACTGATTAGTCAGTAATGGACTATGAACAATGCCTGTGAAATGAGCCATACTATTGTCTCCATAGCTATAATACAGACCACACGATGGGTCTGCAAACATCGCTAAAATGGTCAATAACGCTGGCGCCAGGCAGTACAGATGGGGAAAGTGGGTGGCGCCCAAAGAGTTAAAATGTAATATCGGAAATGATCGGTATCGGTTTAAAAAAATATATAAAGTATATTTTTTTTTTACATTCATTTAACCTTTATTTACCCAGACAAGCAAGTAAGAACAAATTCTTATTTTATTTATTGTCAAAAGTATGCATAATGTTGTGTTAATTCCACGACAAGAGATATGTAATGTTAATTACCTGAAATTGGGGGGGGGGGGGGGGGGGGGGGGGAACCCTGCATATATCGGTATCGGTTGATATCGGTATCGGAAATTAAGAGTTGGACAATATCGGTTTATCGGATATCGGTAAAAAAGCCAATATCGAACATCCCTACTACAGACCAATGCAAAGTCTACAGGGTCAAGTTCCTGTCTGTACGAGCTGACTATATCACATTCTGATATATATTTTTTGTGTAAAATAAATTAAAATAATTAAAAACTCAAATTGAAAAATTCAAATAAATTAAAAAGCGGAGGTTCGAACCCATTAATTAAGATTCGAAATTCAACGTAACCAACGAAGGTCCGAACGTTTGGGCTCAGCCCTACAGTGCACACAAAGCCACAAACCAATACAAAGTCAATGGGGCCAAGGTCCTGTCTGTACAAGCTGATCGAGGCTCACTGAATCATCAACAATTAGAGTTAGAGTTAGAGTTAGAAATAGCGCTTCCAAAGATCAAAACTATCTCTTTAAAATATGAAGATGAAGAAAAAGAGATCTTGACACTGACAGCATTTTTTACTGTACACTTTAAACAGACATGTTCATAGATTAGTCTGTACTGTAGTTGTTTGATTTGTTTCTATGGGCAGCTTTCGTGTGATACAGTTGCCAATTCATAGATGCACTAAGATTTTACTATCATAACTTTGTGTAGTCATACCTCTCTCCACACTACGTTAGCGCTGTGCCAACATCAGAGAGAGTTATCATTCCACTATAGGGGGAAAAGAGTGCTCTGGCTTGTTTGTATTTCATTAAACCAATCACAATCATCTTGGGCGGTGCTAAGCCCAGGATGCAGCGATGGCGCCCTTTTGAAATAGTGTCACAGATAGCGGAAGGGGAGGAGAATTCCGACTGAAATCGCCGGCCAATGGCACGCTTATAGCCACGGTCACAGTCCTGTGATCCAGACGAGTTGAATAATAGTTTAGTCTAGACTGGGACTCAGTCGATTTAATTGATAGAAAATCGAAATTAGTGCATGTTTAATTTGACCCAGGTGTCACAGACCTGTTTGTTCTATTGGGTCTGTCCATGATAAGCGGTACCAGTATGTATCCCGGGGCAGAGACTAAAGTGCCTCTCATTTGGGTTCTGGCCTGACGAGGATTAAGAAACAGTGTTGTAAGGCAACTCCTGCTCCATCCTTTTACATAAACGTCAGGGAGACTTTGTAATTGCCCTCCTTCCAACAAGGGAACCCTTGTTTCCCAATCTGCTTGCATCTGCAAAAAAGCAGTGTGTTGTGTGTGTGTGTATATGTATGCGAGTGTGTGTTAGTGCCTGTGTGTTTGTGTGTGTGAGTATGTGTGTTCATATGTCTATGTATGTGTGTGCACATGTGTGTCTGTGTGTATGTTAGTGTGTGTCTACATGTGTGAGTGTATGTGTTTGTGTGTGTGCCTGTTTCTGTGTGCGTGCTTGTGTGTGTGTCTGTCTGTGTGTCTGTGTGAATGTGTCAATGTGCACAAATGTGTGTGTGTGTGTGTGTGTGTGTGTTGTGTGTGTGTGTGTGTGTGTGTGTGGTGTGTGTGTGTGTGCGTGCGTGCGTGTGCGTGTGTCTGCAGCCCCTCATCATGCTCATTCCACAGCACAGCTGCAGTGGCTAAAGTCACCAGGTCTGAGACGAGGAGGGACTCAGCAGATCATTAAAACACACAACAAAGTAAGCTGAGAAATGCCGCCGACTACCAACACTGGACATGGATCAGAGAGGAGGCCATGATGATGTCACCTCAGTCTGTGGAGGGAAGCTATGGATCATGGCCTCCTAATACGATTACAGAAATCACGTTACACAAAAAGAAACATTAGCTGTGCATTTGTTACAAATCAAGTTTCAAAGGGATAGTTTTGACATGAAGTGGTATAAAATACTTGCCAGTACTGTAATCGTTGCATAGCCATTAGCTGACTTACCAAGACCTGTGGTTAAAGTCCTGGTCGTGTTTTAATCCTCACCACAACATGCAAACAAAAGCTTTAACCACAGAAAACAGTACTCATGTATTTGCAATGCTCAATTCTTCTGTCAGATTGATGTAATATCTTCGACACAGTTATCAGATTACAAGTACTTTTGAAAAGGTATGTTGGATTATTATTAGGATGTTTGCATCCCCAGGCCATCAGGCTGCTAAACGAACAATGAATGAACACTACACAACAACAACCACCAAACGCACATAGCACACACATCCACACGCACACACTCACTTTAAACAAACACACTGTAGCACCCACTCCACACACTTTATAGCACACACCCACTTTAAACAAACACACTGTAGCACCCACTCCCCACACTTTATATTTATTGATGAAGGATTGCACTACAACTCGTACACCTTACTGTAAATTGTACCTAAAATTGTACCTCATCCCATTTCTGCTTTGCACTAGATAGTACTGTACATTAGTACACTGCATAGTATTGTATATTATATGGTAACTCAGAACATTGTACATATGTCTATACCGAACACTGTGACCTCATTTTTCTTCTTCTAAATTACATGCTATATTATGTTATTTGATACTATCTTGTCTAGCACAGTCTCTGGAGCGTAACAGTAAGACGCATTTTGTATGAAAGTATTCTGTACTTCTGTATGACAACTATTAAAGAACTTGAACTTGAACTTTGAAAGGAAAAAGGCATTGAAATTCTTGAGATTATAGACATTATAGATTATTTACACTATAACTTTATACCTTCTGAAATACTGCTCAATACTAGCTGCTGTTGATGATGATGCCATTTTGAATTATAGTCTCAATCTGGGCGGAAGGCGCTCGCCACTAATGCAGGAGATGCTGGGTTCGAGCCCAGCTCTCTGCGTTGCTTCCGGCTTGGCTGGTCGTTCATACTAATACAATTGGCAGTATTAGGGGGTGGGAAAGCCGGTGGGTGGGGATCGGACGTTGTGGACAGCGACTCCTAAAGGTCGGTTGGTGCGCCTGTACAGCAGAATCAGGAAGCAACGGGGGCAGCGTGAGCCTCCCACGCGTTACTCCTCGCCGCTGAGAGATCGCGCTGTGCAGGTGAAAAGATGCGACAGCTGCCTCCTCGTGTACCGGAGGGGACACGTGATGCAAGGCTTCGTCCACATTGCAGCCGACCAGTGGGAGGCATGGCCTAACAACGTTCGAGACAGGGGAGGGTAGAATTGGATAATACGAAATTGGGATGGGAGAAAAATAGAAAATGGGGAGAAAAAGTAGATAAAAAAAAAGAATTATAGTCTCAATCTGTATATTGGAATAAACTCTTTGTCATCTAAAAGTAACTTAAATGTATCAGGTTATGGACTAGGTTTGATTAGTCAACTTTCAGCAGGTAATCTAATGCAGTGGTTCCCAAAGTGGGGGTCGCGAGCCGTAGAGGGGTCGCGATCCGCCGTGGGGGGGTCGCCAGATGATAAAACATTTATAAATAAATAAATGATTTCCAAAAAAAATAAAGATATATTTTTTTATTTTACTTTTTTTTAATGCAGTCAGGCCACTGAACTTAGAAGCAGGCCAGGCCAGTGTTTCTAGTTGCAGCGGCGCAATAGTTAGATAACCTAGTGGGGCACAACCAGGAGATCACTGCAACTCACACAAGTTGGAGAACTATCTCTCTCTCTCTCTCTCTCTCTCTCTCTCTCTCTCTCTCTCTCTCTCTCTCTCTCTCTCTCTCTCTCTCTCTCTCTCTCTCTCTCTCTCTCTCTCTCTCTATCTCTCTCTCTCTCTCTCTTGCTCACACACACACAAAGGGAAACGTGATTGGTGGAGGCAGGACCCTTACAAAAAACAAAAAAATCCATCAAAATCAGTGTTGTTGCTAATCATTGACACATGCTAGCCTGTAATAACCCCCCCCCCCCCCCAGAAAAATCTACTTTGCATTTGATATATTGCAAATATATGCCATCACACACATTGGCATTTAAAGGTAGAATTATAAAATTATTATGTTATGATCAGGGCTGAAGTTGAATAAAAAATTTATGAAAGAAAAAGTGGTATTTCAACATATAGTAATATTTTTATGGCGTTTTTTGAACAGGACAATTTAGTCCCTTATGGTAAGAGTGAGTATTTTTTTCAATCTGACATTACAAAAACAGAAAATCCATAAAAATCAGTGTTGTTACTAATCATACATATGCCTAGCCTGTTTTTTAACAATAATTTGTGATGCCATCACAAACACTGGCATTTAAAGGTACAAATAAAAGAAATCCTACACCAGAATGCAGAAAGGAAAGTCTTTGTAACAAAAAAATTCCTAGTGGTGGACCCCCAGACCCCCCGCTTAACACTTTCAGCGCCACGCCTGGTTTTCCGTTTTACCGCTTGAATGCCACCATCGGCGCCAATGTTAACGTTAATATCGCCTATCTATATTTTAAATTATGGCTATGTGTCTAATCTGCCCATCGCATTATCAAAGACTATTTTCCAGTCAGTGCTGTGAAGGCAGATTGTTTTTTTTATCGCGTCGTTGCCGTTTCAGAGCAGTTAGAAAAGCCCCCGTTTTGATATAAAAAACAGCTCATTCTGGCTATGAAAATCGTCTTTTAGTGGAATATTCCACAACGTTGATATTCGTCTGCCTTTTTATGAATCGTTTTCAAATAAACGCTAGATGATCAATATTATACGTGCACGCACGCACATTACGGCCGCGCACGGATAATCGCCTCGTTGATTTCCTCTCGGACTTTTACAGTGAAACCGAAAGAAGACATTTCACAAAACAGCTTATAACTTCATCAAACTTACTCTGATTATCCTACCACTGATAACATAGAGTCCTTACCTGACATCAGATGGTATCCAACTGGTATATTCCAATTCCTGATCACCATTCGAAAAAATCGATACGTGTATGGATCCAACGCGATACAGTAGAACTCCATGATCCGCGGGGATCTGAGGCTCCAGAATGAATGAGTACCGGATTTTTTTCCCCATTGATTTTCATTGAGTCCATTCCAAAATCACTTATGTCATCTGGGAGACGACAGGGGGCGCTTTTTTCCACAGTGATCGTCGGCGCCCCTCGGCTATACTCGGGTAGGCTCGGGTGATGCAATAATTTTTCAGATCGCAAAAAAAAAAATAAAAAAAAAATACGAGAAATCTCGTGAGTGGCTAGCAACCACCTATAAAAAAACACGAGAAATCTCGTGAGTGGCACTGAAAGAGTTAAAAAGTGGCCTGACTGGGGCTATATTTCACACTATATTTCCTGGCCAGAATGATTTCCCCAGTCCGGCCCTGGTTAAAAGCCTCCAATGCTTATTAGTGTGTGTGCGTTTGAACGTTTGCATGTTTCAACCAACATTTCCATTTATAAAAAATAATAATAATAAATAAATAAATAAATGTATAATTATTATTATTATTATTATTATTATTTCTTGCCTCCTATAATAGTGGGGGTCGCGGCTCTCTGACACCGCTATTTCGGGGGTTGCGGCCTGAAAACGTTGGGAACCCCTGATCTAATGGATTACGCTTTTAAACTAAACTTCCAAAAACCCTTTTTGGAAAATTGTTATACGTTCAAGTTCAAGTTATCTGAACACGACATGTCAAACACTGACAATAAAGCACAAGAGCCATGATGTCACCGCTGCCGTCTGGGCCGCTTTACGACCAGGCTAAAGACGCTCTCGCTCACTCTCTGGCCAGACCCTGGGCGATCAATGACACAAGAGCATACCTGAGTTGAAAGGTCTTTTCCTGTTCTGCCACAGAGAAGCTGACAGCCAAGAGAGGAGAACAAGAGAGTAAAGGTGGGGGGGGGGGGGGGGGGGGGAGGTGGGAGGGAGTAAGGGAAGAAGGGAGGGAGGAGGTGGGAGTGAGTAAGGGAAGGAGGGAGGGAGGGAGGAGACAGGAGTGAATAAGGGAAGGAGAAAGGGAGGGAGGGTGGGGAGGAGGTGGGAGGGAGGGAGTCAGGAGATGGGAGGGAGGAAGAGGGGTTGTGGGGTCATTATGTGACATTATAATAAACCTGGTGGTGTTTTCTTGTTTGTTTGTTTGTTTGTTTGTTTGTTTGTTTGTTTGTTTTTAATGTAGCAGTCATCAATATGCCTTGATCTGGCTAAATATTGCCAAAAAGGAAGTCAGTGACATCTGCAGAACAGCTGATAACTTTGGAGGTGTGGGGGGGGGGGGGGGGGGGTTAGGGGTCATAGGGTTCAACATAATGAGAGCCTCCTGTTGGTGTGTCTGTATGCAGCAGTGGTCAATAAGACATGGCGGGGCTAAAGATGGCTTGACCTTGGGCAATCAGTGACATCACAACATACCTGGGTTGGAAGGTATTTTCCTCTATAGCTGCTGAACAGCTGACGACCGAGGGAGGGAGGGAGGGAGGGACGGAGGGAGGGAGGGAGGGAGGGAGGGAAAGAGGGAGGGAGGGAGGGAGGTTTAGGGGGTGGTAGGGGTCATAGGGGACATCGTAATGAGAACCTGTTGGTTTTCATGCAGCAGGTCAGTGTGGAATATATGTATGAACTACGCCCCCTTCCTCCCCTCCCCTTCCCCCACTCCCCCCATTGTTCACCTGTTACTTAACTGCTCCCCCAACTGGGGAACAGGAGATCTTTTTACCTGACTGACGGAGCTGGTCTGTTTAGGTAAGATCTCCAGCCATACTCTCTATTGTTGTATTGATTTGATTTGATCTGGTTAATAAACCTTATTATCTGGACCCTCTGAGTGAGCAAGTCATTTGACTCTATTCCTATTTGAATACTATTATTATCCTACATCAGTAAGACACGACAGGGTCAGTGGCAGAAGGACGTACCTGAGTTGAAGAGTCTCTCCCTCTGTTTCTGAACAGCTGACAACCAGAAGGGAGAGAGGGACCAATAGAAGGGAGATGAGGGAAGAAGGGAGAGATAGAAGGGAAGGAGGGAGATATTGAAGGGAAGGAGGAAGAGATTAGACATCAATAATGAGAACCTGTTGATGTTTTATTATTATTTATGCAGGAGTGACCAATAAGAAATGAGAGGCGGTAGAATGAGGATTACTGATGCATGTAGAGAACGTTAAGACCGTCGTTGGATAGAACATCACTGTTTAGGAACACAAGCGACAATGGGTCTCATTCACCAACATTGCCATACGATTTCTCTTACGACAACCACCTTGGAAGGCCATAAGAGAAACTCGGCGATAATTACACCCGGATTCACCAACGCGTGGAGAGGCTGTCTTAAGTGGCCAAAATTATCACAGCTGCGATGGCCACAATGAGATACATCACTCATTGACATACTTGAACGTGCGTTCCCGTTTACTTCATTTGCATACAGACATGCCTCCGGCAGCTCCTTATAAAGCCAGCCAACAGAGCCGTGTGCAAATTAAATCCCAATGAGAGCGAATTACAGGCGCACCTGCAGTGCCGGGAGTGGAAAGTAATATTATTTAGTAGTGTCAGCACACACACACACACACACACACACACACACACACACACACACACACACACACACACACACACACACACACACACACACACACACACACACACACACACACACACACACACACACACACACACACACACTCTTAGCTGCCCATCGTGTTCGATGATGACGCTTGCTCCAGGGATGGGGTGAGGGGGGTTAGCGACGCTACCGCTGGTGCCACTTCTCGTGGGCGTTGAGTCTGATCCTTGAGCCGCACACCCGTCCACAGATGGTGCAAGGGAAGCCAGATACCTGGGGGATGCCAGCCGCCCGCTGGTGTCGTTGCGTGCGCCTCTCAGATCTTCGGTCTTGGTTCGTTTGGTGTATTTGGGAAACTGCAGTGGCACAAGTGACTTGCCAGGCTGATCTGTCGAGTGCCAGAGTTTCAAGCTGCGTGATGTTTGCACACTTTAGGAGGTCCCTGGTGTAGTCCTTAAAGCGTCTCTTTTGGCCTCCAGCAGCCCGCTTTGCTCCTCTCAGTTGGCCATAGAGGACTTGGCGGGGCAGGCGGTGGTCAGGCATACGTATGGTGTGCCCTATCCAACAAAGATGTTTTTTGGCCACAACTGAGGCCATACAGATTGAGTTGGTGTTGTTGAGGATTTCTGTGTGGGGGACTCGATCTTCCCAGGTCAGGCCGAGGATCCTTTGGAGGCAACGGATGTGGAAAGCGTCCAGGTTGGTGATGTGCCGGCAGTATGGGGTCCAGGATTCTGCTCCATAGAGCAGAGTGGAGAGACATACTGCGTTGTAAACGGCAACCTTGGTGCTGATCTTCACGTTTCGGTTTTCAAAAACCCTGCTGCGTAGGCGTCCAAAGGATGATGCCGCTTTATTGATACGTGTGTGTATCTCTGTGTCAAGGGAGCAGCATGAGGACAGAGTGGAGCCGAGGTAGGTGAAATGATCCACTGTTTTGAGTGGAACACCGTTTATGTGAAAACTGGGAGGTGTAGAGGTTCGGGAAGTGAGTTGGGACATAACTTCGGTTTTTTGTATGTTGACCTGGAGACCGAAGGATTGGTACAGGCTGGATATGGTGTCAAGAGCATGCTGCATAGACTCTGGACTGTGAGGTAAGATGGCACAGTCATCAGCGTACTGTAGCTCACATACTTGGCAGGATTTTGACACACACACACACACACACACGTACTGTATAGTCTACGTGCGTAATTAATGAACAGTAGGCTTATATTAATATTCTAATGACTTGTTTTATTATGAGATCACAGATACTGCGCTGCTCTATAGTACGTACAGTACACATAGCGTGACATCTCCACAGTGTCGGGCGTGAGCGGACCAGACTCCACAGAGTCGTTGTGCACCGGTGTCCCACAAAAGGGTGCTTGGCATGTTGGTTGACATCGAGAACTGTAAATGGTAAACTGCCATGAGAAATGTAGGACATTTGTACGCGGTGGTAAGCTTGACTGAAACCTCAAACAATTGCGGACATGCTGCGCAGAGTCTGGTCCGCTCACGCCCGACTCTGTGGAGATGTCACGCTGTGTACTGTACATACTGTACTAAGATAAGATAAGATGATAAAAAAAAGTCAACCAACGAACTCGATTCTTGTACCGGATCTCCTCTCTGGTAAACAAGAATACCCTGAAGACTCTGGCAGGAGCAATCATTCAAGGGTACTACGACTATGCTTGCACCTCATGGTACCAAAGCACCTCAAAGGCACTAAAAACCAAATTACAAACATCTCAAATCAGACTACTGCTTAACCTGACTCCTAGAACCCACCTCACCCCTGCCCACTTTGACAACCTAGGATGGCTTAGAGTAGACGACAGAGTACAGCAACTTGCAATGGGCCTGGTCTACAAGATACACTACACGACCAAGGTACCCATTTACATGTCAAAATACTTCCCAAAGGTCAGTGAATACCACAATCACAACACCAGAGGGAGCTCCACAAATCATGTTAAACCCAGATTCGGCTCAAACTAAGGACTAAACTAAGGACTAAACACGTTTCGCAATTATGCCACATCAATGTGGAACGCCCTACCCAAAGCTGTAAAGGAATGTGAATCACTACCCACTTTCAAAAGCACTCTCAAAGAACACCTATGGGAGACTGCAATTCAACACTGGCCCCTACAAATGTCCTAACCCAGTTGTACAGTAAATGACCATGTATGGCTTTGTCAGTATTCCAATGTACAGTGTACAGTGTCCCCCACCCACCCCCTAACCAACCCCCCCCCCTCCCCCCACCTCCAATGTACAGTTCCCCCACCCACCCAACCCCACCCCACCTACCCCACCTCCTCCAATGTACAGTTTCTACGTCAAATGTATATACACTCTTTTCTGGACACTTTTTGTATCACAAACAGTACTGTATTTGCAAATCTGGTATGTCATAAATGTACAGATGTAGCAGTACTGTCTATCTGTATGTCGTGTGTGTCATATATGTTATGATGAATTGAAAATGGGGGACCCTGATGTAAACAAGACGAAAGTCTTTCTCTGGTCTGCATCCCCTTAACAATTGTATGTATTGAGCTGTACTGTACTGTACCCATTCTGCAATCTGTTAATAAAGTTTTCAATCAATCAATCAATCAATCAATCCTTTATTGATCCGGGTGTCAAAGCAGCATGGGGGGGGGGGATACAGGGTGGGGGATGCATAGCTTCACAGTCCTATAGGTACACTTAAAGTATAGATACAAATACAATATAATATAAAAAAGTACAAATACAAGATAGTCCAGTGATGAGAGTCCAGTGATATTAGTCTCTAGTGCAAAATACAAGATAGTCAGTACAGTGGTAGTTCTCAAGTCCCGAGTTGTGACAGTGATAGTTCTGGCAGCAGATCCGGCCGCCCAAGCTACTGTATATGTATAGGGCAGCGCAATATCTGTGATCTCCTAATATTAGAATAATATAAGCCTACTGTTCATTCATTACGCAGGTAGACTATACAGTACGCGCGCACGCGTGTGTGTGCGCTGAACAGGTGGCCAGGCAGGAGCGAACAAGACAGTATAAATATGGAATATTAATACAGTCTATTCCACTATAGATATATCCACGCAATTAGCTTTAGTTCTTATTTATTTATCCACTGTCATTTCAATGCCATAGAATGCCGTCTTCACCCGGATTGTGTAAGCCTAGGGTGCAGAGTTGACCATTTAAATAGTGCAATTGCTCACTGTTAATTGGATGGCAGGGTTCAATGTATATGATTGCTGTTCAAGTCCACCTGCAAGGTCAAGGTTTTATTTGTCACACGCAACATCATACCGGTAAGATGAGCAGTGGAATGTTTATCCACTGGCTCTTACAATGTATACAATAAGCAATGTCCAAAAATATAAATAAGTACAACAATAAATAATAACAACATTTATCTGATTTATTTATTTATTTATCCAAAGTCATTTGCAGTGTTTGTGTAGTGCTATTGAGGCATGACTTTAAATATAAAACGTAATTTTTTATCATACAAATATTGTCATATTTATTTAAATTATGATTAATTAATTCCAAGGAGGCCTGTAGAGTTGACATAATAATAATAATAATAATAATAATAATAATAATAATAATAATAATAATAATAATAATAATAATAATAATAATAATAATAATAATAATAATAATAATAATAATAATAATAATAATAATAATAATAATAATAATAATAATAATAATAATAATAATAATAATAATAATATAATAATAATAATAATATCTTAAATTTATATATCGCCTTTCAGGAGACCCAAGGCGCTTAACAGCTAAGGGAGGGGGACAGGGAACAACGTAACAACAACAAAATATTAATCAAAAGGAAAGAAAAGAAAGAGAACGAAAGAAAAAGGGAAAATCAGGCAGAGTCATTTACAAATTTGGTGAAAAGGTGGGTTTTGAGTTGGGATTTGAAAGAGTGCAGGAATCACTATGATTCCTCGCAAATAAAGCCCTTAAGAACACGGCGCACACCAGTCTGTCAACTTACGACTGCTATTCAGGTTCCGAAATCCTGCTCTTAGTTAGGGCCGAATCCAAGACAAGGGACGCTTGGTGAATCCCAAAATCGGCCCGAAAATGTCTTAAATTACACGAATCTTTTTTTTTCTGGTGTGAATATCCAGCAGCTTTTAGAGGTCATCACATCTGAAATGAAGAAATTAAAAAAATTGTTTGATAGAAACAAATTATCATTGAACTTGAGCAAAACTAAAATTATGTTATTTGGAAACTGTAGATTAAATACTCAAGTACAAGTTAAAATAAATGATGTGATTATTGAAAGAGTTTATGAAAATAAATTCCTAGGTGTAATAATAGACAGATAAAATCTGTTGGAAACCTCACATAAAACATGTCCAATCTAAACTGTCAAGAAGCATTTCAGTCATGAGTAAAGTAAAGCACATTCTGGATAGAAAATCACTCTACATTCTCTACTGTTCACTAGTTTTACCATATTTTAATTACTGTGCTGAAGTCTGGGGAAACAATTATAATTCTACACTACAACCACTTTTTATACTCCAAAAAAGGGCCATAAGGATAGTTCACATTGCAGGTTATCGTGATCACACAAACATATTATTTTTAAAGTAAAAAACATTCAAGTTAAATGATCTTGTGGAATTTAAAACGGCACAATGAATGTATAAAGCAAAAGGTCATGTACTTCCAGGAAACATTCAAGAACTGTTCTTTGATAGGGAGGGGGGTTATAATCTGAGGGGAGAACTCAATTTAAAAGTTCTAAATGTACGCACTACCATGTGAAGACACTGCATCTCAATATGTGGAGTGAAACTGTGGAACAGTCTAAATGTGGTGCTAAAGCAATGTCCAAACATGAGACAATTCAAACTGATGTATAAGGAAATGATGTTCACGAGGTACAGGGATGAGGAAGGGACTTGATATTCACGGGTGTTTACATTTTTATTTTATTAAATTTTTATTTTATTTCTTTCATGTTTTACATATATAGTTTTAGTTTTTTTGTTTTGCATATATATATATATATTTTTTTTTTAATGTTTTAAAATAGTACACTCATTTGAGTAGTGGAAAAGGGGTAGGATTAAATAAGTGTATACTTCTTCCTACTCCTTTTCGAACATGTAGATTGAGTTGTGTTTTGCTTTTGTTTAGTTATTTGTTTGTTTGTATTCATTTGCATGTTCGAAATAAAGATTTCAAATCAAAATCAAATAAAAAATAAAATAAAATCTAAATGGCGCTAAGACCAAGATTTGTCAGATACTCACCTTCGCTGCTCTAGCCTTAAATGGTTTGGTGAGACACGCTTAGTCAGCCTTCTTGTGATTTGAGAAGAAGGCCTAGAAACGCAATTGTGCATAGAACGTGGGGCATTTTTTGCAACAATGCAAAACAAATATGCAGCCATCTCGACCACCAAGAAACCCCAAGAATTCACTCTGCAAAAAGTCTGCATGTAAAAAAAGAGCACACATGAGCAAAGAGGCTCATGGAAAATGTATTGAAAACACAGAGACAGTACCGTTTGCAGCCAGCAGGTGCCAGACATCGACAATTGGTCCCCATTCTTGAACATGTTTGTAAGTACCTTTGTAAATATTTTACTTAGATACAATTTCGTACTAACAAATTTACAAAAATCCTCCTCCGGATTCCTGAACATGTGAAGTGGCGTGTGAAGTGGCCAAAATCTTCACAGCTGGGTTCCCATGAATGAAAAACGTCACTCATTCTTAAACTACAAAGCGTGTTCTCGTTCACCTGAATTTGCATACAGACACGCCCTGCCAGCTCCTTATAAGGTGAAGGAGGCGTGTGCAAAACAGCTTTTTTGTAATGCGGAAGCGATTTGCGACTGATCTCAAAATGAGATTAGATTCAAATGTATTGTCATTATACAGCACAAGTACTGTACAATACACCATCCAACCAGAGTGCAAATGTAACAGTAAAGTGCAATAGTAACATACAATGCAATAGGAATAAATCAAACCAAAAATAAATAATATCATAGAGAAGAAGACTTTATGGTATATTAATACTGTAGCTGAGGGGCTACACAACCCGGACTGTATTAAAGATTGTTTAGATTAAACCACTACTAAATATTATTACTTGCCAGACAGTACAGTTAGATAAATATGGCAGACACTCAATTGACGGCACGGGGACAGAATGTATCAAAGTCAGGGGGAATGAATATTTCCTAGGTTAAGAATACTCGACCGGAGCTCTGCAGGGAGTGAGAAAAGGCGATACAGGGCAAAGCATGGTGGGTAGCTGGAGACGATGATTCTCCTCTGGAGCTCCAAGCTCCAGAGGAATTGAAGAATGGTCGGATAATCCTGTCGTCACTGGAAGAAAAGGGGGTCTCGTACGGATCCAGTCCTTGTAATCCAAGTGCCCGATGGCAGGGTTAATAGCTCTTAATCCAAAGCCCGATGGGAGAGATGGTAGCTAGCTAGCTTCGTTTGTACTGGAAGCTAGCCCGATGACGGTCTTCAGGGAGTAGTTAGATCCAAACGCCGATGGTCTTAACTATACGCTTCTCCACGTTACTTCGCTTACACAAGTCACTATACTGCACCAATAATGGCTCTACAATATTATGGTCGTATCTAAGTAGCTACTAGCTATCTGTAACGATACACCGCGGGTAGGTTTGTGTACAACGGTACCGAACGTATTACAATCTTGCTCGGCTGCTTCTCCTGTTCTGCTACTGCCGACTCATTACTTCCACTGCTCACATGTTCACTCGTTCTGCACACTCGTTACTGTGTTCTCGTTTCTCTGCTGTTAGGTGTTCTCACTTCACTGCAGCTGCTTGCGCCTTCTACAATATATATACTCAGACTGATTTCTAGAGCGCAGCCGAATTACTTGTCCGGAATCAATGCGCCTGCTACGGGCATGTCTGAACTTGCCCGGACACGTCTTTGAACTTGTCTGAGGGGCGCGTCTGCTGGCGCCTCCAATGTCAATGGCGGTGCCCAAATGAGGCGAGCGAATAATACTATGATGCAAACGGAAGCTTAAAGGTATATAGCTTATATATATAAACAATATACAAGTTATACAAAATAATAAACGCAGACTTTCAGTATTAATCTGGACCCTTCAGAACAAATACACTATATTCCACTATACAGTAGCTATATCCGCTGCGATCGGTTTAGTTTTTATTTATTTAGTTTGCAGTGTGTGTGTGTAATGCTCACGATGCCTCATTGAGTGAGGACTACAAATGCAAAACGTAATTAATGATACAAATATTGTTGTATTTATTATCATTATAATTATTTAATTTCATGGATGTCTGTAGTATCGGCAATCCCCAATGACTTGTCCCAGAGAAAGCTGTTGAAAACACGGGCACACACCGGCTGTCTGACTTACGACTGCTTTTTCGAGTTTGTAAATCCTACAACGAATTTACAATACGAAGCCGTTCGAGAATGCCGAATAAGTACGTAAATCGACTTAGGAAGGAATTCCTTGGTCACTTTCACGTATGTCCGTTCGAGAACGAGTACCATTGTCGCTTCAATTACCATAAATCTGGCAACATATCCATTACTTTATGAGATCATTTACATGTAGAATAATCACAAATAATATGTATCATAGTATTGTAGCGACCCTGGGATTTGGGTGGTTGGTCAGTCGAGCACGAACGCTATTGGTCGCGCCAGCCGCGGGTTGACAGCGTCGAGAGTGCGCGGGCTGACCTGGGGAGGCTATAAGAGGGTGGAGCACCTGGGGTGCGGCCTCTTGAGGGATGGGAATGTGTAGCAATAAGGCAATGGAACTGCAGCCTGTAACTGAGAGTTGGAATAAAGACCTGAACTGAGAAATACATCTGTCTCGAGAGTCGTGAATAACGTGGTGCAAAAGTAAGCAACGTTACAGTATATCATAAAATATTTATAATAATTTAGTTTTACAATATATTTGTGGGTATATATTGACAAACATTCTTGAAGAGTTGAATTAGTAGATTTTATGGAATGCCTTTCCTAAATTGACCTTCACGGATATTCCAGTACTGAGCCACAGACCGTTTTCACTAGCATCTACAATATATTTCACCCTTCAGTGCTTGGGCTTCAGTAGCTGCTGAAAATTTCTTTGTCGGCAGTATTGGAACCTGCGCAGGGTAATCCCAATGGATTTCTAATCCATCACCTTAACCTCTCTGGCAAATCATGTGCTGTAGGGGCTCACGTTGTCACGACGATGGCCAATACCATGGACTACATTAATGATGATTGGAACTCTTTCCAGAACTCTTTTTCTCTCTATCTCTCTCTCTCTCTCTCTCTCTCTCTCTCTCTCTCTCTCTCTCTCTCTCTCTCTCTCTCTCTCTCTCTAATTTAATTCCACCTCTCCATTATTAAGAGGTCACAAGCAGTAGAACCAAGAGGTCACAAGCAGTAGAACCAAGAGGTCACAAGCAGTAGAACCAAGAGGTCACAAGCAGTAGAACCAAGAGGTCACAAGCAGTAGAACCAAGATGTCACAAGCAGTAGAACCAAGAGGTCACAAGCAGTAGAACTAAGAGATCCCAAGCAGTAGAACTGAATCCCACTCCTCCATTATTAAGAGGTCACAAGCATTAAGAGGTCACCTCCCAAGCCACTGCCGCCCCAGTATAACAAGCAGTATAACTAAGAGGTCACAAGCAGTAGAACTAAGATGTCACAAGCAGTAGAACTCAGAGGTCACAAACAGTAGAACTAAGAGGTCACAAGCAGTAGAACTAAGAGGTCACAAACAGTAGAACTCAGAGGTCACAAACAGTAGAACTAAGAGGTCACAAGCAGTAGAACTAAGAGGTCACAAACAGTATAACTAAGAGGTCACAAACAGTAGAACTAAGAGGTCACAAACAGTAGAACTAAGAGGTCACAAACAGTAGAACTAAGAGGTCACAAGCAGTAGAACTCAGAGGTCACAAACAGTAGAACTAAGAGGTCACAAGCAGTAGAACTTATAGCCTTTTCCTTTCAAAGTCACAGCATCTCTCTCTCTCTCTCTCTCTCTCTCTCTCTCTCTCGCTCTCTCTCTCTCTCTCTCTATCTCTCTCTCTCTCTCTCTCTCTCTCTCTCTCTCTCTCTCTCTCTCTCTCTCTCTCTCTCTGTTTACAGGAAGCTTCTTGCCACTCTGGCTCAGACTCTGACCTTTAAACCTGGACATCCTGCACTCCTTCTCCAACACTAATATTTGTCCCGATAGAGAGGAATTCAAACAATGAAACTATTTCAATTATTCTCTCCATTGAGGGACACTTTAGCCCAAAGCCGTATTAATCATAAAAAACAATGTTCTTTGTTTCTGTTTTTTCAGAGATTGGACCTGTTACCATTACAACGGACCCAAAGAAGTTCCAGTATGAGCTGAGAGAGCTTTACGTCCAGGTGGGTTCAGCTCATTAAGATTCAGATACTTTACAGTCAAACTTGACAGAGGCTGGTGGATGTCTTCCTCTGTTACAGCATGTATCAAAAACACTATATCAATGTAAAGGTGAACTGTACCCGTACAGGGGAAGCCATTTTCAAACGGCTTCATAAAATTGTTTTTGTATTTACACTTTACAGGCTATTTAACTTGATTAATGATTGGAGGAATGCTGTAGACTTCAAATATAAAAGAAATGTGTCTATACCAAAGATTATAAACATGATAATGTGTCCTTTTGCCTGACCCCCAAAATATGTCAAACTCAAAAAACATGACAATTAAAACAACCAGCCCTTGATATGATGAGGTCAGTAGTGAGACATATACGTCTTGCTGTATACAGATCTATTCTATACATCAAATTATACACATCTTGCTGTATACAGATCTATACATCAAATGACATATGTCTTGCTGTATACAGATCTATACATCAAATGATACATGTCTTGCTGTATACAGATCTATACATCAAATGATACACGTCTTGCTGTATACAGATCTATACATCAAATGATACACGTCTTGCTGTATACAGATTTATACATCAAATGATACACGTCTTGCTGTATACAGATCTACACATCAAATGATACACGTCTTGCTGTATACAGATCTATACATCAAATTATATACGTCTTGTTGTATACAGATCTATACATCAAATGATATACGTCTTGTTGTATACAGATCTAAGCTTTTCAGACTCACTTTTTACATGCTTGCTGCACCTCTGCCGTTGTTAAGAGGATTTGTTGGGGGAAATTCCTGCTTCACTAATGCGAGATAGACTTCTGCAACGGCTACTATGAATAAATCAGATTCATATGGTTACAAGAACTAATGACCAAAGCTTTGAAAGGAAGATTTATTCTGATTGGATGATTGTTGATTGGAAATGTACAAATCCCACCCCTCCATTATTAACTCATTCAGCGCCGCAGGCCTAGAGCATCTTTGTTCCTACTACGCCACCGAGATAGGAATGCGTGGTGGTGTTTGCAGGGCTATATCTATATTCTATATTATAGCTATGGATACAATACTATGGCTCATTTGACATCAACTATCCATCATTCAATATGTGAAAAAGAATAAATGTTTTCATGTATACGTTCGCATGTTATACCGTGGTGAATATAAGTATAGTTTCAGAGTGATCCTGGCTAATTCCATAAAACAGCGCTATGGAGGAATACGTGAATTTGACTAAAAGCGTTGGCGTTGCTCACCTGGACACGCTACTATTTCCAAATCAAATGTATTTTGATGCGTTGATCGTCACCAACGGCATACGTTCTGGAGTACGTTACACATGGTCGTTGCGATCGATGTGAAATCATGGTTGGATCAAAGCAGGATTGATGTCATATAGTCCTTACCTTCACTAGAAGGTACCCCAAAAAGAATATTCCAATTGTCTGATCGCGATTTCCAGTATTGGTGTCCATCGTGTCGCCAACATAATCACCACAACACATGCATCGGTTTCGAAGGGTGGGCAATACTGCCACCTATCAGAATGCGGCCGGTATTGCACTCTAGCGAACTCAGAGTGGTTCCCTATGGTAACCCTGAGGTCCGTGTGAGAGAAATGAATAAAAATATTGAATAAAGAGAATAACGATGAAAACCCGACTATACTCGGGTCTGGCGCTGAACGGTTGGCGAGTTAACCTGACTTACCTCGGGTCTGGCGCTGATTGAGTTAAGGTCACAAGCAGCAGAACCAAGAGGTCACAAGCAGTATAACTTAATCCCACTCCTCCATTATTAAGAGGTCACAAGCAGTAGAACCACGAGGTCACAAGCAGTAGAACCACGAGGTCACAAGCAGTAGAACCACGAGGTCACAAGCAGTAGAACCAAGATGTCACAAGCAGTAGAACCAAGAGGTCACAAGCAGTAGAACTAAGAGATCCCAAGCAGTAGAACTGAATCCCACTCCTCCATTATTAAGAGGTCACAAGCAGTAGAACCAAGAGGTCACAAGCATTAAGAGGTCACCTCCCAAGCCACTGCCGCCCCAGTATAACAAGCAGTATAACTAAGAGGTCACAAGCAGTAGAACTAAGAGGTCACAAACAGGATAACTAAGAGGTCACAAGCAGTAGAACTAAGAGGTCACAAACAGGATAACTAAGAGGTCACAAACAGTAGAACTAAGATGTCACAAACAGTATAACTAAGAGGTCACAAACAGTAGAACTAAGAGGTCACAAACAGGATAACTAAGAGGTCACAAACAGTAGAACTAAGAGGTCACAAGCTGTAGAACTAAGAGGTCACAAACAGTAGAACTACAGTAAGAGGTCACAAGCAGTAGAACTCAGAGGTCACAAGCAGTAGAACTAAGAGGTCACAAACAGTAGAACTACAGTAAGAGGTCACAAGCAGTAGAACTAAGAGGTCACAAACAGTAGAACTCAGAGGTCACAAGCAGTAGAACTCAGAGGTCACAAGCAGTAGAACTAAGAGGTCACAAACAGTAGAACTACAGTAAGAGGTCACAAGCAGTAGAACTAAGAGGTCACAAACAGTAGAACTACAGTAAGAGGTCACAAGCAGTAGAACTCAGAGGTCACAAACAGTAGAACTTATAGCCTTTTCCGTTCAAAGTCACAGCACTTTGGCTCACGTGGACACTCAGGCCTCCAGCAACCTCTGTTTATTTTCTTTACTGATTTTCCACCACTGCTACAAACAGGTCAGTAAACAAAAACACACAGCCAGCCGGAGTTACGCCAAGTTGGAATCTTTGTGTAATCACTGTGAGAAGGAGGAAATTGCAGGGGAATTGTTATGTTCTTGTAAACTACTTAGGCAAAGCAGAAAGACGGAATCTGGAATGCTCCTGTGCCATCTATGCCACAGGCTGAAGAACAATAATGTACTTGTGTCATAGTGATAGATGGGGGGGGGGGAGAGAGAACCATTTGGAACCATTTGGCACTACGATGGTACTATAGTATCATGTTCTTACTCTACAGTATATCACCTTCTAACAGAGGCTGTAGGCTATACTGTATAGCACCAATAAAACAACGTTGAATCGATTTGAATTTAACTGTGAAAAAGACAGATCCTGAAAAAGAAAACCTCACTAAATTCAACTTAAATTCAATGTGAATGTGTACATTCCATTTTTTTTTATCATCTACGTTTATGCAAAGTATTGGTTTTATTATTCAGCCAACAGTATCCGTAGAGAGCACATAATTCATGGGCCAGATGTTGTGTACTTTACCGATAAAGAAAGAGACACAACCCAAGAGGGAAAGATAAGGAGAGACAGAGAAAGACAGATAGAGAGGGGGGGTTGAGAGTGACAGACAGAGAGAGGGTGAGGGAGGGAAGGAGGGAGAGATAGAGAGAGGGAGAGAAAGAGGAAGGGAAAAAGAGAGACAGGGAGAGAAGGAGGGAGATAGAGAAAGAGAGAACACAGAGGTTTTGCAAAGCAGAAGCATTAAGAAAGTATCCTATGATGAAAGGACTTTGGCCAGTGCTAGTGCATCCTTGGCATGATCTGCCGTGTTTTTGGCATGTGAGCGGGTTGTTGCATGTAACATGTTACCCCTCTCCGGGATCCCATTTCCTCTCCATCACTCCTCTCCTCTGTCTCTCAGCCAGTGTATCCTCTCCTCTGTCTCTCTCTGTCTCTCCTCTGTCTCTCGGCCAGGGTATCCTCTCCTCTGTCTCTCCTCTGTCTCTCCTCTGTCTCTCCTCTGTCTCTCCTCTGTCTCTCGGCCAGTGTATCCTCTCCTCTGTCTCTCCTCCGTCTCTCCTCTGTCTCTCCTCTGTCTCTCCTCTGTCTCTCCTCTGTCTCTCCTCTGTCTCTCCTCTGTCTCTCCTCTGTCTCTCCTCCGTCTCTCCTCTGTCTCTCCTCTGTCTCTCGGCCAGTGTATCCTCTCCTCTGTCTCTCCTCTGTCTCTCCTCTGTCTCTCCTCTGTCTCTCCTCCGTCTCTCCTCTGTCTCTCCTCCGTCTCTCCTCTGTCTCTCCTCTGTCTCTCCTCTGTCTCTCCTCCGTCTCCCCTCCGTCTCTCTCTGTCTCTCGGCCAGTGTATCCTCTCCTCTGTCTCTCCTCCGTCTCCCCTCCGTCTCTCTCTGTCTCTCCTCTGTCTCTCGGCCAGTGTATCCTCTCCTCTGTCTCTCCTCCGTCTCTCCTCTGTCTCTCTCTCTGTCTCTCTCTCTCTCTCTCTCTCTCTCTCTCTCTCTCTCTCTCTCTCTCTCTCTCTCTCTCTCTCTCTATCTCACTCTCTCTCCCTCACTCCTCTCCTTTGTCTCTCAGCCAGTGTGTCCTCTCCTCCACTCCTCTCCTCTGTCTCTCAGCCAGTGTAACCTCCTCTCACCCCACTCCACCCCTTGCTTGGGGCTAAATAAAGAAAATAAGCAGACTTTAACCTCCTACTATTATCTTTATTATAATTTATATTTAATATTTATAATAATAATTTTGTTTTTACAACTACCTTTCTCAGGCTATGTCGGTTAATCTGACCAATTTCACCATGTTTTAAGTTCAAGAATGAGCACAGATAGGATCTAAAGGAGACTCAACACCATGCCCCATTTGCCCTGCAACACACAATGTATGTGATATTTGTTATATTCACTATCATCCTCACCTAGGATGCTATGATACTGAGGCTGGTATCGGATGTCAGGCAAAGCTCATACAATAGGACAATTGACCTATCTCAAGCGCCGCCCTCTTTTCTTGATCCTCTAATCACAAACTGTGTTTGTCCATGGGAAGCAACAAGAGTTGTGATTGGAGGATCAAGGAAAAGAGGGCGGGGCTGAGATAGATCAATGGTGGCAGGGATCGGAGTCTTCAAAGAAATATGGCCCAAGGCATTTGAGTGGATCAGATTCACTTATTAAAAAGCTTTTATTCCGTTCCGTAAAATATAGAAATAGCCGACAACCTACGTGTTTTGTGGCTACTGTATGTAGGCCTTCATCAGGGCGTTTCAGTTTCATATTTCGGTGTGCACACGTGTCAGGTGAACCCCTGAATCCTGCAGGGCCATTTAAATGGTACATTTAACCCTTTCAGGCGTACGATCACACCGGCGTGATTAGAAGTCTTGAGAACTTGACATCCTTATGACCATGTTGTCACAACGGCTATTGGCCGAGGCCACGGAACAGTAGAATTCCAAGATAGGATATTTTTTTAGGAACAATTCCAAAAGACCCGTCTTCTCACCTCACCCCGGCGTTTCCACACGAGTCGCCCGGCATTCGGTACAGAGACAAAGAGACTCCTTTGTTACCGGCCGGTCCCTACGGATCAGAGAGCAGCTGAAACGTGTGAAACTGACACAGAACTCCCATTACTTTCATTGTGTACGTAGGGACAAACCGGGGAAGCTATGTGGCACTGCTCCATATTTCTTACTCCGCAGGGGGTAAGATACGTGGACAGGGAGTGATGGGTGTTATTAGGGTGATAGTGTGTGTGTGGGGGGGGGGTCGGTTGGGGGAGGGGGGGGGGGATGGGGACTGGGGGGGGGGGGGAAAAAAACAATGTCCTCTCTCTCTCTCTCTCTCTCTCTCTCTCTCCTCTCTCTCTCTCTCTCTCTCTCTCTCTGTTCTTCACATTCCATCCCCCCTGGTCTGGAAACACAGATCACCCCATTCCAGATGTTCCTCTCTCTCTCTCTCTCTCTCTCTCTCTCTCTCTCTCTCTCTCTCTCTCTCTCTCTCTATCTCTCTCTCTCTCTCTCTCTCTCTCTCTCTCTCTCTCTCTCTCCCTTTTTGTCTCTGTGCGTCTGTCTCTTGCTCTGTCTCCATCTATGTCTCTCGCTCCCTCTCTCTCATTCGTTATCTCTCCCTTTCTCTCTGTGTGTGTCTGTCTTGCTCTGTCTCTATCTGTCTTTCCCTCTGTCTGT